>NC_083444.1:5967337-6274745 GCF_020745735.1 Hemiscyllium ocellatum | reverse complement strand
CGCATATTCACATACTCACTCACACACTCACTCTCATACACACTCTCACACACTCACTCACACTCTCGCACACACTCTCACACACTCTCACACACTCACTCTCACACATTCACATACTCACTCACACACTCACTCACACACACTCTCTCACACACTCACTCACTAATGCACACTCACTTACACATTCACTCACATACACACTCAGACTCACGCACACTCACTCACACACACTCTAACACTCACTCACACTCACTCACTCATTTATACACACTCACTCATGCTCTCTCACTCACACTCACCCACACACACACACACTCACACACACTCTCACACATTCACTCACACACACTCACTCACACACTCACTCTCACACACACACACACTCACTCACACACACTCTCACACACTCACACGCTCACTCACACAGACCCATTCTCACACACTCACTCACACACTCACGCACACTCACAGACTCACACGCACTCACTCACACACACACTCACTCACACACACTCACACATACTCATTCACACACACACACACATACACACACTCTCGCACATTCACATACTCACTCACACACACACTCTCACACACTCTCACACAATCACTCTCACACTCACTCACACACTCACTCACGCACACACTCTCACAGACTCACACACACTCACTCACACACACTCACTCACACACACTCACTAATGCACACTCACTTACACATTCACTCACATACACACTCAGACTCACGCACACTCACTCACGCGCACTCTCACTAACACTCACTCACTCATTCACTTATACACACTCACTCATGCACTCATACTCACTCACTCACACTCACACACACACACACTCACACATACTCATTCACACACACACACACACACACACTCACTCTCGCACATTCACATACTCACTCACACTCTCACTCACTCTCACACAAACTCACACGCACTCACTCGCACACACTTATACACATTCACTCTCGCACATTCACATACTCACTCTCACACTCACTCACACACACTGTCACACACTCTCACGCACACTCTCACACACTCACACACACTCACTCACACACACACACTCACTCACACATACTCACACACACACACACACACACTCTCGCACATTCACATACTCACTCACACACTCACTCACTCCACACACACTCACACGCACTCACTCGCACACACTTATACACATTCACTCTCGCACATTCACATACTCACTCTCACACTCACTCACACACACTGTCACACACGCAGTCTCACACAGTCACACTCAAACACTCACTCTCACACACTCACTCTCACACACACTCACTCTCACACTCTCACTCACACACACTCTCACACACGCACTCTCACACACTCACACTCAAACACTCACTCTCACACACTCACTCTCACACACACTCACTCTCACACTCTCACACACTCACTCACACAGACCAATTTCAGACACTCACTCACACACACTCACTCACACACACTCTCACACACACTCACTCACACACACACACACACTCACACACTCACTCTCACATACTCATTCACTCACACAAACACTCATTCACTCACAAATACACACACTCACTCACACACACTCACTCTCACACACTCACTCACACATACTCACTCACTCACACAAACACACATACACACACTCACACACACTCTCACACACTCAAACGCTCACTCACACAGACCCATTCTCACACACTCACTCATACACACTCACTCACACGCTCACTCTCACACACTCACTCACTCACGCACACTCACACATGCTCACTCACACACACACACTCACACACACTCTCACACATTCACTCACACACACTCACTCACACACTCACTCTCACACACACACACTCACTCACACACACTCTCACACACTCACACGCTCACTCACACAGACCCATTCTCACACACTCACTCACACACTCACGCAAACTCACAGACTCACACGCACTCACTCACACACACTCACTCACACACACTCACACATACTCATTCACACACACACACTCACATAACTCACTCTCGCATATTCACATACTCACTCACACACTCACTCTCATACACACTCTCACACACTCACTCACACTCTCGCACACACTCTCACACACTCTCACACACTCACTCTCACACATTCACATACTCACTCACACACTCACTCACACACACTCTCTCACACACACTCACTCACTAATGCACACTCACTTACACATTCACTCACATACACACTCAGACTCACGCACACTCACTCACACACACTCTAACACTCACTCACACTCACTCACTCATTTATACACACTCACTCATGCTCTCTCACTCACACTCACTCACACACACACACACTCACACACACTCTCACACATTCACTCACACACACTCACTCACACACTCACTCTCAACACACACACACTCACTCACACACACTCTCACACACTCACACGCTCACTCACACAGACCCATTCTCACACACTCACTCACACACTCACGCACACTCACAGACTCACACGCACTCACTCACACACACTCACTCACACACACTCACACATACTCATTCACACACACACACACATACACACACTCTCGCACATTCACATACTCACTCACACACACACTCTCACACACTCTCACACAATCACTCTCACACTCACTCACACACTCACTCACGCACACACTCTCACAGACTCACACACACTCACTCACACACACTCACTCACACACACTCACTAATGCACACTCACTTACACATTCACTCACATACACACTCAGACTCACGCACACTCACTCACGCGCACTCTCACTAACACTCACTCACTCATTCACTTATACACACTCACTCATGCACTCATACTCACTCACTCACACTCACACACACACACACTCACACATACTCATTCACACACACACACACACACACACTCACTCTCGCACATTCACATACTCACTCACACTCTCACTCACTCTCACACAAACTCACACGCACACTCACTCGCACACACTTATACACATTCACTCTCGCACATTCACATACTCACTCTCACACTCACTCACACACACTGTCACACACTCTCACGCACACTCTCACACACTCACACACACTCACTCACACACACACACTCACTCACACATACTCATTCACACACACACACACACACTCTCGCACATTCACATACTCACTCACACACTCACTCACTCTCACACACACTCACACGCACTCACTCGCACACACTTATACACATTCACTCTCGCACATTCACATACTCACTCTCACACTCACTCACACACACTGTCACACACGCAGTCTCACACAGTCACACTCAAACACTCACTCTCACACACTCACTCTCACACACACTCACTCTCACACTCTCACTCACACACACTCTCACACACGCACTCTCACACACTCACACTCAAACACTCACTCTCACACACTCACTCTCACACACACTCACTCTCACACTCTCACACACTCACTCACACAGACCAATTTCAGACACTCACTCACACACACTCACTCACACACACTCTCACACACACTCACTCACACACACACACACACTCACACACTCACTCTCACATACTCACTCACTCACACAAACACTCATTCACTCACACATACACACACTCACTCACACACACTCACTCTCACACACTCACTCACACACTCACTCGCACATACTCACTCACTACACAAACACTCGCGCATACACACACTCACACACACTCTCACACACTCAAACGCTCACTCACACAGACCCATTCTCACACACTCACTCACTCATACACACTCACTCACACGCTCACTCTCACACACTCACTCACACTCACGCACTCACTCACGCACACTCACACATGCTCATTCACACACACACACACACACACACACACTCACACACACTCACATGCTCACTCACACACACTCACTCACTCACACACACTCTCACACACTCACTCACATACACTCACTCTCGCACATTCACAAACTCACACACTCACTCACGCACACTCACTCTCACAGACTCACACACACACACACACTCTCACACACTCACTCACACACACTCACTCTCACAGACTCCTTCACACACACACACACTCACAGACACTCACACTCACTCACTAATGCACACTCACTTACACATTCACTCACATACACACTCAGACTCATGCACACTCACTCACGCGCACTCTCACTAACACTCACTCACACTCACTCACTCATTTATACACACTCACTCATGCTCTCTCACTCACACTCACTCACACACACACTCACTCACACACACTCACACACTCACTCACACACTCTCACTCTCACACACACTCACTCACACACACACACTCACACACATTCACATACTCACTCACACACACACTCTCTCACACACTCATTCACTAATGCACACTCACTTACACATTCACTCACATACACACTCAGACTCACGCACACTCACTCACGCGCACTCTCACTAACACTCACTCACACTCACTCACTCATTTATACACACTCACTCATGCTCTCTCACTCACACTCACTCACACACACACACACTCTCACACACACTCTCACACATTCACTCACACACACTCACTCACACACTCACTCTCACACACACACACTCACTCACACACACTCTCACACACTCACACGCTCACTCACACAGACCCATTCTCACACACTCACTCACACACTCACGCACACTCACTCTCACAGACTCACACGCACTCACTCACACACACTCACTCACACACACTCACACATACTCATTCACACACACACACACATACACACACTCTCGCACATTCACATACTCACTCACACACACACTCTCACACACTCTCACACAATCACTCTCACACTCACTCACACACTCACTCACGCACACACTCTCACAGACTCACACACACTCACACACATTCACTCACACACACTCACACACACACACTCACTAATGCACACTCACTTACACATTCACTCACATACACACTCAGACTCACGCACACTCACTCACGCGCACTCTCACTAACACTCACTCACTCATTCACTTATACACACTCATTCATGCACTCATACTCACTCACTCACACTCACACACACACACACTCACACATACTCATTCACACACACACACACTCACTCTCGCACATTCACATACTCACTCACACTCTCACTCACTCTCACACACACACACACACTCACTCGCACTCACTTATACACATTCACTCTCGCACATTCACATACTCACTCTCACACTCACTCACACACACTGTCACACACTCTCACACACACTCTCACACACTCACACACACTCACTCACACACACACACACTCACTCACACATACTCATTCACACACACACACACACTCACATACACACTCTCGCACATTCACATACTCACTCACACACTCACTCACTCTCACACACTCACACACACTCACTCGCACACACTTATACACATTCACTCTCGCACATTCACATACTCACTCTCACACTCACTCACACACACTGTCACACACGCAGTCTCACACAGTCACTCTCAAACACTCACTCTCACACACTCACTCTCACACACACTCACTCTCACACTCTCACTCACACACACTCTCACACACGCACTCTCACACACTCACACTCAAACACTCACTCTCACACACTCACTCTCACACACACTCACTCTCACACTCTCACACACTCACTCACACAGACCAATTTCAGACACTCACTCACACACACTCACTCACACACTCACACACACTCTCACACACACTCACTCACACACTCACACACACACACTCACACACTCACTCTCACATACTCACTCACTCACACACAAACACTCATTCACTCACACATACACACACTCACTCACACACACTCACTCTCACACTCACGCAAACTCACTCTCACAGACTCACACTCACTCACTCACTCACACACACTCACACACACTCTCCACACACTCTCACACAATCACTCACACACTCACTCACGCACACACTCTCACACAGACACACACACTCACTCACTAATGCACACTCACTTACACATTCACTCACATACACCCTCAGACTCACGCACACTCACTCACGCCCACTCTCACTAACACTCACTCACACTCACTCACTCACTTATACACGCTCACTCATGCACTCATACTCACTCTCACACACTCACTCACACACACACACACTCACTCACACATACTCATTCACACACACACACACACACACTCACATACACACTCTCGCACATTCACATACTCACTCACACACTCACTCACTCTCACACACACTCACACACACTCACTCGCACACACTTATACACATTCACTCTCGCACATTCACATACTCTCACACTCACTCACACACACTGTCACACACGCACTCTCACAAGTCACACTCAAACACTCACTCTCACACACTCACTCTCACACACACTCACTCTCACACTCTCACTCACACACACTCTCACACACGCACTCTCACACACTCACACTCAAACACTCACTCTCACACACTCACTCTCACACACACTCACTCTCACACTCTCACACACTCACTCACACAGACCAATTTCAGACACTCACTCACACACACTCACTCACACACTCACACACACTCTCACACACACTCACTCACACACTCACACACACACACACCACACACTCACTCTCACATACTCACTCACACAAACACTCATTCACTCACACATACACACACTCACTCACACACACTCACTCTCACACACTCACTCACACACTCACTCTCACATACTCACTCACTACACAAACACTCGCGCATACACACACTCACACACACTCTCACACACTCAAACGCTCACTCACACAGACCCATTCTCACACACTCACTCATACACACTCACTCACACGCTCACTCTCACACACTCACTCACACTCACGCACTCACTCACGCACACTCACACATGCTCATTCACACACACACACACACACTCACACACACTCACATGCTCACTCACACACACTCACTCACTCACACACACTCTCACACACTCACTCACACACACTCACTCTCACAGACTCCTTCACACACACACACTCACAGACACTCACACTCACTCACTAATGCACACTCACTTACACATTCACTCACATACACACTCAGACTCACGCACACTCACTCACGCGTACTCTCACTAACACTCACTCACACTCACTCACTCATTTATACACACTCACTCATGCACTCATGCTCTCTCACTCACACTCACTCACACACACACTCACTCACACACTCACACACTCACTCACACACTCTCACTCTCACACACACTCACTCACACACACACTCACTCACACACATTCACATACTCACTCACACACTCACTCACACACTCTCTCACACACTCATTCACTAATGCACACTCACTTACACATTCACTCACATACACACTCAGACTCACGCACACTCACTCACGCGCACTCTCACTAACACTCACTCACACTCACTCACTCATTTATACACACTCACTCATGCTCTCTCACTCACACTCACTCACACACACACACACTCACACACACACACTCTCACACATTCACTCACACACACTCACTCACACACTCACTCTCACACACACACACTCACTCACACACACTCTCACACACTCACACGCTCACTCACACAGACCCATTCTCACACACTCACTCACACACTCACGCACACTCACTCTCACAGACTCACACGCACTCACTCACACACACTCACTCACACACACTCACACATACTCATTCACACACACACACACATACACACACTCTCGCACATTCACATACTCACTCACACACACACTCTCACACACTCTCACACAATCACTCTCACGCTCACTCACACACTCACTCACGCACACACTCTCACAGACTCACACACACTCACTCACACACATTCACTCACACACACTCACTCACACACACTCACTAATGTACACTCACTTACACATTCACTCACATACACACTCAGACTCACGCACACTCACTCACGCGCACTCTCACTAACACTCACTCACTCATTCACTTATACACACTCACTCATGCACTCATACTCACTCACTCACACTCACACACACACACTCACACATACTCATTCACACACACACACACACACACACACTCACTCTCGCACATTCACATACTCACTCACACTCTCACTCACTCTCACACAAACTCACACACACTCACTCGCACTCACTTATACACATTCACTCTCGCACATTCACATACTCACTCTCACACTCACTCACACACACTGTCACACACTCTCACACACACTCTCACACACTCACACACACTCACTCACACACACTCTCACACACTCACTCTCACACACTCACACTCAAACACTCACTCTCACACACTCACTCTCACACAATCACTCTCACACACACTCACTCTCACACTCTCACACAATCACTCACACAGACCAATTTCAGACACTCACTCACACACACTCACTCACAAACTCACACACACTCACTCACTCACACACACACACACTCACTCACTCACACACACACACACTCACTCACTTACTCACTCACTCACTCACACACTCACACACACACACTCACTCTCACATACTCATTCACTCACACAAACACTCATTCACTCACATATACACACACTCACTCACACACACTCACTCTCACACACTCACTCACACATACTCACTCACTCACACAAACACACATACACACACTCACACACACTCTCACACACTCAAACGCTCACTCACACAGACCCATTCTCACACACTCACTCATACACACTCACTCACACGCTCACTCTCACACACTCACTCACTCACGCACACTCACACATGCTCATTCACACACACACACACTCACATACACTCACTCTCGCACATTCACAAACTCACACACTCACTCTCCTACACACTCTCACACACACACACACACTCTCGCACACACATTCACATATTCACTCACACACTCACTCACTCACACACCTCTCACACTTTCACACACTCACTCACTCTCAAACACTCACACACACTCACTCTCGCACATTCACATACTCGCTCACACACTCACTCTCAAACACACACTCACTCACACACTCACTAATGCACACTCACTTACGCATTCACTCACATACACACTCAGACTCACGCACACTCACTCACGCGCACTCTCACTAACACTCACTCACACTCACTCACTCACTTATACACACTCAGTCATGGACTCATGCTCTCTCACTCACACTCACACACACCACACACTCACTCACACACACTCACACACTCACTCACACACACTCACTCTCACACACACTCACTCTTACTCACACACACACTCACACACACACTCACACACACACTCACTCACTCACACATACTCATTCACACACACACACACTCACATACACTCACTCTCGCACATTCACATACTCACACACACACTCTTGCGCACACTCTCACACACACTCTCACATACTCACACTCACTCACTAATGCACACTCACTTACACATTCACTCACATACACACTCAGACTCACGCACACTCACACACGCGCACTCTCACTAACACTCACTCACACTCACTCACTCATTTATACACACTCACTCATGCACTCATGCTCTCTCACTCACACTCACTCACACACACACTCACTCACACACACTCACACACTCACTCACACACACTCACTCACACACTCACTCTCACACACACTCACACACTCACTCCACACACACTCACTCACTCACACATACTCATTCACACACACACACTCACATACACTCACTCTCGCACATTCACATACTCACTCACACACTCACACACACTCTCACGCACACTCTCACACACACTCTCACATACTCACACACACTCACTCACTAATACACACTCACTTACACATTCACTCACATACACACTCAGACTCACGCACACTCACACACGTGCACTCTCACTAACACTCACTCACACTCACTCACTCACTTATACACACTCACTCATGCACTCATACTCACTCACTCACACTCTCACACACACACACTCACTCACACACACACACTCACTCACACACACTCACACACACTCAGTCTCACACACACACACACTCACTCACACACACTCACTCACTCACACACTCACACATACTCATTCACACACACACTCACATACACTCACTCTCGCACATTCACATACTCACTCACACACTCACTCACTCTCACACACACTCTCACACACTCTCACACACACACATACACTCACATACACTCACTCTCGCAGATTCACATACTCACTCTCACACTCATTCACTCACACACACTCTCACACACTCACTCACACACTCACTCACACACACTCACTCACTCACACAAGCTCTCACTCAAACACTCACTCTCACACACACTCTCTCACACACACACTCACACACTCACACTCACTAACGCACACTCACTTACACATTCACTCACTTACACACTCAGACTCACGCACAAACACACACACACACACTCACTAACACTCATTATTACTCTCTCACACTCACTTACACACACACACTCATGCACACTCACACACTCACTTACACTCATTTGCACACTCACTCACACACAATCACTCTCACACTCACTGACTCACCCACAGACCCTACCTGGGTGAAGGATTCCCTCAGGGTCCGGGCACTGTCCGTGTTCACCTCCTCGAGCTGAAACCGGGAGAAGAGGTGACAGTGAGGGGCCCGGGGACACCAATCACCCCTCACCCCCTCACCCTCTCACCCTCTCACCCTCTCACCCTCACCCCCCCCCACCCCCTCACCCTCTCACCCTCTCACCCTCACCCTCTCACCCTCACCCCCTCACCCTCTCACCCTCACCCCCCTCACCCTCACCCCCTCACCCTCAACCCCTCACCCTCAACCTCTCACCCTCACCCCCTCACCCTCAACCCCTCACCCTCTCACCCTCACACCCCCTCACCCTCACCCCCCTCACCCCCTCACCCTCAACCCCTCACCCCCTCACCCCCTCTCACCCTCAACCCCTCACCCTCACCCTCTCACCCTCTCACCCTCAACCCCTCACCCTCTCACCCTCAACCCCTCACCCTCTCACCCTCTCACCCTCTCACCCTCAACCCCTCACCCTCTCACCCTCTCACCCTCAACCCCTCACCCTCTCACCCTCTCACCCTCTCACCCTCAACCCCTCACCCTCTCACCCTCTCACCCTCAACCCCTCAACCCCTCACCCTCTCACCCTCAACCCCTCACCCTCTCACCCTCTCACCCTCAACCCCTCACCTTCTCACCCTCTCACCCTCTCACCCTCAACCCCTCACCCTCTCACCCTCAACCCCTCACCCTCACCCCCTCACCCCCTCACCCTCTCACCCTCAACCCCTCACCCTCACCCCCTCACCCCCTCACCCTCTCACCCTCAACCCTCTCACCCTCAACCCTTCACCGTCTCACCCTCAACCCCTCACCCTCTCACCCTCACCCCCTCACCCTCACCCCCTCACCCTCACCCCCTCTCACCCTCAACCCCTCACCCTCACCCTCTCACCCACAACCCCTCACCCTCACCCTCACACCCTCACACCCTCACCCCATCCCCCACCCCCCTCCCCCCTCACCCTCGCACACTCACCCCCTCACCCTCACACCCACACCCTCACCCCTTCACCCTCACTCCCCCACACTCACCCTCACCCCCCCTCGCCCTCACCCCTCACCCTCACCCCCTCACCCTCACCCCCGCACCCCCCCACCACCTCATCCCCTCCCCCCACCCTCACCCTCACGCTCACCCCCTCACCCTCCCCTTTATCCCTTCACCCCCTCACCATCATCCCCTCACCTCTTCATCCTCACCCTTACACCCTCACCCTCACACCCTCACTTTCACCTTCACCCTCTCACCTCCTCACCTTCCCCCTCACCCTCACCCTCACCCCCTCACCCTCACCCTCACCTTCTGACCCCCCACCCTCACCCCTGACCTCTCACCTCTTCGTTCTCACCCCCCACCCTCACGCTCACCCGCTCACCCTCACCCTCTGACCCTCACCCTCACACCCTCACCCCCCTGGGGGTGGGCTGAGGAGGATTGAACCCCCACCTCGATGAAGACCGGGTACATCACGGTGTAGAGAGCCATGGAAACCGTCGGCATGGCAACCGCTGCCATCCCCACGGTAACTGTTGCTGGGGAGGGAGAGGAAGTGATGGTTAAGAGTTGCATTCAGGTAGCGCCAGTGAGCGAGGGTGGGGTGGCCCACTTGCCATCTGGCCCCCCCCCCCCCCCCCCCACACCAGCTCCCCCCCTCCAGAAAACCCCGGCATCCGACGGGACGTACAGCAAGATCCCACGAGAGCGGCGATGCGCCCAGACGTCTGGGGCGCACCCCCTTGAGGGGTGGTGGTGAGGGAGAAGGGGGGTGGGTTTGACCTTCAGCCTCCCCCTCCCCCAGACCTCACCACCCTCCCATCCACGCCCCCTCACCCCCCGGGGAAGGACGGCAGTGCTGCACTCCCTCTGCGCCGCGCCCTTACCCCACCTTCCTCCGATCTCTCTCTCTCTCTTGCTGCGGGGGAGGGGGTGAAATCCTTTAACCCCTCCCCAGTCTGCCCCCACCCACCCATGACCCAACACGCCCACAACCCCCTCAATTCCACGATGGGGGGAGGGGGGAGGCGATGGGGAGTGACTGATAACCCGAGTTGGCGCCAGGGGTCAAAGGTTGGCGCGTGATCCCATCGGTAAACGCCATCTTGGGATGGACGCCACACTCCCCCCCCCACCCCCCCCACCAAAAAGAAACAGAAGCCCTCAACCCCCCAATTACCCTGCGGCCGTGCCCCTCCCCCCCTGCAAGGGGGAGGGTAACGTCATCGTGGGAGGGGTGACAGAGGGAGAGGGGGCGCGGAGTTGGAGAGGAGCTGCTTTGGGAGCGGTCGGCCTCTTTAATTTCCTGATGGCAGAGGGGGCAGGGCGGGTAATGAGAGCAGGATGGGGTGGGGGCACACCCCCCTTTCCCCACATCAGCCACCCCCCCCAAGACCCCCTTCACACCACCCCCCCCCCCCCCCCCCCCCCCCCCCCCCCACAGGAATAACACCCACCATCGATCTGGGATCAACTCAGGGAGAACTAGTGGCATCGGAGATTCCTGAGGTAATGGTGACTCCCGTCTGGCTCCTCCCCCTCACCCCAGGGGGAGAGGGGCTCCCACCTCCCGGGGCGTTAGGGTCGATGGAGGCTGGTTACCCTCCCCCTTCCCCCCACTCACCTTCCCTGGGGATTGATTCAGGAGCACGGTGCTGGCAGGGTGTAGGGAGGGAGGTGGGTGTGGGGCGGGGAGGGGGGTTAATCATTAACCCTTCGGACTTCGACCCCGCTGCCCAGGGAGAGGATTGCTCTCGGGAGCCGAGCCGCAGGGGTGTGGTGGGTAAACCCCGGGCGCCTCCTGGAGGGGCCAATCAGCTTCAGGGACACTACCCCCACACCCCCCCTCCCCATCTCCTCTCCGGACACTCACCACGTCTCAGATACACCAGGCCAGCTCTCACAAACCCGTCAGCTCAGGGCTCACTCTCCCTCCCCCCTCACTCCCTCTCTCTCCCTCTCTCTCTCTCTGCCTCACTCCCTCTCTCTCTCCCTCTCCCTCTCGCTCTCTCCTTCCTTCACCCTCTCTCTCCCTCCCTCTCTCCCTCTCTCCCTCCCTCTCCCTCTCTCTCCCCCTCTCTCACTTTCTCCCTCTCTCCCTCCCTCGTGCTCTCTCTCCCTCTCTCTCCACGTCCCTCCCTTCCTCCCCCCTCTCTCCCCCCTCCCTCTCCCGCTCCCTCCCTCTCTCCCCCCTCGCCCCCTCTCTCCCTCCCTCTCCCTCCTTCAATCTCTCTCTCTCTCTCTCCCTCCCCCTCTCACTTCCTCTCCCTGTCTCCCCCTCTCCCACACTCTCCCTCCCTCTCTCCCTCCCCCTCTCTCTCCCTCTCCCCCTCCCCTCCCCTCTCTCCCTCTCCCTCTCCCTCCCCCTCCCTCCCTCTCCCTCTCCCTCCCTCCCTCTGCCCTGATCCCTGTGGACCCTTCCCCCACTCCACCCCCCCCCCCCCCCCCCCCTCCCCCCGGTGCATGGTGACGGTGATCCCTCTCTCAGCCTTGCTGCACGTTTCCCTTCACAACGCCCAGGTGTAGCCGGGGTGGGGAGAGAGGGGGGCGTGACAGAGGGCCACAGGAGGCACGGGGAGGTACAGCAGGGAAGCGGGAAGGGTCGCGGAACGATGGCCTTCACTTCCATGGAGATTGGAGTCTCAAAGTCTTCCCGGGACAGGGTGAGGTTCTGGAGTTCCCCTCACTCCATTCCATTTCATCGGAGGAAGGCCGGACCAGGATACTCCCGAGGGTGGGGGGATGGGTGGTGTGGTGGGGGAGGTGGGGAGGGAGTCTCTCATGTACAAAGGCTGAGCAGATTGGGACCCTTCGGCCCAACCCGTCCATGCCGACCAGATATCCCAACCCAATCTAGTCCCACCCTCCAGCACCCGGCCCATATCCCTCCAAACCCTTCCTATTCATATCCCCATCCAGATGCCTCTTAAATGCTGTAATTGTACCAGCCTCCACCACTTCCTCTGGCAGCTCATTCCATACACGGACCACCCTCTGTGTATTTCCTTAGAATTAAACAGTAGATGGTCTCCCTAAACTCTCAAAGTGAGAGTGAGGGGATTGACCATCTGATCTCTGACACTGTATTGGCTCACTCACTCCACGGTCAATATCAGGATTGGGTCAAAAAGTTTTATTTATTGCCTAGATGTACTTCCTGTTTGGCTCCGTGTTACCAAGGGGCTGCTGGGGGAACCCAAGGGAGCGCTGGCCGCACAGACTTTTATCACCCCGCCCCCAGTTGCTCCCACCCCCGGGGAAAGGTGGGGGAGGTGAGCTGCCTTCCTGAACCGCCGCACTCCCATGATGCACCCACACAGGGCCAAACAGCAAGGGATGCTGGGTAGATTGGCGGCTCCTGAGGTACACCCGGGAGGAGCCCGGCTGAGATAAATCCCTCGGGGGAACGGCCTGCCGCTGTTAAACTCTCCCTCACTGGAGTCATCACGGCCGGTTCTCAGGGATTCCCCCACCTTCCCCTCCATCTTGGAAGGCAATGTCAGCCCATTGGTATCCACCCCCACCCCAGGACCCCCTATTCTGCTAACGCCGCATTTGGGGCATGACTCAGTGGTTAGCGCTGCTGCCTCACAGCGCCAGGACCCGGGTTCAATCCCACCCTCGGGTGACTGTCTGTGTGGAGTTTGCACATTCTCCCCGTGTCTGCGTGGGTTTCCTCCGGGAGCTGCGGTTTCCTCCCACAGTTCAGTGATGTGCAGGTTAGGGTGGATTGACCGTGATAAATTGTCCCTTAGTGCCCAGGGATGTGCAGGTTAGGGTGGATTGGCCGTGCTAAATTGTCCCATAGTGCCCAGGGATGTGCAGGTTAGGGTGGGTTGGCCGTGCTAAATTGTCCCATAGTGCCCAGAGATGTGCAGGTTAGGGTGGATTGGCCATGCTAAATTGTCCCATAGTGCCCAGGGATGTGCAGGTTAGGGTGGATTGGCCGTGCTAAATTGTCCCATAGT
Organism: Hemiscyllium ocellatum; assembly: GCF_020745735.1. Taxonomy (NCBI): domain Eukaryota; kingdom Metazoa; phylum Chordata; class Chondrichthyes; order Orectolobiformes; family Hemiscylliidae; genus Hemiscyllium; species Hemiscyllium ocellatum. The sequence continues at coordinate 6,259,079 of NC_083444.1, read as the reverse complement.
GCCCAGGGATGTGCAGGTTAGGGTGGATTGGCCGTGCTAAATTGTCCCATAGTGCCCAGGGATGTGCAGGGTGGGTCGTGCTATTATGAAATATTATAAACTAATTCTACTGAGAATCCCGAGCCTATATCTGGAACACCAACCCTTTTTTTGAGGATTGGGATTTTGATCCTGTATACCTGCTGAGGCCCTCACATCTCCTGATTGTCCCCAGCCTTAATTTAAACCACCCACTTATTCCAAACCTTTCTGTTAATGAACCATCCAGTCTTTGTGGCCGATAACATTGGATTCTGCCGCTGTCAACCATGTCCCATCTTGCAGTTGTTTGCGTGTTTTCTTGTGATTCAGAACGTTTCCCAGGAAATATCATTGGATGAACCTCTTGGCAATCATATCACCATCTTACAGTCGATTGGTCTTACTTGTAATTAAGTGTGCGCTCTAGAAATAATTTTAAATGATGTGTCATTTTCTAATGTAATTGCAGAGTTTTGCCAGAGAGCACAGAATCTTTAAGTTCTGTGTTGCAGGACAAATCTACACCTTTCATCATTAAACTTTATTAACATTGCTTGGAACAGACAGTTCTCAGGGTGAATGTTTTGACTAATTTTGAACCAACTCACCCCTTCTGGAGAGCTCCATTTCTTCAGAGAAGATCTGGACCACCCACCCCCACCTCCTCTCTCTCTCTCTCTCTCTCTCTCTAAAGGAACCCCTTGATTAGAGATCGACCCTTTTCAGGCTGGACTAGGTCAGGAGGCAACAAGGGGTCACTTCGGCAACTCGAATGTGAGGAAAACCAAACAGATAAAAAAATATATTCATGTCCGGCCGGCCGAATTCCTCAACACTCAGGAGTGAAGGGCTCTGACGCTGCTGTCCATGATCTGTCTGGACTGAGACAAGGGTCACGGCACCATTGCCCCAGCCTGTTCAGCCTCGCCCTGTAGCACAAACCCTCCAACCCTAGCAACATCCTTGTCAATCCTTTCTGAACCCTTTGAAGTTTCACAGCATCCTCCCGAAAGGGGCTGTTTTCCCTGGAGCGTTGGAGGCTGAGGGGTGAACTTATATGGCTTAATAAAATCATGAGGGGCAAGGTCTTTTCACTGGGGTCGGGGAGTCCACAACTAGAGGGGCATAGGTTTAGGGTGAGAGGGGAAAGATATAAAAGGGACGTAAGGGACAACATTTACACACAGAGAGTGGTACGAGTTCAGGGTGGTTTATATACAGAATAACAGATACCCGGGAGTGTGTTACAGACTGGAATCTAATCGAGGGGTTCAGGGTGGTTTATATACAGAATAACAGGTACCCGGGAGGGAGTTACAGACTGGAATCTAATCGAGGGGTTCGGGTGGTTTATATACAGAATAACAGATACCCGGGAGGGAGTTACAGACTGGAATCTAATCGAGGGGTTCAGGATGGTTTATATACAGAATAACAGATACCCAGGAGTGTGTTACAGACTGGAATCTAATCGAGGGGTTCAGGGTGGTTTATATACAGAATAACAGATACCCGGGAGGGAGTTACAGACTGGAATCTAATCGAGGGGTTCAGGATGGTTTATATACAGAATAACAGATACCCGGGAGTGAGTTACAGACTGGAATCTAATCGAGGGGTTCGGGGTGGTTTATATACAGAATAACAGATACCCAGGAGGGAGTTACAGACTGGAATCTAATCGAGGGGTTCGGGTGGTTTATATACAGAATAACAGATACCCGGGAGTGAGTTACAGACTGGAATCTAATCGAGGGGTTCAGGGTGGTTTATATACAGAATAACAGATACCCGGGAGTGTGTTACAGACTGGAATCTAATCGAGGGGTTCAGGGTGGTTTATATACAGGATAACAGATACCTGGGAGTGAGTTACAGACTGGAATCTAATCGAGGGGTTCAGGGTGGTTTATATACAGAATAACAGCTCCCCGGGAGTGAGTTACAGAGTGGAATCTAATCGAGGGGTTCAGGATGGTTTATATACAGAATAACAGATACCCGGGAGTGTGTTACAGACTGGAATCTAATCGAGGGGTTCGGGGTGGTTTATATACAGAATAACAGATACCCGGGAGTGTGTTACAGACTGGAATCTAATCGAGGGGTTCAGGGTGGTTTATATACAGAATAACAGATACCCGGGAGTGAGTTACAGACTGGAATCTAATCGAGGGGTTCAGGGTGGTTTATATACAGAATAACAGATACCCGGGAGTGAGTTACAGACTGGAATCTAATCGAGGGGTTCAGGGTGGTTTATATACAGAATAACAGCTCCCCGGGAGTGAGTTACAGAGTGGAATCTAATCGAGGGGTTCAGGATGGTTTATATACAGAATAACAGCTCCCCGGGAGTGAGTTACAGAGTGGAATCTAATCGAGGGGTTCAGGGTGGTTTATATACAGAATAACAGATACCCGGGAGTGTGTTACAGACTGGAATCTAATCGAGGGGTTCAGGGTGGTTTATATACAGAATAACAGATACCCGGGAGTGTGTTACAGACTGGAATCTAATCGAGGGGTTCAGGGTGGTTTATATACAGAATAACAGATACCCGGGAGTGAGTTACAGACTGGAATCTAATCGAGGGGTTCAGGGTGGTTTATATACAGAATAACAGATACCCGGGAGTGAGTTACAGACTGGAATCTAATCGAGGGGTTCAGGGTGGTTTATATACAGAATAACAGCTCCCCGGGAGTGAGTTACAGAGTGGAATCTAATCGAGGGGTTCAGGATGGTTTATATACAGAATAACAGCTCCCCGGGAGTGAGTTACAGAGTGGAATCTAATCGAGGGGTTCAGGGTGGTTTATATACAGAATAACAGATACCCGGGAGTGTGTTACAGACTGGAATCTAATCGAGGGGTTCAGGGTGGTTTATATACAGGATAACAGATACCTGGGAGTGAGTTACAGACTGGAATCTAATCGAGGGGTTCGGGGTGGTTTATATACAGAATAACAGATACCCGGGAGGGAGTTACAGACTGGAATCTAATCGAGGGGTTCGGGGTGGTTTATATACAGAATAACAGATACCCGGGAGGGAGTTACAGACTGGAATCTAATCGAGGGGTTCAGGATGGTTTATATACAGAATAACAGATACCCAGGAGTGTGTTACAGACTGGAATCTAATCGAGGGGTTCGGGGTGGTTTATATACAGAATAACAGATACCTGGGAGTGAGTTACAGACTGGAATCTAATCGAGGGGTTCGGGGTGGTTTATATACAGAATAACAGCTCCCCGGGAGTGAGTTACAGAGTGGAATCTAATCGAGGGGTTCAGGATGGTTTATATACAGAATAACAGATACCCGGGAGTGTGTTACAGACTGGAATCTAATCGAGGGGTTCGGGGTGTTTTATATACAGAATAACAGATACCCGGGAGTGAGTTACAGACTGGAATCTAATCGAGGGGTTCGGGGTGGTTTATATACAGAATAACTGCTCCCCGGGAGTGAGTTACAGAGAGGAATCTAATCGAGGGGTTCAGGATGGTTTATATACAGAATAACAGATACCCGGGAGTGTGTTACAGACTGGAATCTAATCGAGGGGTTCAGGGTGGTTTATATACAGGATAACAGATACCTGGGAGTGAGTTACAGACTGGAATCTAATCGAGGGGTTCAGGGTGGTTTATATACAGAATAACAGATACCCGGGAGTGTGTTACAGACTGGAATCTAATCGAGGGGTTCAGGGTGGTTTATATACAGGATAACAGATACCTGGGAGTGAGTTACAGACTGGAATCTAATCGAGGGGTTCAGGGTGGTTTATATACAGAATAACAGCTCCCCGGGAGTGAGTTACAGAGTGGAATCTAATCGAGGGGTTCAGGATGGTTTATATACAGAATAACAGATACCCGGGAGTGTGTTACAGACTGGAATCTAATCGAGGGGTTCGGGGTGGTTTATATACAGAATAACAGATACCCGGGAGTGTGTTACAGACTGGAATCTAATCGAGGGGTTCAGGGTGGTTTATATACAGAATAACAGATACCCGGGAGTGAGTTACAGACTGGAATCTAATCGAGGGGTTCAGGGTGGTTTATATACAGAATAACAGATACCCGGGAGTGAGTTACAGACTGGAATCTAATCGAGGGGTTCAGGGTGGTTTATATACAGGATAACAGATACCCGGGAGTGAGTTACAGACTGGAATCTAATCGAGGGGTTCAGGGTGGTTTATATACAGAATAACAGCTCCCCGGGAGGGAGTTACAGACTGGAATCTAATCGAGGGGTTCAGGATGGTTTATATACAGAATAACAGATACCCGGGAGTGTGTTACAGACTGGAATCTAATCGAGGGGTTCAGGGTGGTTTATATACAGGATAACAGATACCTGGGAGTGAGTTACAGACTGGAATCTAATCGAGGGGTTCAGGGTGGTTTATATACAGAATAACAGATACCCGGGAGTGTGTTACAGACTGGAATCTAATCGAGGGGTTCAGGGTGGTTTATATACAGGATAACAGATACCTGGGAGTGAGTTACAGACTGGAATCTAATCGAGGGGTTCAGGGTGGTTTATATACAGAATAACAGATACCCGGGAGTGTGTTACAGACTGGAATCTAATCGAGGTGTTCAGGGTGGTTTATATACAGGATAACAGATACCCGGCAGTGAGTTACAGACTGGAATCTAATCGAGGGTTCAGGGTGGTTTATATACAGAATAACAGATACCCGGGAGTGAGTTACAGACTGGAATCTAATCGAGGGGTTCAGGGTGGTTTATATACAGAATAACAGATACCCGGGAGTGAGTTACAGACTGGAATCTAATCGAGGGGTTCAGGGTGGTTTATATACAGAATAACAGATACCCGGGAGGGAGTTACAGACTGGAATCTAATCGAGGGGTTCAGGGTGGTTTATATACAGGATAACAGATACCTGGGAGTGAGTTACAGACTGGAATCTAATCGAGGGGTTCAGGGTGGTTTATATACAGGATAACAGATACCTGGGAGTGAGTTACAGAGTGGAATCTAATCGAGGGGTTCAGGGTGGTTTATATACAGGATAACAGATACCCGGGAGTGTGTTACAGACTGGAATCTAATCGAGGGGTTCAGGGTGGTTTATATACAGGATAACAGATACCTGGGAGTGAGTTACAGACTGGAATCTAATCGAGGGGTTCAGGGTGGTTTATATACAGAATAACAGATACCCGGGAGGGAGTTACAGACTGGAATCTAATCGAGGGGTTCAGGGTGGTTTATATACAGGATAACAGATACCTGGGAGTGAGTTACAGACTGGAATCTAATCGAGGGGTTCAGGGTGGTTTATATACAGAATAACAGATACCCGGGAGTGAGTTACAGACTGGAATCTAATCGAGGGGTTCAGGGTGGTTTATATACAGAATAACAGATACCCGGGAGTGAGTTACAGCCTGGAATCTAATCGAGGGGTTCAAGGTGGTTTTTATACAGAATAACAGCTCCCCGGGAGTGAGTTACAGACTGGAATCTAATCGAGGGGTTCAGGGCGGTTTATATACAGAATAACAGATACACAGGTGGGAGTTACAGACTGGAATCTCATCTACTTGTGCTCTCTGTCCCTTTGTCCCCCAACACTCACTGGGACCTTACCATTTCCTGTATAACTCCTACCTCGGTTTGAATTTGCAGCCTAGAACGCCTCACACTGACCTGTGTTGAATTGCATTCATCAATCCGCAGCCCACATCTCCATCCGATCTGTACTTTCTGATAACATCCCTCTCTATCAGCAATACCTCCTAATCCTGCATCAGCTGCAATCCCTCATGCTTTTACATCCACACCAAGATCACTGATCGAAATAATAAAGCTGCCAGCGCCGGCCCCTGTGGCACACCACTGCTCACACGCTCCCAGTCTGAGATAGAACCTCCCAACACCACCCTCTGCATCCTGCCCTCCAGCCCCAGCTTAAAAACGTGGATAAATGTACGGTTATCCATTTTGGTGGCAAGAACAGGAAGGCAGATTACTACCTCAATGGAATCAATTTAGGTAAAGGGGTAGTACAGAGAGATCTGGGTGTTCTTGTACACCAGTCAATGAAGGTAAGCATGCAGGTACAGCAGGTAGTGAAGAAGGCTAATAGCATGCTGGCCTTCATAACAAGAGGGATTGAGTATAGAAGCAAAGAGGTTCTTCTGCAGCTGTACAGGGCCCTGGTGAGACCACACCTGGAGTACTGTGTGCAGTTCTGGTCTCCAAATTTGAGGAAAGACATTCTGGCTATTGAGGGAGTGCAGCGTAGGTTCACGAGGTCAATTCCTGAAATGGCGGGACTACCTTACACTGAAAGACTGGAGCGACTGGGCTTGTATACCCTTGAGTTTAGAAGACTGAGAGGGGATCTGATTGAGACATATAAGATTATGAAAGGTTTGGACACTCTGGAGGCAGGAAACACGTTTCCGCTGATGAGTGAGTGCCGAACCAGAGGACACAGCTTAAAAATACGGGGTAGACCATTTAGGACAGAGATGAGGAGAACCTTCTTCACCCAGAGAGTGGTGGCTGTGTGGAATTCTCTGCCCCAGAGGGCAGTGGAGGCCCAGTCTCTGGATTCGTTTAAGAAAGAGTTGGATAGAGCTCTCAAGGATTGTGGAATCAAGGGTTATGGAGATAAGGCAGGAACAGGATACTGATTAAGGATGATCAGCCATGATGATATTGAATGGTGGTGCAGGCTCGAAGGGCAGAATGGCCTACTCCTGCACCTATTGTCTACTGGATCCAATCAGCTCGCTCTCCCTGGATCCCATGTAACCCAATCTTCATGACGAGTCTGGTGTACTCCCAGAAGGGAGGGTCTGTCTGATTGGTTCCCAAAACAATACTTTTCACTGTCTCTCGGTACAGGGGACAGTAAAAAATCACACAAACAATTCACACTTAGGTTTCTTTGGCAATAGTAACTCGATTGTAATACACTTAACTCCAACAGGAGCAACAAAAAGGAAGAATAAGCAACTTCAACTCTAACCCTTCAAAACCCCAAACTCTCACACACACACACACACACACACACACTCATACAAGCACACTTTCACATGCACACACACTGAGTCTTTCTCACACTCAAATGCACACACACACACTCTCACATGCACACACACATACTCTTTCTCATTCTCTCACACACACACTCAAATACACACACACTCTTTCTCACATTCACACACTCAAATACACACACACACACTTTCTCACACTCACACTCAAATACACACACACACACTTTCTCACACTCACTCAAATACACACGCACACACTGTCACACACGTACACACTCACACAAGCACACTCACTCTCATGTGTGCACACTCACATACACACTCTCAAATTCACATGCGCATACGCGCGCGCGCACACACTCACACACACACACACACTCTCACAATCACAACTAAGACTGACAAATGACAGGCACAGACACTACAAGTGGATAAAGAATCGAGACAGGATTAACACAAGTGCAAAGCCCAAAGCTGGAGACCGTGAGGTAGGATGCTCGTTTCCACATCCTGCTATCAGTCTCTGCAACAGCAAAGTCACGAGTGTTTGCAGAGCGATGGTCCCCCTTCAGTCTGACAGGCCATCAGGTAAACGTCGTCTTTTATCTTACTCATTCCTTCCAGTCAGCATTCCGGGTTGTTCCCACCTTTCGGACCCTGAGAGATGCGTGTGGTTTCTCTCTCTCTTTCTGCAGTCTCTTCAGTTATCTATGTCCTCTCTCTTAAAAACCCTCCACAGCTCAACCAATCAGTTGACTGTCGTCAGGCAGAATTTCCTGAACTCAGAAAGATTCCCATTGACTCGAATTCTCTATTGCTCTGTCTTCAAAATGCAACACCGCGCTGCACATCTCAACAACGTGCGATGTAGGCGGAGAGATTTTACGTATTTTATATCACTTCTTGTAAGTTTGGGGTTTTTTTTGTGTTCGGAACTGTGTATGTTACGAATTATGGTGTAAGTAGCCATGGTGATTTCTTTTCAGGGTGCTCGAGAGAGCTACTTGTACACCAATAACAGACTTATGTCTGCCCGAGACGGTTTTGCAACCCTTGCTCTTACAATTTCCATATGGTCTTTCATTTATTTGCTGGTCTCTTTTAAGCGTCTTTTATCATGCTTTCAGATCCTGAGTTCAAACCTCACTGCGGACATTGGCGAAACGTAAAAGTTTAATTAATTTAAAATCAGGATAACATTTCCCTCAGTGAGCAAACGTCGTCACTGGAAACCCATCTGGTTCACCAACGCCCTTTGAGGAGGGACATCTGTACCTGGTCTGACTCCATGGCTAATGCCCTGCTGAGCAGACAAACAGATGATAAAGGGGTCGCACTACTGGGGGGGTAAGGGGATAGAGACCCTCTGTTAGGGGCATTGGGGAAGGGGGGAAGGTAAGGCCCTACTTTTACACCCCAATAAGTTGGGGTGGGGGTGATCACAGCGACAGGGAGGGAATAAAGAAGGTATAGATTCCAAACAAGGTTTAATGGGGCACTCGAGATCGATAGTTCAGTTTGCCTCCATGTTAGCCTCCCACTGATGGTGGTTCCAGGAGGGGGTGGAGCAGGGGACGGAGAGGGGCTGATCGACTGCAGTGGGCCTTGCGCGGTCACAGGGCGGTCAGGTCGTCGCTGGAGGAGATCTCGACGAGCAGGGAGCCCGCCGGGGGCGAGCAGTCCGAGCGCGTCTGCAGCTGCAGGACGTAGCTGGACGCCATCTCGTTCTGGTCAGCAGCAACGGTGACCTCGCCCAGGAGGAGGTCACGGAGAAACCGCCTAGACCAGACCTGGGGGTGGGGGAGGGGAACGGGGGTGGGGGGGGAGAGAGGGAGAGAGAGGGGGAGCAGGGGGTGGGGGAGAGGGGGGGGGAGCAGGGGATGGTGGAGAGAGCGAGAGGGGGGGAGCAGGGGGTGGGGGAGAGAGGGGGGGGAACGGGGGGGGTGGGGGAGAGAGAGGGGAGCAGGGGGTGGGGGGAGAGAGAGGGGAGAGGGAGGGGGACGGGGTGGGGGAGAGAGAGGGGAGAGGGTGGGGGAGAGAGAGAGGGAGAGAGAGGGGGTGGGGGAGAGAGAGGGGAGAGAGAGGGGGAGCAGGGGGATGGTGGAGAGAGAGGGGAGAGAGGGGGAGCAGGGGGTGGGGGAGAGGGGAGAGCAGGGGATGGTGGAGAGAGCGAGAGGGGGGGAGCAGGGGGTGGGGGAGAGAGGGGGGGAACGGGGGGGTGGGGGAGAGAGAGGGGAGAGAGAGGGGGGGAGCAGGGAGATGGTGGAGAGAGGGAGAGAGGGAGGGAGGAGGGGGTGGGGGAGAGAGAGGGGGAGCAGGGGGATGGTGGAGAGAGGGAGAGAGGGAGGGAGGAGGGGTGGGGGAGAGAGGGGGGGAACGGGGGGGGGGGGGGGGGAGAGAGAGGGGAGAGAGAGGGGGAGCAGGGAGATGGTGGAGAGAGGGAGAGAGGGAGGGAGGAGGGGGTGGGGGAGAGAGAGGGGGAGCAGGGGGATGGTGGAGAGAGGGAGAGAGGGAGGGAGGAGGGGTGGGGGAGAGAGGGGGGAACGGGGGGGGTGGGGGGAGAGAGAGGGGGAGCAGGGGGTGGGGGGAGAGAGGGAGAGAGGAGGGGAAGTAGGGGGATTAGGGAGAGTGAGAGTGGAGCGGGGGGGGGGGGGGTGGGGGAGAGAGAGAGAGAGAGAAGGTTAAGGTTTAACAGCACACACTCCAGAGCCTCATTAATCTCAAACTGCTGCCTTCAAACTGGTGACTCAGTGAGAGACAGTGCCCAGTGTCCACACTGTACCCCAGTGAGAGACAGTGCCCAGTGCCCACACTGTACCCCAGTGAGAGACAGTGCCCAGTGTCCACACTGTACCCCAGTGAGAGACAGTGCCCAGTGTCCACACTGTACCCCAGTGAGAGACAGTGCCCAGTGTCCACACTGTACCCCAGTGAGAGACAGTGCCCAGTGTCCACACTGTACCCCAGTGAGAGACAGTGCCCAGTGTCCACACTGTACCCCAGTGAGAGACAGTGCCCAGTGCCCACACTGTACCCCAGTGAGAGACAGTGCCCAGTGCCCACACTGTACCCCAGTGAGAGACAGTGCCCAGTGCCCACAGACACTGTTCCCCAGTGAGACACAGTGCCTGGTGCCCACACTGTACCCCAGTGAGAGACAGTGCCCAGTGCACACAGACACTGTTCCCCAGTGAGAGACCGTGCCCAGTGCACACAGACACTGTTCCCCAGTGAGAGACAGTGCCTAGTGCACACACTGTACCCCAGTGAGAGACAGTGCCCAGTGCCCACACTGTACCTCAGTGAGAGACAGTGCCCAGTGCACACAGACACTGTACCCCAGTGAGAGACAGTGCCCACACTGTACCCCAGTGACAGTGCCCAGTGCCCACAGACACTGTTCCCCAGTGAGAGACCGTGCCCAGTGCCCACAGACACTCTTCCCCAGTGAGAGACAGTGCCCAGTGCCCACACTGTACCCCAGTGAGAGACAGTGCGCAGTGCCCATAGACACTGTTCCCCAGTGAGAGACAGTGCCCAGTGCCCACAAACACTGCACCCCAGTGAGAGACAGTGCCCAGTGCCCACACTGTTCCCCAGTGAGAGACAGCGCACAGTGCCCACACAGTACCCGAGTTAGAGACAGTGCACAGTGCCCAGACATGTACCCCAGTGAGAGACAGTACCCAGTGCACACAGACACTGTTCCCCAGTGAGAGACAGTGCCCAGTGCCCACAGACACTATACCCAAGTGAGAGACAGTGCCCAGTGCCCAGACACTGTACCCCAGTGAGAAACAGTGCCCGGTGCCTACAGACACAGTTCCCCAGTGAGAGACAGTGCGCAGTGCCCATAGACACTGTTCCCCAGTGAGAGACAGTGCCCAGTGCCCACAAACACTGCACCCCAGTGAGAGACAGTGCCCAGTGCCCACACTGTTCCCCAGTGAGAGACAGCGCACAGTGCCCACACAGTACCCGAGTTAGAGACAGTGCACAGTGCCCAGACATGTACCCCAGTGAGAGACAGTGCCCAGTGCCCACACTGTACCCCAGTGAGAGACAGTGCACAGTGCCCACACTGTACCCCAGTGAGAGACAGTGCCCAGTGCCCACAGACACTGTTCCCCAGTGAGAGACAGTGCCCAGTGCACACAGACACTGTACCCCAGTGAGAGGCAGTGCACAGTGCCCACACTGTACCCCAGTGAGAGACAGTGCACAGTGCCCACACTGTACCCCAGTGAGAGACAGTGCCCAGTGCCCAGACACTGTACCCCAGTGAGAGACAGTGCCCAGTGCCCAGACACTGTTCCCCAGTTAGAGACAGTGCCCAGTGCCCAGACACTGTTCCCCAGTTAGAGACAGTGCCCGGTGCCCACACTGTACCCCAGTGAGAGACAGTGCCCAGTGCCCACACTGTACCCCAGTGAGAGACAGTGCCCAGTGCCCAGACACTATTCCCCAGTGAGAGACAGTGCCCAGTGCCCACAGACACTGTACCCCAGTGAGAGACAGTGCCCAGTGCCCACAGACACTGTACCCCAGTGAGAGACAGTGCCTAGTGCACACACTGTACCCCAGTGAGAGACAGTGCCCAGTGCCCACACTGTACCCCAGTGAGAGACGGTGCCCAGTTCACACAGACACTGTACCCCCAGTGAGAGACAGTGCCCGGTGCACACAGACACTGTACCTCAGTGAGAGACAGTGCCCAGTGCACACAGACACTGTACCCCAGTGAGAGACAGTGCCCACACTGTACCCCAGTGACAGTGCCCAGTGCCCACAGACACTGTTCCCCAGTGAGAGACCGTGCCCAGTGCCCACAGACACTCTTCCCCAGTGAGAGACAGTGCCCAGTGCCCACACTGTACCCCAGTGAGAGACAGTGCGCAGTGCCCATAGACACTGTTCCCCAGTGAGAGACAGTGCCCAGTGCCCACAAACACTGCACCCCAGTGAGAGACAGTGCCCAGTGCCCACACTGTTCCCCAGTGAGAGACAGCGCACAGTGCCCACACAGTACCCGAGTTAGAGACAGTGCACAGTGCCCAGACATGTACCCCAGTGAGAGACAGTACCCAGTGCACACAGACACTGTTCCCCAGTGAGAGACAGTGCCCAGTGCCCACAGACACTATACCCAAGTGAGAGACAGTGCCCAGTGCCCACAAACACTGTACCCCAGTGAGAGACAGTGCCCGGTGCCTACAGACACTGTTCCCCAGTGAGAGACAGTGCCCAGTGCCCACAGACACTGTACCCCAGTGAGAGACAGTGCCCAGTGCACACAGACACTGTACCCCAGTGAGAGACAGTGCCCGGTGCCAACACTGTTCCCCAGTGAGGGACAGTGCCCAGTGCCCACATTGTTCCCCAGTGAGAGACAGTGCCCGGTGCCTACAGACACTTTTCCCAGTGAGAGACAGTGCCCAGTGCCCAGACACTGTACCCCAGTGAGAGACAGTGCCCAGTGCACACAGACACTGTACCCCAGTGAGAGACAGTGCCCAGTGCCCACACTGTACCCCAGTGAGAGACAGTGCCCAGTGCCCACACTGTACCCCAGTGAGAGACAGTGCCCAGTGCACACAGGCACTGTACCCCAGTGAGAGACAGTGCCCGGTGCCAACACTGTTCCCCAGTGAGAGACAGCGCCCAGTGCACACAGACACTGTACCCCAGTGAGAGACAGTGCCCAGTGCCCACAGACACTGTACCCCAGTGAGAGACAGTGCCCAGTGCACACACTGTTCCCCAGTGAGAGACAGTGCCCAGTGCCCACAGACACTGTACCCCAGTGAGAGACAGTGCCCAGTGCCCACAGACACTGTACCCCAGTGAGAGACAGTGCCCAGTACACACACTGTACCCCAGTGAGAGACAGTGCCCAGTGCACACACTGTACCCCATTGAGAGACAGTGCCCAGTTCACACAGACACTGTACCCCAGTGAGAGACCGTGCCCAGTGCACACAGACACTCTTCCCCAGTGAGAGACAGTGCCCAGTGCCCACACTGTACCCCAGTGAGAGACAGTGCACAGTGCCCACACTGTACCCCAGTGAGAGACAGTGCCCAGTGCACACACTGTACCCCATTGAGAGACAGTGCCCAGTTCACACAGACACTGTACCCCAGTGAGAGACAGTGCACAGTGCCCACAGACACTCTTCCCCAGTGAGAGACAGTGCCCATTGTCCACAGACACTGTACCCCAGTGAGAGACAGTGCCCAGTGCACACACTGTACCCCAGTGAGAGACAGTGCCCAGTGCACACACTGTTCCCCAGTGAGAGACAGTGCCCAGTGCCCACAGACACTGTACCCCAGTGAGAGACAGTGCCCAGTGCACACACTGTACCCCAGTGAGAGACAGTGCCCAGTGCCCACACTGTACCCCAGTGAGAGACAGTGCCCAGTGCCCACAGACACTGTTCCCCAGTGAGAGACAGTGCCCAGTTCACACAGACACTGTACCCCCAGTGAGAGACAGTGCCCGGTGCACACAGACACTGTACCTCAGTGAGAGACAGTGCCCAGTGCACACAGACACTGTACCCCAGTGAGAGACAGTGCCCAGTGCCCAGACACTGTACCCCAGTGAGAGACAGTGCCCAGTGCCCACAGACACTGTTCCCCAGTGAGAGACCGTGCCCAGTGCACACAGACACTGTTCCCCAGTGAGAGACAGTGCCCAGTGCCCACACTGTACCCCAGTGAGAGACAGTGCACAGTGCCCACACTGTACCCCAGTGAGACACAGTGCACAGTGCCCACACTGTACCCCAGTGAGAGACAGCGCACAGTGCCCACACTGTTCCCCAGTGAGAGACAGTGCCCAGTGCCCACAGACACTCTTCCCCAGTGAGAGACAGTGCCCAGTGCCCAGACACTGTTCCCCAGTGAGAGACAGTGCCCAGTGCCCAGACACTGTTCCCCAGTGAGAGACAGTGCCCAGTGCCCACTCTGTACCCCAGTGAGAGACAGTGCCCAGTGCACACAGACACTGTACCCCAGTGAGAGACAGTGCCCAGTGTCCACACTGTACCCCAGTGAGAGACAGTGCACAGTGCCCACACTGTACCCCAGTGAGAGACAGTGCCCAGTGCCCACAGACACTGTTCCCCAGTGAGAGACAGTGCCCAGTGCCCACAGACACTGTACCCCAGTGAGAGGTAGTGCACAGTGCCCACACTGTACCCCAGTGAGAGACAGTGCCCAGTGCCCACACTGTACCCCAGTGAGAGACAGTGCCCAGTGCCCAGACACTGTACCCCAGTGAGAGACAGTGCCCAGTGCCCACACTGTACCCCAGTGAGAGACAGTGCCCAGTGCACACAGACACTGTACCCCAGTGAGAGACAGTGCCCAGTGTCCACACTGTACCCCAGTGAGAGACAGTGCACAGTGCCCACACTGTACCCCAGTGAGAGACAGTGCCCAGTGCCCACAGACACTGTTCCCCAGTGAGAGACAGTGCCCAGTGCCCACAGACACTGTACCCCAGTGAGAGGTAGTGCACAGTGCCCACACTGTACCCCAGTGAGAGACAGTGCCCAGTGCCCACACTGTACCCCTGTGAGAGACAGTGCCCAGTGCCCAGACACTGTACCCCAGTGAGAGACAGTGCACAGTGCCCACACTGTACCCCAGTGAGAGACAGTGCCCAGTGCCCACACTGTACACCAGTGAGAGACAGTGCCCAGTGCCCACACTGTACCCCAGTGAGAGACAGTGCACAGTGCCCACACTGTACCCCAGTGAGAGACAGTGCCCAGTGCCCACAGACACTGTTCCCCAGTGAGAGACAGTGCCCAGTGCACACAGACACTGTACCCCAGTGAGAGGCAGTGCACAGTGCCCACACTGTACCCCAGTGAGAGACAGTGCACAGTGCCCACACTGTACCCCAGTGAGAGACAGTGCCCAGTGCCCAGACACTGTACCCCAGTGAGAGACAGTGCCCAGTGCCCAGACACTGTTCCCCAGGTAGAGACAGTGCCCAGTGCCCAGACACTGTTCCCCAGTTAGAGACAGTGCCCGGTGCCCACACTGTACCCCAGTGAGACAGTGCCCAGTGCCCACACTGTACCCCAGTGAGAGACAGTGCCCAGTGCCCAGACACTATTCCCCAGTGAGAGACAGTGCCCAGTGCCCACAGACACTGTACCCCAGTGAGAGACAGTGCCCAGTGCCCACAGACACTGTACCCCAGTGAGAGACAGTGCCTAGTGCACACACTGTACCCCAGTGAGAGACAGTGCCCAGTGCCCACACTGTACCCCAGTGAGAGACGGTGCCCAGTTCACACAGACACTGTACCCCCAGTGAGAGACAGTGCCCGGTGCACACAGACACTGTACCTCAGTGAGAGACAGTGCACAGTGCCCACACTGTACCCCAGTGAGACACAGTGCACAGTGCCCACACTGTACCCCAGTGAGAGACAGCGCACAGTGCCCACACTGTTCCCCAGTGAGAGACAGTGCCCAGTGCCCACAGACACTCTTCCCCAGTGAGAGACAGTGCCCAGTGCCCAGACACTGTTCCCCAGTGAGAGACAGTGCCCAGTGCCCAGACACTGTTCCCCAGTGAGAGACAGTGCCCAGTGCCCACTCTGTACCCCAGTGAGAGACAGTGCCCAGTGCCCACAGACACTGTACCCCAGTGAGAGACAGTGCCCAGTGTCCACACTGTACCCCAGTGAGAGACAGTGCACAGTGCCCACACTGTACCCCAGTGAGAGACAGTGCCCAGTGCCCACAGACACTGTTCCCCAGTGAGAGACAGTGCCCAGTGCCCACACTGTACCCCAGTGAGAGACAGTGCCCAGTGCCCAGACACTGTACCCCAGTGAGAGACAGTGCCCAGTGCCCACACTGTACCCCAGTGAGAGACAGTGCCCAGTGCCCAGACACTGTACCCCAGTGAGAGACAGTGCCCAGTGCCCACACTGTACCCCAGTGAGAGACAGTGCCCAGTGCACACAGACACTGTACCCCAGTGAGAGACAGTGCCCAGTGTCCACACTGTACCCCAGTGAGAGACAGTGCACAGTGCCCACACTGTACCCCAGTGAGAGACAGTGCCCAGTGCCCACAGACACTGTTCCCCAGTGAGAGACAGTGCCCAGTGCCCACAGACACTGTACCCCAGTGAGAGGTAGTGCACAGTGCCCACACTGTACCCCAGTGAGAGACAGTGCCCAGTGCCCACACTGTACCCCTGTGAGAGACAGTGCCCAGTGCCCAGACACTGTACCCCAGTGAGAGACAGTGCACAGTGCCCACACTGTACCCCAGTGAGAGACAGTGCCCAGTGCCCACACTGTACACCAGTGAGAGACAGTGCCCAGTGCCCACACTGTACCCCAGTGAGAGACAGTGCACAGTGCCCACACTGTACCCCAGTGAGAGACAGTGCCCAGTGCCCACAGACACTGTTCCCCAGTGAGAGACAGTGCCCAGTGCACACAGACACTGTACCCCAGTGAGAGGCAGTGCACAGTGCCCACACTGTACCCCAGTGAGAGACAGTGCACAGTGCCCACACTGTACCCCAGTGAGAGACAGTGCCCAGTGCCCAGACACTGTACCCCAGTGAGAGACAGTGCCCAGTGCCCAGACACTGTTCCCCAGGTAGAGACAGTGCCCAGTGCCCAGACACTGTTCCCCAGTTAGAGACAGTGCCCGGTGCCCACACTGTACCCCAGTGAGACAGTGCCCAGTGCCCACACTGTACCCCAGTGAGAGACAGTGCCCAGTGCCCAGACACTATTCCCCAGTGAGAGACAGTGCCCAGTGCCCACAGACACTGTACCCCAGTGAGAGACAGTGCCCAGTGCCCACAGACACTGTACCCCAGTGAGAGACAGTGCCTAGTGCACACACTGTACCCCAGTGAGAGACAGTGCCCAGTGCCCACACTGTACCCCAGTGAGAGACGGTGCCCAGTTCACACAGACACTGTACCCCCAGTGAGAGACAGTGCCCGGTGCACACAGACACTGTACCTCAGTGAGAGACAGTGCACAGTGCCCACACTGTACCCCAGTGAGACACAGTGCACAGTGCCCACACTGTACCCCAGTGAGAGACAGCGCACAGTGCCCACACTGTTCCCCAGTGAGAGACAGTGCCCAGTGCCCACAGACACTCTTCCCCAGTGAGAGACAGTGCCCAGTGCCCAGACACTGTTCCCCAGTGAGAGACAGTGCCCAGTGCCCAGACACTGTTCCCCAGTGAGAGACAGTGCCCAGTGCCCACTCTGTACCCCAGTGAGAGACAGTGCCCAGTGCCCACAGACACTGTACCCCAGTGAGAGACAGTGCCCAGTGTCCACACTGTACCCCAGTGAGAGACAGTGCACAGTGCCCACACTGTACCCCAGTGAGAGACAGTGCCCAGTGCCCACAGACACTGTTCCCCAGTGAGAGACAGTGCCCAGTGCCCACACTGTACCCCAGTGAGAGACAGTGCCCAGTGCCCAGACACTGTACCCCAGTGAGAGACAGTGCCCAGTGCCCACACTGTTCCCCAGTGAGAGACAGCGCACAGTGCCCACACAGTACCCGAGTTAGAGACAGTGCACAGTGCCCAGACATGTACCCCAGTGAGAGACAGTGCCCAGTGCCCACACTGTACCCCAGTGAGAGACAGTGCACAGTGCCCACACTGTACCCCAGTGAGAGACAGTGCCCAGTGCCCACAGACACTGTTCCCCAGTGAGAGACAGTGCCCAGTGCACACAGACACTGTACCCCAGTGAGAGGCAGTGCACAGTGCCCACACTGTACCCCAGTGAGAGACAGTGCACAGTGCCCACACTGTACCCCAGTGAGAGACAG
The DNA here is from genome assembly GCF_020745735.1 of Hemiscyllium ocellatum. Taxonomy (NCBI): domain Eukaryota; kingdom Metazoa; phylum Chordata; class Chondrichthyes; order Orectolobiformes; family Hemiscylliidae; genus Hemiscyllium; species Hemiscyllium ocellatum. The sequence continues at coordinate 6,241,135 of NC_083444.1, read as the reverse complement.
TGCCCAGTGCCCAGACACTGTACCCCAGTGAGAGACAGTGCCCAGTGCCCAGACACTGTTCCCCAGTTAGAGACAGTGCCCAGTGCCCAGACACTGTTCCCCAGTTAGAGACAGTGCCCGGTGCCCACACTGTACCCCAGTGAGAGACAGTGCCCAGTGCCCACACTGTACCCCAGTGAGAGACAGTGCCCAGTGCCCAGACACTATTCCCCAGTGAGAGACAGTGCCCAGTGCCCACAGACACTGTACCCCAGTGAGAGACAGTGCCCAGTGCCCACAGACACTGTACCCCAGTGAGAGACAGTGCCTAGTGCACACACTGTACCCCAGTGAGAGACAGTGCCCAGTGCCCACACTGTACCCCAGTGAGAGACGGTGCCCAGTTCACACAGACACTGTACCCCCAGTGAGAGACAGTGCCCGGTGCACACAGACACTGTACCTCAGTGAGAGACAGTGCCCAGTGCACACAGACACTGTACCCCAGTGAGAGACAGTGCCCACACTGTACCCCAGTGACAGTGCCCAGTGCCCACAGACACTGTTCCCCAGTGAGAGACCGTGCCCAGTGCCCACAGACACTCTTCCCCAGTGAGAGACAGTGCCCAGTGCCCACACTGTACCCCAGTGAGAGACAGTGCGCAGTGCCCATAGACACTGTTCCCCAGTGAGAGACAGTGCCCAGTGCCCACAAACACTGCACCCCAGTGAGAGACAGTGCCCAGTGCCCACACTGTTCCCCAGTGAGAGACAGCGCACAGTGCCCACACAGTACCCGAGTTAGAGACAGTGCACAGTGCCCAGACATGTACCCCAGTGAGAGACAGTACCCAGTGCACACAGACACTGTTCCCCAGTGAGAGACAGTACCCAGTGCACACAGACACTGTTCCCCAGTGAGAGACAGTGCACAGTGCCCACACTGTACCCCAGTGAGACACAGTGCACAGTGCCCACACTGTACCCCAGTGAGAGAAAGCGCACAGTGCCCACACTGTTCCCCAGTGAGAGACAGTGCCCATTGCCCACAGACACTCTTCCCCATTGAGAGACAGTGCCCATTGCCCACACTGTACCCCAGTGAGAGACAGTGCCCAGTGCACACAGACACTGTACCCCAGTGAGAGACAGTCCCCAGTGCCCACACTGTACCCCAGTGAGAGACAGTGCACAGTGCCCACACTGTACCCCAGTGAGAGACAGTGCACAGTGCCCACACTGTACCCCAGTGAGACACAGTGCACAGTGCCCACACTGTTCCCCAGTGAGAGACAGTGCCCAGTGCCCACACTGTACCCCAGTGAGAGACAGTGCACAGTGCCCACACTGTACCCCAGTGAGAGACAGTGCACAGTGCCCACACTGTACCCCAGTGAGAGACAGTGCCCAGTGCCCAGACACTGTACCCCAGTGAGAGACAGTGCACAGTGCCCACACTGTACCCCAGTGAGAGACAGTGCACAGTGCCCACACTGTACCCCAGTGAGAGACAGTGCACAGTGCCCACACTGTACCCCAGTGAGAGACAGTGCCCATTGCCCACACTGTACCCCAGTGAGAGACAGTGCCCAGTGCCCACAGACACTGTTCCCCAGTGAGAGACAGTGCCCAGTGCACACAGACACTGTACCCTAGTGAGAGGCAGTGCACAGTGCCCACACTGTACCCCAGTGAGAGACAGTGCCCAGTGCCCAGACACTGTTCCCCAGTGAGAGACAGTGCCCAGTGCCCAGACACTGTTCCCCAGTGAGAGACAGTGCCCAGTGCCCAGACACTGTTCCCCAGTGAGAGACAGTGCCCAGTGCCCACACTGTACCCCAGTGAGAGACAGTGCCCAGTGCCCAGACACTGTACCCCAGTGAGAGACAGTGCCCAGTGCCCACACTGTACCCCAGTGAGAGACAGTGCCCAGTGCACACAGACACTGTACCCCAGTGAGAGACAGTGCCCAGTGCACACAGACACTGTACCCCAGTGAGAGACAGTGCCCAGTGCACACAGACACTGTTCCCCAGTGAGAGACAGTGCCCAGTGCCCACAGTCACCTACCTGGATTTTGATTGGTTTCTTCTCGTGTTTCCGGTAGAACAGTCCTTTCAGGTCGAAGTCCGGGTTCGATTCCGCCTCATGGACCTTTGACTTGACACTTACCCCCTCACTCTGGATCACCGCGTAGGCATCCGGCACTGGGCATGGGGGAGGGGGGGAACAGAGAAACAGAGCGGGCACCACACCCAGTGAAGACCCTCACGTACACGGGATACTCCCCCTCCTCACACTTCACCATCACCCCACCGTCACACCTAACCCACCAACACCCAACACTCCCCACACACACCCCCTCCCCCACACGGCCCACACTCTCCACCCCACCCCCACAGGGCCCACACTCTCCACCCACCCCCACACGGCCCACACTCCCCCCCCACCCCCACACGGCCCACACTCTCCACCCCACCCCCACACGGCCCACACTCCCCCCCACCCTCACACGGCCCACACTCCCCACCCCACCCCCACACGGCCCACACTCCCCCCCCACCCCCACACAGCCCACACTCCCCACCCCACCCCCACACGGCCCACACTCCCCCCCACCCTCACACGGCCCACACTCCCCCTCCCCCACCCCCACACGGCCCACACTCCCCCTCCCCCACCCCCCACACGGCCCACACTCCCCCTCCCCCTTCCCCACACGGCCCACACTCCCCCTCCCCCTTCCCCACACGGCCCACACTCACCCCCCACCCCCACACGGCCCACACTCTCCCCCCCACCCCCACACGGCCCACACTCCCCCCCCACCCCCACACGGCCCACACTCCCCACCCCACCCCCACACGGCCCACACTCCCCCCCACCCCCACACGGCCCACATTCCCCCCCCCACCCCCACACGGCCCACACTCCCCCCCAACCCCCACACGGCCCACACTCCCCCCCACCCCCACACGGCCCACACTCCCCACCCCACCCCCACAGGGCCCACATTCCCCACCCCACCCCCACACGGCCCACATTCCCCACCCCACCCCCACACGGCCCACATTCCCCACCCCACCCCCACAGGGCCCACATTCCCCCCCCCACCCCCACACGGCCCACACTCTCCCCCATACCCCCACACGGCCCCCACTGCTCCCACCCCCACACGGCCCACACTCCCCACCCCACCCCCACACGGCCCACACTCCCCCCCCACCCCCACACGGCCCACACTCCCCACCCCACCCCCACACGGCCCACATTCCCCACCCCACCCCCACACGGCCCACATTCCCCCCCCACCCCCACACGGCCCACACTCCCCCCCCACACTCCCCCCCCCCACCCCCACACGGCCCACATTCCCCCCCCCACCCCCACACGGCCCACACTCTCCCCCACACTCCCCCCCCACCCCCACAAGGCCCACACTCTCCCCCCCCCCACACGGCCCACACTCCCCACCCCACACGGCCCACTACCCCCCCTCACACACACCCACTCCCCATTCCCGGTGGAGACCATCCCCCGTTCCTGTTCCCATTCCCGGGATCTTACGGCTGGGAGAGTCTGGAAGGCGTAACCCTGCGGCGCTGTGCACGTGGACGGAGGTCACACGCTTCGGGTAACCAAGGCAACAGCTCCAGAACGAGGGCTTCGGTTGGTCCAGAGTCAACTCCCTGTCAGTGTGAGTGTGCGTGTGAGTGTGACAGTGAGTGTGAGTGAGTGTGACAGTGAGTGTGAGTGAGTGTGACAGTGAGAGTGTGTGTAGACGGGGAGAGAAACAGAGACACTTATTAACCAATAGTGTTTGATCAAGAGAGGGGTTGGCGATGGGGGAGTGAGGGGTTGGGATGGGGGAGTGGGGGGTTGGGATGGGGGAATGGGGGGTTGGCGATGGGGGAGTGAGGGGTTGGTGATGGGGGAGTGAGGGGTTGGGATGGGGGAATGGGGGGTTGGCGATGGGGGAGTGAGGGGTTGGCGATGGGGGAGTGAGGGGTTGGGATGGGGGAGTGGGGGTTGGCGATGGGGGGTGGGGGGTTGGGATGGGGGAATGGGGGGTTGGCGATGGGGGAGTGAGGGGTTGGGATGGGGGAGTGGGGGGTTGGCGATGGGGGGTGGGGGGTTGGGATGGGGGAATGGGGGTTGGCGATGGGGGAGTGAGGGGTTGGCGATGGGGGAGTGAGGGGTTGGCGATGGGGGAGTGAGGGGTTGGGATGGGGGAATGGGGGGTTGGCGATGGGGGAGTGAGGGGTTGGCGATGGGGGAGTGAGGGGTTGGCGATGGGGGAGTGAGGGGTTGGGATGGGGGAATGGGGAGTTGGCGATGGGGGAGTGAGGGGTTGGGATGGGGGAATGGGGGGTTGGCGATGGGTGAGTGAGTGGTTGGGATGGGGGAGTGGGGGGTTGGCGATGGGGGAGTGGGGGGTTGGCGATGGGTGAGTGAGGGGTTGGCGATGGGGGAGTGGGGGGTTGGCGATGGGGGAGTGGGGGGTTGGCGATGGGGGAGTGGGGGGTTGGCGATGGGGGAGTGGGAGGGTTGGCGATGGGGGAGTGGGAGGGTTGGCGATGGGGGAGTGAGGGGGTTGGCGATGGGGGAGTGGGGGGTTGGCGATGGGGGAGTGGGGGGTTGGCGATGGGGGAGTGAGGGGGTTGGCGATGGGGGAGTGGGGGGTTGGCGATGGGGGAGTGGGGGGTTGGCGATGGGGGAGTGGGGGTTTGGCGATGGGGGGTGGGGGGTTGGCGATGGGGGAGTGAGGGGTTGGCGATGGGGGAGTGAGGGGGCTTGGCGATGGGGGAACGGTTCGGAAGCCGGGTCAAGGGTCAGGGATCTTCCGAACCCACCTGAGCCTGGAGGTTGTCTCCGTGAAAAGCCGGAGGAGGAATTTTCCGGACTGGCCGGGGTCGAAGGTGCTGGGAATGACCACGTATCGTCCCTGCTTCAGCTCCGACCGGAGAAACACGCTCCGAGAGTTGGAGTAGGTCGTCCCGGTGGCTTGCTGCTGCAGAGCGTGCATCCGGTATTTCCGGTTCTCCTCCACCTGTGGGAATGCCGAGGAGAGTCCGGGGATCACTCACCAGCCATGATAATAAATAAGATTGGGATATGTGGTCGGCATGGACAGGTTGGGCCGAAGGGTCTGTTTCTGTGCTGTACATCACTATGACTCTATTAGCAACAATACGCTCACTCATTCACTCTCCCACTCCCTCACAGTCCACTGGCGGAGGGTCAGTGCTGAGGGAGTGCCGTACTGTCGGAGGGTCAGTGCTGAGGGAGTGGGCACTGCTGGAGGGTCAGTGCTGAGGGAGTGGGCACTGTCGAAGGGTCAGTGCTGAGGGAGTGGGCATTGTCAGAGGGTCAGTGCTGAGGGAGTGGGCACTGTCGGAAGGTCAGTGCTGAGGGAGCGGGCACTGTCGAAGGGTCAGTGCTGAGGGGGTGGGCACTGTCGGAGGGTCAGTGCTGAGGGAGTGGATACTGTCGGAGGGTCAGTGCTGAGGGAGTGGGCACTGTCGGAGGGTCAGTGCTGAGGGAGTGGGCACTGTCGGAGGGTCAGTGCTGATGGAGCGGGCACTGTCAGAGGGTCAGTACTGAGGGAGTGGGCACTGTCAGAGGGTCAGTACTGAGGGAGTGGGCACTGTCGGAGGGTCAGTGCTGAGGGAGTGGGCACTGTCGGAGGGTCAGTGCTGAGGGAGTGGACACTGTCGGAGGGTCAGTGCTGAGGGAGTGGGCACTGTCGGAGGGTCAGTGCTGAGGGAGTGCCGCACTGTCGGAGGGTCAGTGCTGAGGGAGTGGGCACTGTCGGAGGGTCAGTGCTGAGTGAGTGGGCACTATCGGAGGGTCAGTGCTGAGGGAGTGGGCACTGTCGAAGGGTCAGTGTTGAGGGAGTGGGCACTGTCGAAGGGTCAGTGCTGAGGGAGTGGGCACTGTCGGAGGGTCAGTGCTGAGGGAGTGCCGCACTGTCATAGGGTCAGTGCTGAGGGAGTGGGCACTGTCGGAAGGTCAGTGCTGAGGGAGCGGGCACTGTCGAAGGGTCAGTGCTGAGGGGGTGGGCACTGTCGGAGGGTCAGTGCTGAGGGAGTGGATACTGTCGGAGGGTCAGTGCTGAGGGAGTGGGCACTGTCGGAGGGTCAGTGCTGAGGGAGTGGGCACTGTCGGAGGGTCAGTGCTGATGGAGCGGGCACTGTCAGAGGGTCAGTACTGAGGGAGTGGGCACTGTCAGAGGGTCAGTACTGAGGGAGTGGGCACTGTCGGAGGGTCAGTGCTGAGGGAGTGGGCACTGTCGGAGGGTCAGTGCTGAGGGAGTGGACACTGTCGGAGGGTCAGTGCTGAGGGAGTGGGCACTGTCGGAGGGTCAGTGCTGAGGGAGTGCCGCACTGTCGGAGGGTCAGTGCTGAGGGAGTGGGCACTGTCGGAGGGTCAGTGCTGAGTGAGTGGGCACTATCGGAGGGTCAGTGCTGAGGGAGTGGGCACTGTCGAAGGGTCAGTGTTGAGGGAGTGGGCACTGTCGAAGGGTCAGTGCTGAGGGAGTGGGCACTGTCGGAGGGTCAGTGCTGAGGCAGTGCCGCACTGTCATAGGGTCAGTGCTGAGGGAGTGCCGCACTGTCGGAGGGTCAGTGCTGAGGGAGAGGGCACTGTCGGAGGGTCAGTGCTGAGGGAGCGGGCACTGTGGGAGGGTCAGTACTGAGGGAGTGCCGCACTGTCGGAGGGTCAGTGCTGAGTGAGTGGGCACTGCTGGAGGGTCAGTGCTGAGGGAGTGGGCACTGTCGAAGGGTCAGTGCTGAGGGAGTGCCGCACTGTCAGAGGGTCAGTGCTGAGGGAGTGCCGCACTGTCGGAAGGTCAGTGCTGAGGGAGTGGGTACTGTCAGAGGGTCAGTGCTGAGGGAGTGAGCACTGTCGGAGGGTCAGTGCTGAGGGAGTGCCGCATTGTCAGAGGGTCAGTGCTGAGGGAGTGCCGCACTGTCAGAGGGTCAGTGCTGAGGGAGTGCCGCACTGTCGGAGGGTCAGTGCTGAGGGAGTGGGCACTGTCGGAGGGTCAGTGCTGAGGGAGTGGACACTGTCGGAGGGTCAGTGCTGAGGGAGTGGGCACTGTCGGAGGGTCAGTGCTGAGGGAGTGCCGCACTGTCGGAGGGTCAGTGCTGAGGGAGTGGGCACTGTCGAAGGGTCAGTGCTGAGGGAGTGCCGCACTGTCAGAGGGTCAGTGCTGAGGGAGTGCCGCACTGTCGGAAGGTCAGTGCTGAGGGAGTGGGTACTGTCAGAGGGTCAGTGCTGAGGGAGTGAGCACTGTCGGAGGGTCAGTGCTGAGGGAGTGCCGCATTGTCAGAGGGTCAGTGCTGAGGGAGTGCCGCACTGTCAGAGGGTCAGTGCTGAGGGAGTGCCGCACTGTCGGAGGGTCAGTGCTGAGGGAGTGGGCACTGTCGGAGGGTCAGTGCTGAGGGAGTGGACACTGTCAGAGGGTCAGTGCTGAGGGAGTGGGCACTGTCGGAGGGTCAGTGCTGAGGGAGTGCCGCACTGTCGGAGGGTCAGTGCTGAGGGAGTGGGCACTGTCGGAGGGTCAGTGCTGAGTGAGTGGGCACTATCGGAGGGTCAGTGCTGAGGGAGTGGGCACTGTCGAAGGGTCAGTGCTGAGGGAGTGGGCACTGTCGAAGGGTCAGTGTTGAGGGAGTGGGCACTGTCGAAGGGTCAGTGCTGAGTGAGTGGGCACTGTCGGAGGGTCAGTGCTGAGGGAGTGCCGCACTGTCATAGGGTCAGTGCTGAGGGAGTGCCGCACTGTCGGAGGGTCAGTGCTTAGGGAGAGGGCACTGTCGGAGGGTCAGTGCTGAGGGAGCGGGCACTGTGGGAGGGTCAGTACTGAGGGAGTGCCGCACTGTCGGAGGGTCAGTGCTGAGTGAGTGGGCACTGCTGGAGGGTCAGTGCTGAGGGAGTGGGCACTGTCGAAGGGTCAGTGCTGAGGGAGTGCCGCACTGTCAGAGGGTCAGTGCTGAGGGAGTGGGTACTGTCAGAGGGTCAGTGCTGAGGGAGTGAGCACTGTCGGAGGGTCAGGGCTGAGGGAGTGCCGCATTGTCAGAGGGTCAGTGCTGAGGGAGTGCCGCACTGTCAGAGGGTCAGTGCTGAGGGAGTGCCGCACTGTCATAGGGTCAGTGCTGAGGGAGTGCCGCACTGTCATAGGGTCAGTGCTGAGGGAGAGGGCACTGTCGGAGGGTCAGTGCTGAGGGAGCGGGCACTGTGGGAGGGTCAGTGCTGAGGGAGTGCCGCACTGTCGGAGGGTCAGTGCTGAGTGAGTGGGCACTGCTGGAGGGTCAGTGCTGAGGGAGTGGGCACTGTCGGAGGGTCAGTGCTGAGGGAGTGCCGCACTGTCATAGGGTCAGTGCTGAGGGAGTGCCGCACTGTCGGAGGGTCAGTGCTGAGGGAGAGGGCACTGTCGGAGGGTCAGTGCTGAGGGAGTGGGCACTGTGGGAGGGTCAGTACTGAGGGAGTGCCGCACTGTCGGAGGGTCAGTGCTGAGTGAGTGGGCACTGCTGGAGGGTCAGTGCTGAGGGAGTGGGCACTGTCGAAGGGTCAGTGCTGAGGGAGTGCCGCACTGTCAGAGGGTCAGTGCTGAGGGAGTGCCGCACTGTCGGAAGGTCAGTGCTGAGGGAGTGGGTACTGTCAGAGGGTCAGTGCTGAGGGAGTGGGCACTGTCGGAGGGTCAGTGCTGAGGGAGTGCCGCATTGTCAGAGGGTCAGTGCTGAGGGAGTGCTGCACTGTCAGAGGGTCAGTGCTGAGGGAGTGCCGCACTGTCAGAGGGTCAGTGCTGAGGGAGTGGGCACTGTCGGAGGGTCAGTGCTGAGGGAGTGGACACTGTCGGAGGGTCAGTGCTGAGGGAGTGGGCACTGTCGGAGGGTCAGTGCTGAGGGAGTGGGCACTGTCGGAGGGTCAGTGCTGAGGGAGTGCCGCACTGTCGGAGGGTCAGTGCTGAGGGAGTGGGCACTGTCAGAGGGTCAGTGCTGAGTGAGTGGGCACTATCGGAGGGTCAGTGCTGAGTGAGTGGGCACTGTCGAAGGGTCAGTGCTGAGGGAGTGGGCACTGTCGAAGGGTCAGTGTTGAGGGAGTGGGCACTGTCGAAGGGTCAGTGCTGAGGGAGTGGGCACTGTCGGAGGGTCAGTGCTGAGGGAGTGCCGCACTGTCATAGGGTCAGTGCTGAGGGAGTGCCGCACTGTCGGAGGGTCAGTGCTGAGGGAGTGGGCACTGTCGGAGGGTCAGTGCTGAGTGAGTGGGCACTATCGGAGGGTCAGTGCTGAGGGAGTGGGCACTGTCGAAGAGTCAGTGCTGAGGGAGTGGGCACTGTCGAAGGGTCAGTGTTGAGGGAGTGGGCACTGTCGAAGGGTCAGTGCTGAGGGAGTGGACACTGTCGGAGGGTCAGTGCTGAGGGAGTGCCGCACTGTCATAGGGTCAGTGCTGAGGGAGTGCCGCACTGTCGGAGGGTCAGTGCTGAGGGAGAGGGCACTGTCGGAGGGTCAGTGCTGAGGGAGCGGGCACTGTGGGAGGGTCAGTACTGAGGGAGTGCCGCACTGTCGGAGGGTCAGTGCTGAGGGAGTGGGCACTGTCGAAGGGTCAGTGCTGAGGGAGTGCCGCACTGTCAGAGGGTCAGTGCTGAGGGAGTGCCGCACTGTCGGAAGGTCAGTGCTGAGGGAGTGGGTACTGTCAGAGGGTCAGTGCTGAGGGAGTGGGCACTGTCGGAGGGTCAGTGCTGAGGGAGTGCCGCATTGTCGGAGGGTCAGTGCTGAGGGAGTGCTGCACTGTCAGAGGGTCAGTGCTGAGGGAGTGCCGCACTGTCAGAGGGTCAGTGCTGAGGGAGTGGGCACTGTCGGAGGGTCAGTGCTGAGGGAGTGGACACTGTCGGAGGGTCAGTGCTGAGGGAGTGGGCACTGTCGGAGGGTCAGTGCTGAGGGAGTGGGCACTGTCGGAGGGTCAGTGCTGAGGGAGTGCCGCACTGTCGGAGGGTCAGTGCTGAGGGAGTGGGCACTGTCAGAGGGTCAGTGCTGAGTGAGTGGGCACTATCGGAGGGTCAGTGCTGAGTGAGTGGGCACTGTCGAAGGGTCAGTGCTGAGGGAGTGGGCACTGTCGAAGGGTCAGTGTTGAGGGAGTGGGCACTGTCGAAGGGTCAGTGCTGAGGGAGTGGGCACTGTCGGAGGGTCAGTGCTGAGGGAGTGCCGCACTGTCATAGGGTCAGTGCTGAGGGAGTGCCGCACTGTCGGAGGGTCAGTGCTGAGGGAGTGGGCACTGTCGGAGGGTCAGTGCTGAGTGAGTGGGCACTATCGGAGGGTCAGTGCTGAGGGAGTGGGCACTGTCGAAGAGTCAGTGCTGAGGGAGTGGGCACTGTCGAAGGGTCAGTGTTGAGGGAGTGGGCACTGTCGAAGGGTCAGTGCTGAGGGAGTGGACACTGTCGGAGGGTCAGTGCTGAGGGAGTGCCGCACTGTCATAGGGTCAGTGCTGAGGGAGTGCCGCACTGTCGGAGGGTCAGTGCTGAGGGAGAGGGCACTGTCGGAGGGTCAGTGCTGAGGGAGCGGGCACTGTGGGAGGGTCAGTACTGAGGGAGTGCCGCACTGTCGGAGGGTCAGTGCTGAGTGAGTGGGCACTGCTGGAGGGTCAGTGCTGAGGGAGTGGGCACTGTCGAAGGGTCAGTGCTGAGGGAGTGGGCACTGTCGAAGGGTCAGTGCTGAGGGAGTGCCGCACTGTCAAAGGGTCAGTGCTGAGGGAGTGCCGCACTGTCGGAAGGTCAGTGCTGAGGGAGTGGGTACTGTCAGAGGGTCAGTGCTGAGGGAGTGAGCACTGTCGGAGGGTCAGGGCTGAGGGAGTGCCGCATTGTCAGAGGGTCAGTGCTGAGGGAGTGCCGCACTGTCAGAGGGTCAGTGCTGAGGGAGTGCCGCACTGTCATAGGGTCAGTGCTGAGGGAGTGCCGCACTGTCATAGGGTCAGTGCTGAGGGAGAGGGCACTGTCGGAGGGTCAGTGCTGAGGGAGTGCCGCACTGTCATAGGGTCAGTGCTGAGGGAGTGCCGCACTGTCGGAGGGTCAGTGCTGAGGGAGAGGGCACTGTCAGAGGGTCAGTGCTGAGGGAGTGGGCACTGTCGGAGGGTCAGTGCTGAGGGAGTGGGCACTGTCGAAGGGTCAGTGTTGAGGGAGTGGGCACTGTCGAAGGGTCAGTGCTGAGGGAGTGGGCACTGTCGGAGGGTCAGTGCTGAGGGAGTGCCGCACTGTCATAGGGTCAGTGCTGAGGGAGTGCCGCACTGTCGGAGGGTCAGTGCTGAGGGAGTGGGCACTGTCGAAGGGTCAGTGCTGAGGGAGAGGGCACTGTCGGAGGGTCAGTGCTGAGGGAGCGGGCACTGTGGGAGGGTCAGTACTGAGGGAGTGCCGCACTGTCGGAGGGTCAGTGCTGAGTGAGTGGGCACTGCTGGAGGGTCAGTGCTGAGGGAGTGGGCACTGTCGAAGGGTCAGTGCTGAGGGAGTGCCGCACTGTCAGAGGGTCAGTGCTGAGGGAGTGCCGCACTGTCGGAAGGTCAGTGCTGAGGGAGTGGGTACTGTCAGAGGGTCAGTGCTGAGGGAGTGAGCACTGTCGGAGGGTCAGTGCTGAGGGAGTGCCGCACTGTCAGAGGGTCAGTGCTGAGGGAGTGCCGCACTGTCAGAGGGTCAGTGCTGAGGGAGTGCCGCACTGTCATAGGGTCAGTGCTGAGGGAGTGCCGCACTGTCATAGGGTCAGTGCTGAGGGAGAGGGCACTGTCGGAGGGTCAGTGCTGAGGGAGCGGGCACTGTGGGAGGGTCAGTGCTGAGGGAGTGCCGCACTGTCGGAGGGTCAGTGCTGAGTGAGTGGGCACTGCTGGAGGGTCAGTGCTGAGGGAGTGGGCACTGTCGAAGGGTCAGTGCTGAGGGAGTGGGCATTGTCAGAGGGTCAGTGCTGAGGGAGTGGGCACTGTCGGAAGGTCAGTGCTGAGGGAGCGGGCACTGTCGAAGGGTCAGTGCTGAGGGAGTGGGCACTGTCGGAGGGTCAGTGCTGATGGAGCGGGCACTGTCAGAGGGTCAGTGCTGAGGGAGTGGGCACTGTCGGAGGGTCAGTGCTGATAGAGCGGGCACTGTCAGAGGGTCAGTACTGAGGGAGTGGGCACTGTCGGAGGGTCAGTGCTGAGGGAGTGGACACTGTCGGAGGGTCAGTGCTGAGGGAGTGGGCACTGTCGGAGGGTCAGTGCTGAGGGAGTGCCGCACTGTCGGAGGGTCAGTGCTGAGGGAGTGGGCACTGTCGGTGGGTCAGTGCTGAGTGAGTGGGCACTATCGGAGGGTCAGTGCTGAGGGAGTGGGCACTGTCGAAGGGTCAGTGCTGAGGGAGTGGGCACTGTCGACGGGTCAGTGTTGAGGGAGTGGGCACTGTCGAAGGGTCAGTGCTGAGGGAGTGGGCACTGTCGGAGGGTCAGTGCTGAGGGAGTGGGCACTGTCGGAGGGTCAGTGCTGAGGGAGTGCCGCACTGTCATAGGGTCAGTGCTGAGGGAGTGCCACACTGTCGGAGGGTCAGTGCTGAGGGAGAGGGCACTGTCGGAGGGTCAGTGCTGAGGGAGCGGGCACTGTGGGAGGGTCAGTGCTGAGGGAGTGGGCACTGTCGGAGGGTCAGTGCTGAGTGAGTGGGCACTGCTGGAGGGTCAGTGCTGAGGGAGTGGGCACTGTCGAAGGGTCAGTGCTGAGGGAGTGGGCATTGTCAGAGGGTCAGTGCTGCGGGAGTGGGCACTGTCGGAGGGTCAGTGCTGAGGGAGTGGGCACTGTCAGAGGGTCAGTGCTGAGGGAGTGGGCACTGTCGAAGGGTCAGTGCTGAGGGAGTGGGCACTGTCGGAGGGTCAGTGCTGAGGGAGTGGGCACTGTCGGAGGGTCAGTGCTGAGGGAGTGCCGCACTGTCATAGGGTCAGTGCTGAGGGAGTGCCACACTGTCGGAGGGTCAGTGCTGAGGGAGTGGGCACTGTCGGAGGGTCAGTGCTGAGGGAGCGGGCACTGTGGGAGGGTCAGTGCTGAGGGAGTGGGCACTGTCGGAGGGTCAGTGCTGAGTGAGTGGGCACTGCTGGAGGGTCAGTGCTGAGGGAGTGGGCACTGTCGAAGGGTCAGTGCTGAGGGAGTGGGCATTGTCAGAGGGTCAGTGCTGCGGGAGTGGGCACTGTCGGAGGGTCAGTGCTGAGGGAGTGGGCACTGTCAGAGGGTCAGTGCTGAGGGAGTGGGCACTGTCGGAGGGTCAGTGCTGAGGGAGTGGGCACTGTCAGAGGGTCAGTGCTGAGGAAGTGGGCACTGTCAGAGTGTCAGTACTGAGGGAGTGGGCACTGTCGGAGGGTCAGTACTGAGGGAGTGGGCACTGTCGGAGGGTCAGTGCTGAGGGAGTGGGCACTGTCGGAGGGTCAGTGCTGAGGGAGTGGGCACTGTCAGAGGGTCAGTGCTGAGGGAGTGGGCACTGTCGGAGGGTCAGTGCTGAGGGAGTGGGCACTGTCAGAGGGTCAGTGCTGAGGAAGTGGGCACTGTCAGAGTGTCAGTACTGAGGGAGTGGGCACTGTCGGAGTGTCAGTACTGAGGGAGCGGGCACTGTCGGAGGGTCAGTACTGAGGGAGTGGGCACTGTCGGAGGGTCAGTGCTGAGGGAGCGGGCACTGTCAGAGTGTCAGTACTGAGGGAGCGGGCACTGTCGGAGGGTCAGTACTGAGGGAGTGGGCACTGTCGGAGGGTCAGTGCTGAGGGAGCGGGCACTGTCAGAGTGTCAGTACTGAGGGAGTGGGCACTGTCGGAGGGTCAGTGCTGAGGGAGCGGGCACTGTCAGAGGGTCAGTGCTGATGGAGCGGGCACTGTCAGAGGGTCAGTACTGAGGGAGTGGGCACTGTCGGAGGGTCAGTGCTGAGGGAGTGCCGCACTGTCGGAGGGTCAGTGCTGAGGGAGTGGGCACTGTCGGAGGGTCAGTGCTGAGTGAGTGGGCACTATCGGAGGGTCAGTGCTGAGGGAGTGGGCACTGTCGAAGGGTCAGTGCTGAGGGAGTGGGCACTGTCGGAGGGTCAGTGCTGAGGGAGTGGGCACTGTCGAAGGGTCAGTGCTGAGGGAGTGGGCACTGTCGAAGGGTCAGTGCTGAGGGAGTGGGCACTGTCGGAGGGTCAGTGCTGAGGGAGTGCCGCACTGTCGGAGGGTCAGTGCTGAGGGAGTGGGCACTGTCGAAGGGTCAGTGCTGAGGGAGTGGGCACTGTCGGAGGGTCAGTGCTGAGGGAGTGCCGCACTGTCGGAGGGTCAGTGCTGAGGGAGTGGGCACTGTCGGAGGGTCAGTGCTGAGGGAGTGGGCACTGTCGGAGGGTCAGTGCTGAGGGAGTGGGCACTGTCGGAGGGTCAGTGCTGAGGGAGTGGGCGCTGTCGGAGGGTCAGTGCTGAGGGAGTGGGCGCTGTCGGAGGGTCAGTGCTGAGGGAGTGGGCGCTGTCGGAGGGTCAGTGCTGAAGGAGTGGGCGCTGTCGGAGGGTCAGTGCTGAGGGAGTGGGCACTGTCGGAGGGTCAGTGCTGAGGGAGTGGGCACTGTCGGAGGGTCAGTGCTGAAGGAGTGGGCACTGTCGGAGGGTCAGTGCTGAGGGAGTGGGCACTGTCGGAGGGTCAGTGCTGAGGGAGTGGGCACTGTCGGAGGGTCAGTGCTGAGGGAGTGGGCACTGTCAGAGGGTCAGTGCTGAAGGAAGGGAGAGACAGAGAGAGAGATTCTGCCTGGTCACTCACCCGGAAGATTTCGAAGCCGATGGAGAGATTATTCCCAGATCCGTCTTTGCGATACAGTCGCCTGTCTTCCTGCTGGAGTGACATCAGTGCGGAGTCGTCTCTCGGGATTTGGAACACAAACTGGCACAGGGAGAGAGTGCACAGTGAGATCCCAGTGCTGGAGTGACGTGGGAAAATGTTGGAAAGGTAGCAGGGATTTACAACAACAGGGTTAATTCACCGAAATGTTACCGGGACTGACCAGGAGTGTGGGCATGAGAAAGGTCGGATCATCTGGGAATGGGGTAGCAGGATCGATGGGCCGAACAGTCTGCTTCCGTCCCTGTTTCTTCAGTGAAGAAGACAATCTGTATTCCCTAGAATTAGCAAGGTGCAGAGATAATTTCATCCCTCGAGGATAATGCCCAGGGATGTGCAGGTTAGGATGGATTGGCCGTGCTAAATTGTCCCATAGTGCCCAGGGATGTGCAGGTTAGGATGGATTGGCCGTGCTAAATTGTCCCATAGTGCCCAGGGGTGTGTGGGTTAGGGTGGATTGGCCGTGCTAAATTGTCCCATAGTGCCCAGGGATGTGCAGGTTAGGGTGGATTGGCCGTGCTAAATTGTCCCATAGTGCCCAGGGGTGTGTGGGTTAGAGTGGATTGGCTGTGGTAGATGCAGGGAAGGGTGTGATGCTTTTCAAAGGGTCAGTGTAAATTTGATGGGCTGAATGGCCTCTGACATGATTCTACATCACGTTAGGCCAAGATCTGTCCCTCGAGAGAGTTTGGATGACACTCCAACATCGGTCCAAGTTTGGAAGTCTTGTCTGTAGCTGATATCTGAGGGTGGGTTAATTCATATAGACAGCGGGGGTGGAGAGGTTTAGGAGGAAACTCAACATCAACCACGATCTGATGGGAGTCCGAGTACCGGGTAAGAGGGCTGAACAAAATATCCCAGCATTCCTCACAGAAGGGTTAGGAGATAACATTGGAGGCACCGACTGAGGTATCAAGGAGACAGGATAGGGGCTGGAGGGGGTTACAGAGATAGGGAGGGGGTGTAGGGGCTGGAGGGGGTTACAGAGATAGGGAGGGGGTGTGGGGTCTGGAGGGGGTTACAGAGATAGGGAGGGGGTGTAGGGGCTGGAGGAGGTTACAGAGATAGGGAGGGGGTGTAGGGGGTTACAGAGATAGGGAGGGGTGTAGGGACTGGAGGGGGTTACAGAGATAGGGAGGGGGTGTAGGGGCTGGAGGGGGTTACAGAGATAGGGAGGGGGTGTAGGTGCTGGAGGGGGGTACAGAGATAGGGAGGGGGTGTAGGGGCTGGAGGGGGTTACAGAGATAGGGAGGGGGTGTGGGGTCTGGAGGGGGTTACAGAGATAGGGAGGGGGTTACAGAGATAGGGAGGGGGTGTAGGGGCTGGAGGGGGTTACAGAGATGGGGGGGTGTAGGGGGTTACAGAGATAGGGAGGGGGTGTAGGGGCTGGAGGAGGTTACAGAGATAGGGAGGGGGTATAGGGGGTTACAGAGATAGGGAGGGGTGTAGGGACTGGAGGGGGTTACAGAGATAGGGAGGGGGTATAGGGGCTGGAGGAGGGTTACAGAGACAGGGAGGGGCTGTAGGGGTGGAGGGGGGTGATGGGACAGTGAGCGGACTCCCCCACGTACCTGTGGGTTCTGCAGGAAGGTGGTGCGGTTGTTCAGGCAGCCCCCACTCCGGTTCTGAAGGGGATAGGAGCAGACCGTCCATTCACCGAAGAGACTGGCCTCCGCCCAGGTCTTGTGGAAACTGAACAGCGAGGTGTTAATCTGCCGACACACCACCAGGTCGGTGAAATTCCTCACAAAATCCTCAAAGTCCATCCTGGGTCGTCCGGGAGAGGGAAGAAAGGAGAGGGCCTGGGATTAATTCGGCCATTCCTGCTGTCCGGCTTCACACTATGGCAGGCCATTCGGCCCCTTTACCCCCTTGCGTTCCTAAAACACTCCATCCACCACCCCTCACCAGGAACCTTTCTTCCAGAGAGAGACCAACACTGAAGAGGGGAGTATTCCCACACCCTCCTGACTTGTGGATGGCGGGACAGGCTTTGGGGGGGTGAGTCAGGAGGGGGGTTATTCGCTGCAGGATTCCCAGCCTCTGACCTGCTCTTGGAGCGGCTGGGTTTATACGATGAGTTCAGTTGAGTTTCTGGTCAATGGTAACCCCCAGGATGGTGATAGTGGGGGGGAATTCAGTGATGGCAGCACCATGGAATGTCAAGGGATGGTGGTTATTGGTGATGGTCATAGCTTGGCATCTGTGTGGCACAAATGTTACTTGCCACTTGTAGGCCCGAGCCTGGATATTGTCCAGATCTTGCAGCCACATGGACAAGGACTGTTTCAGTATCTGGGGAACGGTGTAATCATCAGGGAGCATCCCCAATTCTGACCTTATGGTGGAGGGAAGGACATTGATGGATGGTTGGGCCTAGGACACTACCTTGAGGGACTCCTGCAGAGATGTCCTGGGGCTGAGATGACTGACCTCCAACAACCACCACCATCTTCCTCTGTGCCAGGTATGACTCTAACCAGTGGAGACTTCACCCTCGATACCCATGGGCTCCAGTGGTGCCACACTCAGTCGGATGCGGCCTTGATGCCAAGGGCGATCTCCAGCTCAGTTAGGGTTCAATGGGTCAACCAGGTAAAACCTCAATTTCCAACAACCCTGCATTTGTCCAGCACCTTTATTATCCCCCTGGGTGGGTGTGTGTGTGGGGGGGAGGTGGAGATAAAGAGGGTGGTGGGGACGGGGTGGGGATCGGTGAGGACTGGGAGAGGGTACGACCTGGGTCGGTCAATGGGGGGAATGGTTCCGGTTGGAGGTGGGGGAAGGGGGAAGGGAAGGGGAGAGGGGCTGGGAAAGGATCCGTGGGATGGAGGTGGAGGCAACTTGAAATTGGAGGGCCCAACGTCGAGTCCTCCAGGCTGTAGGCCGCTCAGGGAGAAGGGGGGAGGTGTTGTTCCTTCAAGTTGTGGTTTGGTTCGTCAGAGAGCTAGAGCAGGGATGTCCTGCTGAGATTCCGGGCAGACTGCGTTTGGAATACCGTGAGCAGTTTCGGGCCCTGTATCCAGGCAGGGATGGGCTGGCCTTTGGAGGTGGGGTCCAGAGGGGGGTTTACAAGAACGATCCCGGGGGGTGAAGGGCTTGTCACATGGGGAGCGGTCGAGGACTCCGGGTTCTGTACCCGATGGGGTTGAGAACGATGATGGGGGTTGGGGGAATCAGATTGAAACGTACAGAATACCGAGAGGCCTGGGACAGAATGGGGAGGGGAGGGTGGGGGAAGGTGTTTCCACCGCTCAGAGAGACGAGGAACCCCAAGGCACAGCCTCAGGGTGAGGGGAGGGACTGAGGGGGGGAGGAATTTCTCCAGTCGGGGGGTGGGGTCTCTGTGGGACTCACAGGGGGGGGGGTGGAGGGGAAGACATGGAGTCTTCAAGGACAGAGAGAGAGAGAGAGAGAGAGATAGGTTCCTGATTAGTGAGGGGGGGGGAGGGTTACGGGGCTGAGAAACAGGTCGGCCATGATGGAATGGCGGAGCAGACTCAATGGGCCGAATGGCCCTCATTCTGCACCTGTATTGTACGGTCTCAAGGTCTAAAACGTTTTAAGGGAGATGGGGGGAGAGACGGAGGGAAAACCCCAGAATCTTGGAACGTACGCTCCCCCAGCGGCGATGGGAATGGGAGGGCACAGAGGGTGGGATTACAGAAGAGGTCAGAGTTGGAAAGGGGGAGGGGAGAGCTCAGGTCGGAGGGGCCGATTGACCAAGGGGGTATGAGAAACCTTACCAGAACTCTCCATCATCTCGGACGGTCACTCCTATATTTTCCCTCTCCGCCTTGCTGATCTTCTGCCACTCTTCAGACCTACAGAGACCATCAGAGGGTTAGAGGTCCCTGGTTCGAGGGCACTTGGCCGCGTCTGAGGGCAGGGTGTGGTCCAGCAGCAGATATCCGCCATGTTCTCCCCAAACCCCACCCTCCCCCCACTCCCACGGCCAATCGCTTGGCAATGACATTGAGACCCAGGGCCACATTGGGTTGGGCATTCCAACATGGCTGTCATGGCTATCCCACAATCCCCTGGGGTTTTGTTGCCCATCATCCCCTCCCCCAGGCCCTCCCTGACTCCACCTCAAACTTATTGGCTAAGCTATGACCTTTCAACTCTTTGGCCTTCTCAGGGATGGGGGAGACAGTGTAGAGGGAGCTTTACTCTGTACCTACCCCGCCCACCCTGGGATGGGGGAGATAGTGTAGAGGGAGCTTTACTCTGTACCTACCCCGCCTGTCCTGGGATAGGGGAGACAGTGTAGAGGGAGCTTTACTATGTATCTACACCGCCCATCCTGGGATGGGGGAGACAGTGTAGAGGGAGCTTTACTCTGTATGTAACCCTGTGCTGTCCCTGTCCTGGGATGGGGACAGTGTAGAGGGAGCTTTACTCTGTACCTAACCCTGTGATGTCCCTGTCCTGGGGAGTATTTGATGGGGGACAGTGTAGAGGGAGCTTTACTCTGTATCTAACCCCATGCTGTCCCTGTCCTGGGATGGGGACAGTGTAAAGGGAGCTTTACTCTGTATCTAACCCCGTGCTGTCCCTGTGCCTGGGAGTGTTTGATGGGGACAGTGTAGAGGGAGCTTTACTCTGTATCTAACCCTGTGCTGTCCCTGTGCCTGGGAGTGTTTGGTGGGGACAGTGTAGAGGGAGCTTTACTCTGTATCTAACCCCGTGCTGTCCCTGTGCCTGGGAGTGTTTGATGGGGGATTCAGAGTTGTGGCCCTCACTGAACACCTCCCCCGCCAACCCAATGGAACGGTCCGTCCCTCCATCCGCACTGACCCGTCGCTCCACGGGCCGTTCCATTCGGTGCTGCCCCACGGGTTCCGCATCCGGATCATGTAGAGTTTCTCCTGCTTGAAGAAGGCCATGAGCCCTTGGCCGACACGGACCTTGCGGACGTCGGTCACCCCGTAGGCGTGGCCCTTCACCAGGCCGCAGTCCATCTGGGCTTCCAGCTGCTCGCCGGGATCCGGCTGGACACGGTACGAGAGAAAACAAACATGGCCGTGGGGTGGGGGAGGGGAGGGGAGGGGACGGGCGCGGGGGGAAGACGTCAATGGAGGCGTTTCACGTCAACCCCCCCCCCTCACCACCTTCTCCCTTCCCTCCCTCTGTCCCCCCCACCCCCCTCACCGTCGGGAATGTCTATCACGCACCGGCTCTCGTCGCCAGCCAACAACAACCCGCATTCCTGTAGGGCCGGGCAGCCAACTCCCTCGGCCGCCTTTGCACGACAAAGCAAGGTCCCGGGGAGCACGGGAGGGAATTCTCACCGCCCTCCCAACGGCAGCTGGGGGCGCGCCGGAGAGTTTTCCCCCCGCCGAAGGGAACGTTCGGCCCGTCTAGCACATCCCCGCCCCTGCATTCCTCGCCGCGATCAGAGTAAGACCGGGGATCGAATCTGTCGAGGGAGTCGCTCCTCCGTTATTCCTGGTCCGTTTCGGGTTGGGGGTGGGAGGGGGTGAGGTCTCTGGGCAAGGATGGCCTCTGCTGCCCGTCCCTAATTGCCCCCTTCGTGACGATTGGGGCGGGGTTATCTCGGAGGCTACAGGTCTGGGGACATGTCTATCCACCAGCTCGGATAAGGAGGACCGTTTTCCCTGGAGCGTCGGAGGCTGAGGGGTGACCTTATAGAGGTTTATAAAATCATGAGGGGGGTATGGGTAGGGCAAATAGACAAAGTCTTGTCCCTGGGGTAGGGGGAGTCCAGAACTAGAGGGGCAGATGGAGGGAGGGGCTGTTCCATTGGGTCAGCGGGTGGAAGGGGGAGGTGTTGTTCAGTGAGGGTCAGGACTCTATCCCCTTCAACACAATCCCAACTCAGGGACAGCACAGGGTTAGATAGAGAGTAAAGCTCCCTCTACACTGTCCCCATCAAACACCTCCAGGACAGGGACAGCAGAAGGTTAGATAGAGAGTAAAGCTCCCTCTACACTGTCCCCCATCAAACACCTCCAGGACAGGGACAGCAGAAGGTTAGATACAGAGTAAAGCTCCCTCTACACTGTCCCCCATCAAACACCTCCAGGACAGGGACAGCAGAAGGTTAGATACAGAGTAAAGCTCCCTCTACACAGTCCCCATCCAACACTCCCAGGGCAGGGAGAGCACGGGGTTAGATACAGAGTAAAACTCCCTCTACACTGTCCTCCATCCCAGGACAGGGACAGCACAGGGTGAGATACAGAGTAAAGCGTCCTCTACATTGTCCGCACATCAAACACTCCCCAGGACAGGGACAGCATAGGGTTAGATATAGAGTAAAGCTCTCTCTACACTGTCCCCCATTGCAAGACAGGGACCTTATGGGTTTAGGGTGAGAGGGGAAAGATATAAAAGAGACCTAAGGGGCAACATTTTCACGCAGAGGGTGGTACGTGTATGGAATGAGGTGCCAGAGGAAGTGGTGGAGGCTGGTACAATGACAACATTTAAGAGGCATCTGGATGGGTACATGAACAGGAAGGGTTTGGAGGGATATGGGCCGGGTGCTGGCAGGTGGGACTAGACGACTTGGGGATTTCTGGGCAGCATGGACGGGTTGGGCCGAAGGGTCTGTTTCCGTGCTGTACATCTCTAAGAGTCGAGTCTAGTGGAATGGTAGAGTAGCCCCGAGGGGCAGAATGGCCTGTAGGAGGTCTGTAAGCCCCTCCCTCCTGCCTGTCCAGGGTGGAGGGTGACCCACTCAGTCCCATTACCCCCCACCCCACCACTGTCTGTGGGTGAGGGAAGGTTTGGGGAGGGGGAGGGGGGGGGCCTGGTTTAGTTTGGGATTAAGGCCAGCACAGAAAGGTTGGGCCGAAGGGTCCGTCTGACGAGCACAGACTAAACGGTACACAGATCCCACCGCGGGTGCGGACTCGGCGTGTCGGCGCAGACCGGGCTGCATTGATGTAGCGCCTGGTGAATGAGTCGTTACCCGGATGGAGCAGCTGATGAGCGAGCTCCTGGAGTGGGCCTTCAGGAGGTTGTGGTAGAGTCTGTTCCTCTTGTCCAGGTCTCCGCTGTAATCCCCCTGGGTCAGGGCCACGGGCTCGGACACCCCCCCAGTGAAATCTACCAGCGCGTCCCCGGTGTTGCCTCCATCCAGGGCCTCGTAACATCCATTCAACCTGGGGAGGGCGAGCAGGAAAATCACACCCACATCGGCACAGGAAGATCCCATTCCAACCCTTCCCTCCCCCACCCCCACACCAATCCCCACCCCCACCCCAACTCCCAACCCCTCCCCACAACCTCATCCCCACGCCCAACCCCAGCCCAACACCCAACCCTCACCCCAACCCCACCCCAACCCCAACACCCAACCCCACCCTCCATGCCAACCCCCATCCCAACACCCAACCCCACCCCCCATGCCAAGCCACACCCCCACCCCAACCCTACCCCACCCCCTCACCGCCACCCCCAGCCCCACTCCCATCCCCACCCCCAACCCTGACCCCAACCCCCACCCCCTCACCCCAACGCCAACCCCCATCCCCACCCTCACCCCAAATACAACCCCAACCCTCACCCCAACCCCCACCCAACCCTCACCCCAATCCCAACCCTCACTCCAACCCCAACTCCCATCCCTACCCCCACCCACACGCTCACTCCCACCTCAACCCCAAGCCCAACCCCAACCCTCACCCCAACACCAACCCCCACCCCAACCCCACCCCCCACCCTCACCCCAACCCCCACCCAACCCCACCAACTCCCACCCTCACCCCAACCCCACCCAACCCTCACCCCAATGCCAACCCCCATCCCCACCCTCACCCCAAATACAACCCCAACCCTCACCCCAACCCCCACCCAACTCTCACCCCAACCCCCCCAACCCCCACCCAACCCCAACTCCCATCCCTACCCCCACCCACACGCTCACTCCCACCTCAACCCCAATCTCAACCCCAACCCTCACCCCAACACCAACCCCCACCCCAACCCCACCCCTACCCCCACCCCAACCCCAACCCCCACCCTCACCCCAACCCCCACCCAACCCCCACCAACTCCCACCCTCACCCCAACCCCCACCCAACCCTCACCCCAATGCCAACCCCAACCCTCACCCCAAACCCAACCCCAACTCTCACCCCAACCCCCCAACCCCCACCCAACCCTCACCCAACCCCAACTCTCACCCCAATCCCAACCCTCACTCCAACCCCAACTCCCATCCCTACCCCCACCCACACGCTCACTCCCACCTCAACCCCAATCCCAACCCCAACCCTCACCCCAACACCAACCCCCACCCCTACCCCTACCCCAACCCCAACCTCAACCCCCACCCAACCCCCACCCCAACTCCCACCCTCACCCCAACCCCCACCCAACCCCCACCCTAACTCCCACCCTCACCCCAACCCCCACCCCAACCCAAACTCTTACCCCCACCCCAACCCAGTTTGTCAGTCCCAGTGACGGTCCGAACTCGGTCAGCTCCCTCTACTGCTTTAAACAGAAACTACACCCACCCAGGGCAGGGACAACATGGGGTTAGATACAGAGTAAAGCTCCCTCTACACTGTCCCCCATCAAACACTCCCCAAGACGGGGAAAGGATAGGGTTAGATACAGAGTAAAGCTCCCTCTACATTGTTCCCCCATCAAACACTCCCAAGACAGGGACAACACAGGGTTAGATACAGAGTAAAGCTCCCTCTACACTGACCCCCATCCCAGGGCAGGCAGAACACAGGGTTAGATACTGAGTAAAGCTCCCTCTACAGAGATCTCAATTCAAGCCC
Organism: Hemiscyllium ocellatum; assembly: GCF_020745735.1. Taxonomy (NCBI): domain Eukaryota; kingdom Metazoa; phylum Chordata; class Chondrichthyes; order Orectolobiformes; family Hemiscylliidae; genus Hemiscyllium; species Hemiscyllium ocellatum. The sequence goes on along the minus strand of NC_083444.1, from coordinate 6,217,561 downwards.
GACTGATGGGGAGGATGAACAGCCCGTCCAGTCAGGGATGGGGAAGATGGATGGCCTGTCCAATCAGGAGCAGGGAAAGTGGATGGCCTGTCCATTTAGGAATGGGGAAGGTGGATGGCCTGTCCAATCAGAGATGAGGAAGGAGGAGAGACTGTCCAATCAGAAACAGGGATGGTGAATGACCTGTCCAATCAGGAATGGGGAAGGTGGATGGACTGTCCAATCAAGGATGGGGGTGGTGGATGCCCTGTCCAATCAGGGAACAGGGAAGGTGAATGGCCTGACTAATCAGGGACACAGATGGTGGAAGGCCTGTCCAATCAGGGACAAGGAAGGTGGATGGTCTGTCCAATCAGGAACGGGATGATGGACTGTCTGTCCAATCAGGTATGGGGAAGGTGGATGGTCTGTCCAATCAGAGATTGGGATGGTGGATAGCTTAACCAATCAAGGATGGGGAAGGTGGGTGCCTTGTCCAATCAGAGATGGAGAAAGTTCATGGCCTGTCCAATCAGGGATGAGGAAGGTGAATGGCCTGTCCAATTAGGGATGGGAAGGTGGATGCCTTGTCCAATCAGAGATGGAGAAAGTGCATGGCCTGTCCAATCAGGGATGGGGAAGGTGGATGGCCTGTTCAATCAGGGATGAGGAAGGTAGATGGCCTGGCCAATCAGGGATGGGGAAGGTCGGTGCCCTGTCCAATCAGAGATGGGGAAGGTGGATGCCCTGTCCAATCAGGCACGTGAAGGGGGATGGCCTGTCCAATCAGGGATGGGGATGGGTTGACTTACTTGGCGTAGGCCTTCTCGAGGAGAGAGCACCAGAATTCCCGGTGGTCAGCAGAGTGACAGAAGATGAGCTGACCGTTCATGGTGGGCAGGCGGTCATCGATCACCACGTCTAACCAGGCTCCGAACCGGCAGAAACGGAAATGGAAGATCCCAGCGTAGTCCCCCGGTCGCTTCGGATTCCACTCCTGACTCCCATGATCCGGGATCACCTGCGGGAATAATTCCAGACGGTCAACCCCAGCCACCCCCCTGGAAACCTACACCCAGAGATCCGGTCCCCACCCCCTGGGTGATCGTCACGGCTCCCACACGGGATCCCGAACCCGACGGATCCTGAAACCTGGATCGCCTGTGTTCCCATGGACCACACCCCTGCTGGGAGTGTTTGATGGGGACAGTGTAGAGGGAGCTTTACTCTGTATCTAACCCCGTGCTGACCCTGTCCTGGGAGTGTTTGATGGGGGACAGGGTAGAGGGAGCTTTACTCTGTATCTAACCCCGTGCTGTCCCTGTCCTGGGGAGTGTTGGACGGGGGGACAGTGTAGAGGGAGCTTTACTCTGTATCTAACCCCGTGCTATCCCTGTCCTGGGAGTGTTTGACGGGGGACATGGTAGAGGGAGCTTTACTCTGTATCTAACCCCGTGCTGTCCCTGTCCTCGGGAGTGTTTGATGGGGGACAGGGTAGAGGGAGCTTTACTCTGTATCTAACCCCGTGCTGACCCTGTCCTGGGAGTGTTTGATGGGGGACAGGGTAGAGGGAGCTTTACTCTGTATCTAACCCCGTGCTGACCCTGTCCTGGGAGTGTTTGATGGGGGACATGGTAGAGGGAGCTTTACTCTGTATCTAACCCCGTGCTGTCCCTGTCCTCGGGAGTGTTTGATGGGGCTAATTTGTCGTATTAGGGTATATGTCCGTAACCTTACCCTCCCCCACGCCCTTACCCCCCCCAGTGGAGGGGAAGAATGACACGGAAAGTTCCGGACCTTTTTCCATAGCGAGGGCTCCGTTGCCAGGCAGGAACAGGCCGCCACAAACCAGCAGTTTCCCAGGCTCCCCTGGTTCAGATCCCGTGAGCTGATCCCATCCACGAACAACCGGGGATCCTCGCAGAGTTCCTGTGGGGAAGAACGGGGTCAGAGGTCACGGGGTTCAGGTGGTCAATGAGAGCGGTAGGCCCCAGGCTTCGAGCAATGAAGCCTTTCCCGTTAGGCCCGCTCCGGTCAGGACGCGATTGCAAGAGTGCCAAAACACGAACACGCAGAGCGAACGAGCTCTGTAAGACAGTCGGCAAAAGCTGATTGGCCTTTGCGTTGCCGGGGAGAACACGGGGGATCTCCCGTCACCAACGACAGCAAATTTAAAACAAAACTTCCCGGCGGCCTCTTCCTCAGGCAGAGAACCCGCATTTCTGTAGTGCCTTCCCTGCCACCTCACTTTGACAGCCCGACAGAGCGTCATGGGCAGCTATCCGAATTCGGCGCCAGCGGGGCAAGTTGTCGCTGACAGGAGTTGGAGGGGCGGGTCACAAAATGGCTCCCAGGTTTTGGTGATCGGGGTGGAGGGAGGGTGTTAACTACCCTTCCCCCTTTCAGAGAACCATCCGAGGGACCTTTACCCTGCCTGGGTATGGCACCATCGGCAGTGTGGCACCAACCCTCGACCGGCCTAGTAGAAATGGTGGCAAACGGTAGTTTGATAGCGGGATGAGAGAGAGAGAGAGAGAGAGAGAGAGCTGCTCTTCTGCCCTCTGCTCGTCAGGACCGCACGCAAGAATGCCAAATTCCCAACCCGCCATATTGTGACAGGATGAAAGGGTTCCGATTGGTTGGCTAATGGTCTCTGATTGGCCGAGGCGTCGCCATGGAGAACACAACTATGGGCCCAGTTCTCCTGTGACTCAGGAGGCAAACGCAGGCCCCTTGCGAAAGAAACACTGCTCCTTGAAAGTGGAGTCGCAGGTAGATAGGATAGTGAAGGCGGCGTTTGGTATGCTTTCCTTTATTGGTCAGAGTATTGAGTACAGGAGTTGGGAGGTCATGTTGTGGCTGTACAGGACATTGGTTAGGCCACTGTTGGAATATTGTGTGCAATTCTGGTCTCCTTCCTATCGGAAAGATGTTGTGAAACTTGAAAGGGTTCAGAAAAGATTTACAAGGATGTTGCCAGGGTTGGAGGGTGTGAGCTACAGGGAGAGGCTGAACAGGCTGGGGTTGTTTTCCCTGGAGCGTCGGAGGCTGAGGGGTGACCTTATAGAGGTTTATAAAATTATGAGGGACATGGATAGGGTAAATAGGCAAAGTCTTTTCCCTGGGGTGGGGGAGCCCAGAACTAGAGGGCATGGGTTTAGGGTGAGAGGGGAAAGATATAAAAGAGACCTAAGGGGCAACGTTTTCACACAGAGGGTGGTACGTGTATGGAATGAGCTGCCAGAGGAAGTGGTGGAGGCTGGTACAATTCCAGCATTTAAGAGGCATCTGGATGGGTATATGAATAGGAAGGGTTTGGAGGGATATGGGCCGGGTGCTGGCAGGTGGGACTAGATTGGGTTGGGATATCTGGTCGGCATGGACGGGTTGGGCCGAAGGGTCTGTTTCCGTGCTGGACATCTCTATGACTCTATAACTATGTGAGGGACATGGATAGGGTGAATAGACAAGGTCTACACTGTCCCCCATCAAACACTCCCAGGACAGGGACAGCACGGGGTTAGATACAGAGTAAAGCTCCCTCTACACTGTCCACCCATCAATGCAGGAACAGATTTGAGAGAGTAGGGCGTGGGCCGAATGGCCTCCAATCGTTTTCCCGAAAGGTGGAAGGATGAGCGATGGTTTGCGGCCTTACCCCAGGACGTTTCCACTCTATGGTGCCGGGCGGCGATTTGGTGTAGTAGATGGAATCGTTGGTGACGGGGAAGTGAGGGTCCTCGAACAGGCTCCTCTGGCGTTGACAGGAGCGACGCAGTGCCCGGTAATCCTGCCCCTTGTATCGCCGCACCCGCTGAGGCATGGCGCTAACTTCAGCCTACAGCCTAACCACCTGCACCGGGCCTGCAGGGAAATCCACCGGGAAACCAGGCCTGAGGGGAGAGAGAGAGCCGTGGGTTAGCCACACCATCCCGGGATCGACTGAGGGTGGGGATCGACTGAGAGTAGGGATCGACTGAGGGTGGGGATCGACTGAGAGTAGGGATCGACTGAGGGTGAGGAATCAACTGAGGGTGGGGATCGACTGAGGGCCAAAGGCTGCACTAGGCCCGACCAGCAGGACCCTAGCATCATCGTCAGCTTTCCCTCAGCAAATACAGCAGCAAGAGTTGGAGGGGAGTGGGGAATGTGTCAATATTTACAGGGGGGTCCCCAGGGGGAGGGTATCAGTATTTACAGGGGGGTCCCCGAGGGGAGAGGGGAATGTGTCAGTATTTACAGGGAAGTCCCTGAGGGGAGGGGGGAGTGTGTCAGTATTTACAGGGGAGTCCCCGAGGGGAGGGGTGAGTGTGTCAGTATTTACAGGGGAGTCCCCGAGGGGAGGGGTGAGTGTGTCAGTATTTACAGGGGGTCCCCGGGGGGAGGGGGGAGTGTGTCAGTATTTACAGGGGGGTCCCTGAGGGGACAGAGAGAGAGGGAATGTGTGTGTGTGCGAGTGTGTGTGAGAGTGAGTGTGTGTCTGACTGTGAGAGTGAGCGTGTGTGTGAGGGAGTGAGTGAGTGTGAGAGAGCGTGTGTGAGTGTGAGAGAGCGTATGTGAGTGTGACAGCGTGTCTGAGTGTGAGAGAGCATATGTGAGTGTGAGGGAGCGTATGTGAGTGTGAGGGAGTATGTGTGAGTGTGAGAGTGAGTGTGAGAGAGAGTGTGAGAGAGCGTATGTGAGTGTGTGAGTGTGAGAACATGTGTGAGTGTGAGAACATGTGTGAGTGTGAGAGTGAGTTTGAGAGAGCGTGTGTGAGTTGAGAGAACGTGTGAGTGTGAGAACATGTGTGTGAGTGTGAGAGCGCGTGTGCGATTATGTGACTGTGTGTGAGAGAGCGTATATGAGTGTGAGAGCATGTGTGAGAGTGAAAGAGCGTGTGTGAGTATGAGAGAGCGTGTGTGAGTGTGAGAGCATGTGTGAGAACATATGAGTGTGAGACAGCATGTGCGAGTGTAAGAGAGAGCGTGTGTGTGTGTGTGTGAGAGAGCGTGTGTGAGTGTGAGGGAGTGTGAGAGCGTGTGTGAGAATGTATATGAGTGTGAGAAAGCGTGTGAGTGTGAGTGAGCATGTGTGTGAGAGAGCGTGTTTGAGTGTGAGAGAGTATGTGTGAGTATGTGAGAGAGCGTGTGAGAAAGTGTGTGTGAGTGTGAGTGTGAGAGAACGTGTGAGTGTGAGAGAGCATGTATGAGTGTAAGAGAACATCTATGAGTGTGAGAGAGTGTGTGTGTGAACATGTGTGAGTGTGTGAGAGTTTGTGTGAGTGTGAGAGCATGTGTGAGAGTGAGAGAGCATCTGTGAGTCTGAGAGTGAGTGAGAGATTGTGTGTGAGTGTGAGAGCGTGTGTGTGAGTGTGAGAGCGTGTGTGTGAGTGTGAGAGCATGTGTGAGTGTGAGAGAACATGCGTGAGTGTGAGAGAACATGCGTGAGTGTGAGAGAGCGTGTGTGAGTGTAAGAGAGCGTGTGTGTGTGTGTGAACATGTGTGAGTGTGTGAGCGTGTGAGAGGGTGAGAGCATGTGTGAGAGTAAGAGAGCATCTGTGAGTGTGAGAGTGAGTGGAGAGAGTGTGTGAGAGTGTGAGAGAACATGTGTGAGTGCGTGTGTGTGAGAGAGCGCGTGTGCAAGTGTGTGTGTGTGAGAGCATATGAGTGTGAGAGAAAGTTTGTGTGTGTCTGAAAGAGCATGTGTCTGAGAAAATGTGTGTGAGTGTGAGAGAGCATGTGTGTGTGAGAGAGTGTGTGTGTGAGTGAGAGCATGTGTGCGTGTGAGAGTGTGTGAGTGTGAGTGTGAGAGAACATGCGTGAGTGTGAGAGAGTGTGTGTGAGTGTAAGAGAGCATGTGTGAGTGTGAGAGAGTGTGTGTGTGAGAGAGCGTGTGTGAGTGTAAGAGAGCGTGTGTGAGTGTGAGAGAGTGTGTGTGAGTGTGAGAGCGAGCGTGAGTGTCTGAGAGAACGTGTGTGAGTGTAAGAGAGAGTGTGTGTGAGTGTGAGAGAGCGTGTGTGAGTGTAAGAGAGAGTGTGTGTGAGTGTGAGAGTGTGTGTGTGAGTGTGAGAGAGAGCGTGTGTGAGTGTGAGAGCTCTATGTTCGGGGGTGTGTAGGTTAGGTGTGTTAGTCAGGGGTAAATGTAGAGTATTGGGGCAGTCCAGGCCCTTCGGCCCTCGATGTTGTGCCGACCTGTGGAACCAAACTGAAGCCCATCTAACCCACACGATTCCATTCTCATCCATATGTCGATCCAATCAACATATAAATGCCCTTAAAGTTGGCGAGTCTACTGCTGCAGGCACGGCGTTCCACACCCCTACAACCCTCTGATTAAAGACCCTACCCCCGATATCTGTCCGATATCTATCACCCCTCAGGTTAAAGCTATATCCCCTCATGTTAGCCATCACAATCTGAGGAAGAAGGCTCTCACTGTCCAGCCTCTCTAACCCACTGATTATCGTGTGTAATCACGGGGAGAATGTGCAAACTCCACACAGACAGTCGCCCGAGGGTGGACGTGAACCTGGCACTCTGGGCAAATGAGGCAACAGTGCCAACCACTGAGTCACCACATTATAAAGAGAGGCTTGACAGGCTGGGACCACATTTTCCTCAGAGAGTAGGAGGTTAAGGGGTTAATATATCGAGGTTTATAACATCATCACTTAAACGTTCTCCGAGTGTCTGTGTGGGTTTCCTCCAGGTGCTCCAGTTTCCTCCCACATTCCAAAGATGTGCAGGTTAGGGTGGATTGGCCGTGCTAAATTGTCCCATAGTGCCCAGGGATGTGCAGGTGAGGGTGGATTGGCCGTGCTAAGTTGTCCCATAGTGCCCAGGGATGTGCAGGTTAGGGTGGATTGGCCGTGCTAAATTGTCCCATAGTGCCCAGGGATGTGCAGGTTAGGGTGGATTGGCCGTGCTAAATTGTCCCATAGTGCCCAGGGATGTGCAGGTTAGGGTGGATTGGCCGTGGGAAATGCAGGTTTATTGGGATCGTTGTAGGGGAGTGGGACGGTCTTTGCAGGGGCCGGCCTGGACATGATGGGTCGAATGGCCTGCATCTGCACTGTCAGGATTCTATGAAGGGCATGGATAGCGTGAATAGTTAAGGTCGTTTCTGTGGAGCGGGGTTCAAGGTGCGAGGGGAAGGGGACCTGAGTGCGATCACTGTCACACAGAGGGTGGTACGTGTATGGAATGAGCTGCCAGAGGAAGTGGTGGAGGCTGGTACAATTACAGCATTTAAGAGGCATCTGGATGGGGATATGAATAGGAAGGGTTTGGAGGGATATGGGCCGGGTGCTGGCAGGTGGGACTAGATTGGGTTGGGATGGTTGTTGGGTTGGGCCGAAGTGTCTCTGTACGTGCTGTTTGACTGTCATGCTGGGTGGGGTGGGGTGAGGTGGGCAAAACGAGGACAGGAACCATTCCCCCACCCCCAGGGTCATTGGCATTCTCTCCCTCGTCTGCCCAGGGTGACACATTTGGTTACTTTCGAGGGTGAGTGGTAAGTTTTGTTTTGATGAATTTGGGGGTGGGGTGTGGGGAGGTCTTGACTGATTGGAAGGGGAGAGGGCACAGGGAGTGAGGGAGGCTTCAATCTGATGGTTTTATGGAACTGGGGGTGGGTAGCAGCCCTCAATGGGCTGAACAGCCTGCTCGCGATCTTCTCGCTGGGACTTTCCCTTCCTCCTAATCCTTTCCAAGTTGGAGAGGTGACTATTGCCCCAGGGTTGCAGGACGGAGAGCTGCCTTACTGCTTTAACAAGGGTCCGACCGCACGAGAGAATGATATCCCCGGCATCGGATTCGAGCGACTCAAGTTGGTATCGCCTCTCCACCTGCCCACACCCGGACCCGTTCCTGGGTCTCCCGCTCTCCTGCAGAATTTCTCTGACCCTCCCTCTCAAGCCCTCCCTCCGAAACAGTCTGCCTACAAAGGGGGGCATTCCTGGAATAAAAGAAAACATAGAACACACCAGACCTGGCGGGGGGCTAGGAACCAACTTGGGATTTGAACTTTCCCCTCAGGTCGCAATCCCTCCTGCCTCCCTGAAGCTGCAGTCACTCAATGAGAGCTCAGGTGAACTCAGACTGACCTGTCACAGAATCCGAGAGTATTTCCTCTCTCTCTCTCTCCCCTCCTCTCTAACAGGGCAGCGCTGACGGTCTCTCTCTCTCTCTCTCTCTCTATCGATCGTTCCCCCTCTCTGGAGCAATCTCCCACAAACTGTGTTTATTCAGAGCCAAGCCTGGTTCCCCAACCAATCAGTCCCAGCTTCCTGGTGTACATTCCAAACACACCAAACTCAATTGAGCTGAGCCGGATTGTTAACCCTTTAAGAACACTTTCATCAGTGTCATCAAATCAATCAGTGGTTAGCACAGCTGCCCCCTCGCACAGTACGATTCCACCCCAGGGCGACTGTCTGTGGGGGGTTTGCACATTCTCCCTGTGTCTGCTCCAGGGATGTGCAGGTTAGGGTGGATTGGCCGTGCTAAATTGTCCCACAGTGCCCAGGGATGGGCAGGTTAGGGTGGGTTGGCCGTGCTAAATTGTCCCACAGTGCCCAGGGATGGGCAGGTTAGGGTGGATTGGCTGTGCTAAATTGTCCCATAGTGCCCAGACATGTGCAGGTTAGGGTGGATTGGCCGTGCTAAATTGTCCCATAGTGCCCAGACATGTGCAGGTTAGGGTGGATTGGCCGTGCTAAATTGTCCCATAGTGCCCAGGGATGTACAGGTTAGGGTGGGTTGGCCGTGCTAAATTGTCCCATAGTGCCCAGGGATGTGCAGGTTAGGGTGGGTTGGCCGTGGGAAATGCCACTTCGACATACCCCCGTGTTCCCTGGCCAACATCTCTGCTGCTTCGGGTTTGTTCCAGTGAAGCTCAGTACAAGCTGGAAGAACTGCACCTCATTTTCCACTTGGGGGTCCCAGCAGCCCTCAGGACCCAATATCAGGATCAATCATTTAAGGACCTGAGCACCTTCTCCCACACTCTCACCCCAACCCCCACACACCAGGTCAGGCAGCATCCAAGGAGCAGGAGAATCGATGTTTCGGGCATGAGCCCTTCTTCAGGAATGAGGAAAGTGTGTCCGGCAGGCTTATTCTTTCCTCATTCCTGATGAAGGGCTCATGCCCGAAACGTCGATTCTCCTGTTCCTTGGATGCTGCCTGACCTGCTGCGCTTTTCCAGCAACACATTTTCAGCTCTGATCTCCAGCATCTGCAGAGCTCGCTTTCTCCTCCCACACACCAGGCCTTGTTATCACCTATTCCTGACTTATACCTGCTCCTCGGATGTGCTTTTCCAGCACCACTCTCTGGCCTTGTTATCACATCATCTGCACACAGCTCATTGTTCACCACAGTCACCAGTAAGTCACCCTCCCAGCCAGACCGTTATCCACTCCATCGACTGTCCCAGCGTTGCTCTTTCTCTGGGGGGCCTCTATTCTCACCTATCATTTATTCCTTACCTCATCCCCCTGACCCCACCCCCACCTTCAACACTGTCCCATCTGCCATCAGTTCTGAGGACCTGAAACGTTAACCCTGCTTTCTCTCGGCGGAGCTGCTGAGTTTTTCCAGCAACCTCTGTAGCTTTGAATGACCTCAGTCACAGAGCTTGATAAGGATGGCGTGACCAGGAGGCAGAGGTGATTGGGAAGGGGCATTGGGGGCCATGAGGGGCTGAATGGTCTCCTCTTGCAACAGGTTTGGACACTTACCTACCTGCTCCTCCTCAACTGCATTGATTCATCTCCAGTAGCAGCCCTCCCAGTGGAACTCAATGGAAGGCAGGTGCGTGCCTGACCTGAAGGATGTAGTGTAGCTCGTTCTGATGTGGAGGAGCACACAACACCGGGTCATCGTCCAACAGGTTTATTTGGAAGCACTAGCTTTCGGAGCGACGCTCCTTCATCAGGGGGTTGTGGAACAGGACTATAAGGCACAGAATTAACAGCAATCCAGGGTTTGTTCAATATATCATTTCAGTTGCACGATGCTGTAATCGTTTGCGTTAAATTCTGTGCCTTACGATCTCGAAGGAGCGTCGCTCCGAAAGCTAGTGCTTCCAAATAAACCGGGTTGGATTATAACCCGGTGTCGGGCTATTGTTAACCCAGCTCATTCACGATTCGCATTCATGTAGCGCCGCCTCAGCAAGCGCTCCCCCGGGCTGTCGAGAAGCGATTGCAAAGGTTATTCACGCACAGCAAGATCCCACGAGCAGCGATGCTCGTTTGATGAGGTTTTCACTCCCCCCTGCTGTTTAAAAACCAGACTTCGGTTGTAGGAGAATGTTTGGATGGGTCACACCGGGGGAGAGATGCCCTGCGTTTATAGATTCCACGGTGGGTGGGGGGTGCTGTAGATCACTCAATATCGCAACGCAAGGTCTGAGCTGGTTTCTTCTGTTCACGGGATGCGGGTCCAGCAGTTATTGCCTGTCCCTAGTTGCTCCTTGAGGTGGCGTTGGGGAGATACCTTAGAGACAATACAGCATGGAAACAGACCCTCCACTCCACATCGTCTACGCTGACTTGGTATCCTAACCGAATCTAGTCCCATTTGCCAACATTTGGCCCATAAGCCTTCCTATTCATTAACCCAGCCACATGCCTTTTAAATATTGTCATTGGACCAGCCTCCATCACTTCCTCATCCCATACACGCTCCACCCTCTTGTGAGAAAACCTTGCCCCTTTTAAATCTTTCCCCCCCTCTCACCTGAAACCTACGCCCCCTCTAGTTTCGGACTCCCCCCACCCCAGGGAAAAGACCTTTGTCTATTTACCCTGTGCCTCACAGGTTGACAAACCCCGATAAAGGTCACCTCTCAGCCTCTGACACTCCAGGGGCAACTGCCCCAGCCTGTCCCTCAACTATTTTCATTGAAATAGTGCCTGTGGCATCGTTCACCTGAGGTGGGGGGGCAGGTTGATGGCACATCCAAAAGGTGGCATCTCCAGGTGTTCTATCGGGAGCAGCATGAAATGATTTTTGTTTTCTTCTGTCACTGGGGGGGAAGTGGGGGTTCGAACTCAGGGGTTTTTGCTTTCAGAGAGAGTTTGTCAGCTGGGTGAGGAGGGAGCTATTCAGTCAGTCCATCAGAAATAGCTCAGGTAGGAGTTCACCGGGCACTCCCCGATTCTGAAAGACTTGATTACTTGCCTGCCTGGAATACCTCCAGCGAAGTGTAAATACCGACACACCCTTAGAGTACTTCTCTGGGATGAGGCACCTAGAAGCCACAGGCAATAGCTCAGTTGGGAAGGGGGATAGGTTTTGGTGGGGGGAAGTTCTTCCAGGAATCACGGTGAGTGCTCAACTTGACAATTATTAACCAGAGCAAACGGAACTACCCAGTCACGGACGCCTCACCAAAGACTTGGGCTTGTTTGGGGAGGGAGTAAAGTCTCCCCGAGTCCGTGCTGGTTCTCTGGGAGATGCTGCCATCTCTGCGTAGCGTCTGAAAGGCGACGTTCATAAGACGGGAGGCGAGACCGCGCATTTTAATGCTTAGCCACAATTAAATCTCACATTGCCCTCAGGACAATCAGTGTGGCTGACTCATTCCTTCGTCAGGAAGGGTAGGAATGTCGGCATTTGGACGGAGGTGGATGGAGCAATTCAGCTCCTCACACCCGCAGTCGGGTTGGCTTGACACACTCTATTGGGCTCCAGGAGCAAAGGGCACGGGAGATTTACCAGAGGCTCCTCGGAGTCCGTCCAGCTTCTCCTTGTTGGGTTTCAGCTCTTCCGTCTTCCCAAGTTTCCTCCACTAAAGTGCCAGAGATGGGAGGTCAGGAGGCAATATCTTAACATGGATACAGGGTTGGGGAGCTGAGCAGGTCAAGCAACTCCATGAGACTAGGCCCGTGGGAACTAAGTTTGCCAGGAGCCTCGAGCCCAGTTGGAGGGCAAACTGTCAGAGGGGGAGAAATGGAACAAGTTTGGCCAATCCTCTTCAGTTTAGAGGAATCGGAGATTGAATCGAGATCTTTAAAAGGTGCTAATTGCCAAAGTAGACGCAGACAGGGCGTTCCCCCCACACTCTAGAATGGTTTTAGGACAAGGGGCGGCAAACTTAAAAACAGAGATGGAATTACCTCCCTCAAAGGCTGGGGGAGTCGGTGGAACTCACTCCCCGAGAGTGCGCTGGATGCTGAGACACTGAGTCAATCTAAGGGGGAGACCATTTTCAAATCAGTAACAGGCTGAAGGGGCGAGGCAGGAGAGTGGAGATGAGGCTGAGAGGAGATCAGCGTGTTAAACAGTGGAGCGGGCTAGAGGGGCTGAATGGCCCCGAACTCCTCGTTCGTAGGGAGAGAATTTCCCAAAACGGGTAGGCGTACCGAGGGGGGGGCGAGTGAACATTCAGGTAAACGCTGGCAAACACCAACTAATCCACTTCGGCAGGAAAAACAGAAAAAGCTGAGAGAAAGGGGGGGGAGACAGAAAGGGGGGAGAGAGAAGGGGGGGAGAGAAGGGGGGAGAGAGAGAGAGAGAGAGAGAAAGGGGGGAGAGAGAGAGAGAGAGAGAAAGGGGGGGAGAGAGAGAGAGAAAAAGGGGGGTCGAGAGAGAAGGGGGGAGAGAGAGAGAGAAAGGGGGGAGAGAGAAAAAAAGGGGGAGAGAGAGGGGGAGAGAGAGAAAGGGGGCAGAGAGAGAGAAAGGGGGGAGAGAGAGAGAGAAGGAGGGAGAGAGAGAAAAGGGGGGAGAGAGAGAAAAGGGGGACAGAGAGAGAAAAGGGGGACAGAGAGAGAAGGGGGGACAGAGAGAGAAGGGGGGACAGAGAGAGAAGGGGGAGAGAGAGAGAAGGGGGAGAGAGAGAGAAGGGGGAGAGAGAGAGAAGGGGGGAGAGAGAGAGAAGGGGGGAGAGAGAGAGAAGGGGGGAGAGAGAGAAAAAGGGGGAGAGAGAGGGGGAGAGAGAGAAAGGGGGCAGAGAGAGAGAAAGGGGGGAGAGAGAGAGAAGGGGGAGAGAGAGAGAAGGGGGAGAGAGAGAGAAGGGGGGACAGAGAGAGAAGGGGGGACAGAGAGAGAAGGGGGAGAGAGAGAGAAGGGGGAGAGAGAGAGAAGGGGGGAGAGAGAGAGAAGGGGGGAGAGAGAGAGAAGGGGGGAGAGAGAAAAAAAGGGGGAGAGAGAGGGGGAGAGAGAGAAAGGGGGCAGAGAGAGAGAAAGGGGGGAGAGAGAGAGAGAAGGGGGGAGAGAGAGAGAGAAAGGGGGGAGAGAGAGAGAGAAGGGGGAGAGAGAGAGAGAAGGGGGGAGAGAGAGAGAGAGGGGAGAGAGAGAGAGAGAGGGGGAGAGAGAGAGAGAAAGGGGGGAGAGAGAGAGAAAGGGGGGAGAGAGAAAGGGGGGAGAGAGAAAGGGGGGGAGAGAGAGAGAAAGGGGGGGAAGAGAGAGAGAAAGGGGGGAAGAGAGAGAGAAAGGAGAGAGAGAGAGAGAGAGAAAGGGGGGGGGTAAGAGAGAGAGAAAGGAGAGAGAGAGAGATTGCAGAACTCCATTGTACAGGGTGGTCTGCTGTGTGAGGCAGGAACAGCGGGTGATTAGGGAGACAACTGAAAGGGTGCCTCTTGCTGGAGTTGAATATAAAAGTATGGTGGGTTTGCCGAGAGGTGAATCCACACCAGGAGGTGTGGGCGCGTTCCCTCGAGAAGACATTTTCAATGCACCGAGGGAGTCAAGGAGCACGGTGTGCACTGACAGTAAAGTCAGGGTGGAAACTGTAACCACATCTCCATCAACACAGTCATTCAAACCTCCCACATCCTAAAGCCCCTCTACGACCTTCCTCGTTCCTTCATTTGTCCCAAAACCTCTCCCACGGGTCTTGGAGCAACTATCCTCAACTTGCCTGTCATTCCTGCCAGCCAGGGATTTGGACCGGAGAGAGAGGATGGAGGTGGCTGGGTGAGGAGACAGGACAGTACAGTCAGCCAGCGGGGAAACAGTCTGTGCTGACACAGATTCCTGAACTAAACCAGTGCCTGCTCCTGGCACGTATCCCTCCAACCCTGCCCTGTTCATGAACTTACCCAAATGTCTTTTAAATGGTATATAACCGTAGCCACATCCAACACTTCCTCAGGAAGTTCATCCCACACACTCCAAGTAAAAAAAAATTGCCCCTCCGTCTTCAAATCTTTCATCCTGAAATCCCCACCCCCCCATCTGAGGGAAAAGACACCCGCTATTCACCTTATCCATGCCCCCTCATGATTTTATAAACCTCCAGGAGGTCACCTCTCCCAAGCTGCAGTAAAACAAATCCCAGCCTCTCCTAATAACCCAAACCTGGCTCTGCCCTGGTCACTCTCCAGTCTCACCGTCACCGTATTCTCTCTCACCTCCAACTCAGCCAGATCTCTGGCACCACGTGAATTCAGGAGTTTGCACCCCCTCCCTATTTTCTAGGTCTCTGAAATCTATCTTCAATAGGTTCTGACAACCCCATCCCTTTGACGAGAGGAGTGGGTGGGTGTTTCAGTTCCTCACGAGGTAGCCTCTGTCAGATTCTCCAGGTCAGCATCCCCACACACCACCAGGTGTTCAGCAAACCCCCGAGGGGTTTATATCGGTCTCGCCTTGGCATTTCCCCCCGATGCCCTCCTCAGTTAGAATGGCATAAACACAGAAGCCGATCTCAGGATGGTGCCAGACAACAGTCACATCACTACAGCAGCTGCAAATGCCAAGGGGCACATTAAACACTTCAGTGAAGAGGGATTTGATGCAGAGACATTTATTCTTACAAATTAAAACTTAAACCAGGAGTAAGGTTTGTGTGATTCGAGCAATGGGAGAGTATCTAGCCAGAGGCCATGGTCACTGTGCCAGTCTGTACACAGGTAACACTGCCCCCAAACCCCTCCAAAATCAAACCCCATGACCTGTGTCCCCCCTCCCACCCTCCCCCCACCCCAGTCTGTACACAGCACAGCGGGGGCAGCGTCAGCAATGTTCAGTCATTGCCAATCCGGGCTGCGGGAAATAATCTACCGGACGTCATTCATCACCGGCCACCTACCTCCCAATCTATACCTCCTGCCCCTCTCTCTCACACAGGCAGGCAGGCAGACATACACGGGTTCAAACACAGGCACCCGCACACAAGCAGACAGGCGTGCACACATAGACGCGCGAGTGCACACTGGCAGACAGACAGGCACACACACACAGGCAGACAGGCGCGCACGCACACAGGCAGACAGGCGCCCGCGCGCGTGCAACACAGGCAGACAGCCGCGCACGCGCACACAGGCAGACAGGTGCGCTCACACATACAGGCACGCACACACACAGGCAGACAGGCGCGCGTGCACACACACAGGCAGACAGGCGCGCGCGCACACACACAGGCGCGTACACATACACACAGGCAGACAGGCGAACACATACAGGCAGACAGGTGCACACACACAGGCAGACAGGCAGGAAGAGTGGGTAACTGGGATGGGCAGCTTCATTTACCTCCCAGTGTGGGCCCCGCTCCCCTCAGCCCCACGCGCAGCTCGGAGACTCCCTCACTGCTCCCACCGGCATTGCCGCCCACTCCCCGTCAGTCAGCGCTGGGGGAGGGGAGAGAGAGAAGCTGCCGGGGGGAGCAGACCGAGGCGAGTCTGTCACGGCAGGGGGGAGCCAGGCAAACCATTGCTTCGTTGCCTTCTTCCCCCGTCTCCCCGAAAACACTCCCTCCCTCCCTCCCTCACTTGGGCGAGTGCTGTTGTAAGGAGCTGTTACTGGACTGGCTCTTGCTTTCGGAGGTGGAGGGCAGCGAGACCACGATATATTTCTGGGTGCTGCCAGTCACGGTGCTGCTGGGCGCAGTCTGAGAGGTAGACACCAACTTGACAATCGGCTGAATGCTGGCCACTGTGGTGGTGACCGGTGACGTACTGCCTGACCCACATGGAGTTGTCCTCAGTGTGATCACCTGAGGGGAGGGGGGGAAAGCAAGGAGACAGAAAGGTAAACCCACTTGTTGCTCCTGTATTAGGCTGCACCGACCAGGGGGAGACAGAAACCCTTTCACAGCTGCTTTGACATCTTCAACAGGCCGGGGCCAGGACAGCACGAGTCCACGTTAAGCAAGCGAAACTCTGCCATCTCCAACACCCACTGAGACCCTCCCTACACACCTTCCAAATCAGAGAACGTGTCAGCCCAAAGGACAAGGGCAGCAGACACCTGGGAACACCACTCCCCCACTCCCCCCTCCGACTCGGAAAGGTACCGCTGGGACAGAATCCTGGGACTCCCGATTTCAAAGTCCGTCGTAAATTCCTTCGTTTGACAGAATTTGATCCTTTTCTCTTCCCCCCTCCGAACCCCAGACTCTGATTCCAGGGAAGTGGGTGGATATTTCCCAGCCTGAACTCCCCCTCTCGAGGAGGTGGGGGGGGGGAGCTGGCTTCCTGACTACGGTCGGTTCTGACAATAACGCCACGGTTCTGTTCCCCGCGCCATCCCAAAAATCGCGGGAGAGCCGCGCCGTTTAAACGGGGGGGGGGGGTGGAATCGTGTCAGAGTCGACACAAGGGAGGGAAACCTCACACTCGGCACAGAACATTTTAACCTCTTCAATCGCGTTAAAACCAACACGCGCGCGCTACGGCAGCATCTGAGTGGCTTGTTCAGCCTTCCTGAGGGCAGTTAAGAGTCCACCCCGCCCTCCCCCCTGGTGGCTGGTGGGTCAGGACCAGGTCAGGTCCTGCCCCTGAGGAACACCAGGATGGCGAGTGACGCCAAGTGCTAACGGCCACTCCCAGGGTCACTGCCCGCTCCCCCCCCCCCCCACCCCAGGGTTGACTCACCTGCTGAGTGCTGGGGGAGGTCGAGCTGGAGGACATCACAATGTAGTTGGTTGGAGACGGGGACGACTGGGTTGGGGTGGAGGGCCGGGTGAGCAGGGTCTGCATTGGCAGCGTGATGGAGCTGGGGACCTTGAAGATGCTGGGGCTGGTGGAGGGCTGTGACGACTGGGGGCTCTGGGAGATCGTCAGCGTGGGTCTGGGCTGTAATAATACACACACACACAAAACCGGCAACATTAACAACATGGCCGCGCAGGGAACGCGGGGCGGACCGGAAATGCCGCACAATAGGAATCTGACAACAGTCCCGGCTGGGTCAGGGGACAGAGTTTTCGATCCACCAGCAGCACGTCCCCAGATCACAGACCTCCCCAAAGTACAGGCGGCTGTAACACAAACGGACGAGAGCAGTTCCCGAAGCGCAAACTTCTAAAACATGCGTTGGCCCGAGGCGCCATCGCATCGTCAAAATCGTGTCCACTGAGCAACTTTTACACAGAGTCATAGAGATGTACAGCATGGAAACAGACCCTTCGGCCCAACCCGTCCATGCCGACCAGATATCCCAACCCAATCCAGTCCCACCTGCCAGCACCCGGCCCATATCCCTCCAAACCCTTCCTATTCATATACCCATCCAGATGCCTCTTAAATGTTGCAGCCGCCACCACTTCCTCTGGCAGCTCATTCCATACACGTACCACCCTGAGGGACATGGATAGGATAAATAGACAAAGTCTTTTCCCTGGGGTCGGGGAGTCCAGAACTAGAGGGCATAGGTTTAAGGTGAGAGGGGAAAGAGATAAAAGAAACCAAAAGGGCACCTTTTCTCGCAGTGCGGGGTCCGCACAAGAACGCAGCTATCGCGTTCTGGCAGAACGGCCGGGACAGAGGGATATTCCACACAGATCCACCCTATACTATCCCTGCAATATCAGCATTTCCCACGGCCAATCCACCCTCACCTACACATCCCTGGGCACTATGGGACAATTTAGCACGGCCAATCCACCCTAACCTGCACATCCCTGGGCACATTGGGACAATTTAGCATGGCCAATCCACCCCAACCTGCACATCCCTGGGCACATTGGGACAATTTAGCACGGCCAATCCATCCTAACCTGCACATCCCTGGGCACATTGGGACAATTTAGCATGGCCAATCCACCCCAACCTGCACATCCCTGGGCACATTGGGACAATTTAGCACGGCCAATCCACCCTAACCTGCACATCCCAGGGCACTATGGGACAATTTAGCATGGCCAATCCACCCTAACCTGCACATCCCTGGGCACATTGGGACAATTTAGCATGGCCAATCCACCCTAACCCGCACATCCCTGAGCACTATGGGACAATTTAGCACGGCCAATCCACCCTAACCTGCACATCCCTGGGCACAGTGGGACAAATTAGCACGGCCAATCCATCTTTGGACTGTGGGAGGAAACCCACACAGACACAGGGAGAACGTGCAAACTCCCCAGTCAGTTACCCGAGGGTGGGTTTGAACCCAGGTCCCTGGCGCCGTGAGGCAGCAGCGCTAATCACTGAGACATCGCGCTGCCCCCACCCGACGCAATCCCGATTCACGTCCCTGTCGGAAACCACGTTGCGGGCCAGCGCTTTGCAATCTGGAAGGAAGACTTCAGCCAAGGTTATCCCGCCCCTCCTCCCCACCACCTTCCCGGACGGAGAGGGGGAGGGGGGGATCGGAGCCGCCTACCTGCTGCGTGCTGGACGAGCCGGACGCCGAAGACATCATGATGAACTTGGTGGCTGGGGGCGATGCCTGGGTCGGGGTGGACGGCCGGGCAGAGACTAGGGTCTGCATGGGCAGCGTGATGGAGCTGGGCACCTTGATGATGCTGGGAGCCCGCGACGTTTGCGGGGACTGCGAGATGGTCAGCGTGGACCGAGGCTGCAACAACATCATCACGCACCCGAGTCAACAAAGAGAGAAAAACCCAGCACCGCCCTCGATCGCAGGCCGCCAGAACGCCCGGCCCTTGGTTTTTATAAACCACCCCTCCCTGCTTTTGGTGAGATAAAGCGTGCTTAAACCATTACGACAGAGAGACAGTGCGATTGCAAAACACACCCACAAGCAAAGCACACCCAATCAAAATCTTGCAATAAGGGCGAGAGCATTTTATAGCTAACAACTCAAATCTTCTCTGGAAGAAGAAATGCAGATAAATCTCCGTCCGTGCAGATTCGTTTCCCACGTCCGCCAAAGCAGGTTAAAACATAAAGGTAAACCCACAGCAATTAATGGAATAAACTGCACTCTGCTGTTCACCTCAACGCTCCTCCACGACAACATAAACATGACTTGCATTGAGATAGCGCCTCCAAACATGGTGTCTCCACAAATACATTGTTTCCACCAGTCAATGGGCTGAAGGGTGGCAAATGGAGCTCAATTTGCATGAGTGAGAGTTACTGCATTTTGGTAAAACACATCAGGGCAGGACGGTTACAGGTAACAGGTAGCATTGGAGAACACTGACACCTAGGGGTTCAGGTACATCGTCCTTTTAAGCTTGCATCACATACAGACAGGGTGGTACAGAAGGTGTTATGTCTTGCCTTCACAGCTCAGACCTTTTGAGCATCGGAGAGAGTGAGGACGGCAGATGCTGGAGATCAGAGTCAAGTGTGGTGCTGGAAAAACACAGCAGGTCAAGCAGCATCCGAGGAGCAGGAGAATCGACGTTTCAGACAACAGCCCTTCATCCTAGTGAAAAGCGAATGCCTGAAACGTCGATTCTCCTGCTCCTTGGATGCTGCCTGACCTGCTGCGCTTTTCCAGCACCACACTCTCGACTTTTGAGTACAGGAGTTGTGGCGTTATGTTGAGGTTGTACAGGACATTGTGAGGCCTGTTCTGGAGAACTGTGTCCAGTTCTGGTCTCCCTGTTATAGGAAGGTGATTATTAAACTGGAGAGGGTTCAGGCGAGATTTACCAGGATGTGCCGAGTCTGGAAGAGAGGCTGGATAGGCCGAGGCTGTTTTCCCTGGAGTGTAGGAGGCTGAGGGGTGACTTAATAGAGGTTTATAAAATCATGAGGGGCATGGATTAGATGAATGGCAGGTGTCTTTTCCCTGGGGTGGGGGATTTCAAAACACAGAGGGCATACTTTTAAAGGTGAGAGGAGAGTGATTTAAAAAAAGGCATGAGGACCTTTTGTTACAGAGGGTGGTCTGTGTGTGGAGTGAAGGAAGAGGTGGAGGTGGGTACAGTTACAACGTTTAAAGACATTTGTATAAGTTCATGAATGGGAAAGGTTTGGAGGGATACGGGCCAGGAGCAGGCAGGTGGGACTAGTTAAGTTTGGGATTACGGTCGGCATGGACTGGATGGACCGAAAGGTCAGTTGGATGACTCTCAGTTGTGTAGTCACTGCCTGAAAGGGGATTGGTGCGCAGTAAGATTTACCCGAAAACAGCAATGATGAGGTGGCACCTGGATGATGCCAACTGGGACTGAAACTGGCCAGGGATCCTTTACTAAAGGACTGAACACTCTGGAGGTAGGAAACATGTTTCTACTGATGGGTGAGTTTAAAAATAAGGGGGAGGCCATTTAGGACAGGGATGAGGAGGGACATCTTCACCCAGAGAGTGGTAGCTGTGTGGAATGCTCTGCCCCAGAGGGCAGTGGAGTCCCAGTCTCTGGATACTTTTAAGAAAGAGTTGGATAGAGCTTTTAGGGATAGTGGGATCGAGGGTTATGGGGATAAGGCAGGAACAGGATACTGACTGTGGATGGTCAGCCATGATCATAATGAATGGTGGTGCTGGCTCGAAGGGCCGAATAGCCAACTCCTGCACCTATTGTCTATTGAAGTGGTGGGGGGAGCTGCTTACCCATGTCATAGGGGCTGCTGACTGTCCAGCTGTACTGGCATGGCCTCGGTTTAATCTCTCAGGGGAAGGGGGTGTTCACACGTCAGAGCAGTGCAACAACACCAGGAGTGCCAGCTCTGCCTGCTGCAAAGCCTCTGGAACGCAGCCCGCCCCTGGACTCAAACGAGGGAGTTCCTCACTTCAGGTCTAATTAGATTATTTACAGTGTGGAAACAGGCCCTTCGGCCCAACAAGTCCATACCGACCCACGGAAGCGCAACCCACCCATTCCCCTACATTTACCCCTTTACCTAACACCACAGGCAATTTAGCGCGGCCAATCCACCCTAACCTGCACATCCCTGGGCACTATGGGACAATTTAGCACGGCCAATCCACCCTAACCTGCACATCCCTGGGCACTATGGGACAATTTAGCACGGCCAATCCACCCTAACCTGCACATCCCTGGGCACTATGGGACAATTTAGCATGGCCAATCCACCCTAACCTGCACATCCCTGGGCACTATGGGACAATTTAGCACGGCCAATCCACCCTAACCTGCACATCCCTGGGCACTATGGGACAATTTAGCACGGCCAATCCACCCTAACCTGCACATCCCTGGGCACTATGGGACAATTTAGCACGGCCAATCCACCCTAACCCGCACATCCCTGGGCACTATGGGACAATTTAGCACGGCCAATCCACCCTAACCCGCACATCCCTGGGCACTATGGGGCAATTTAGCACGGCCAATCCACCCTAACCCGCACATCCCTGGGCACTATGGGACAATTTAGCACGGCCAATCCACCCTAACCCGCACATCCCTGGGCACTATGGGACAATTTAGCACGGCCAATCCACCCTAACCTGCACATCCCTGGGCACTATGGGACAATTTAGCACGGCCAATCCACCCTAACCTGCACATCCCTGGGCACTATGGGACAATTTAGCACGGCCAATCCACCCTAACCTGCACATCCCTGGGCACTATGGGACAATTTAGCATGGCCAATCCACCCTAACCCGCACATCCCTGGGCACTATGGGGCAATTTAGCACGGCCAATTCACCCTAACCTGCACATCCCTGGGCACTATGGGACAATTTAGCACGGCCAATCCACCCTAACCTGCACATCCCTGGGCACTATGGGACAATTTAGCACGGCCAATTCACCTGACCCGCACATCCCTGGGCACTATGGGACAATTTAGCACGGCCAATCCACCCTAACCTGCACATCCCTGGGCACTATGCGACAATTTAGCGTGGCCAATTCACCCTAACCTGCACATCCCTGGGCACTATGCGACAATTTAGCGTGGCCAATTCACCCTAACCTGCACATCCCTGGGCACTATGGGACAATTTAGCACGGCCAATCCACCCTAACCTGCACATCCCTGGGCACTATGGGACAATTTAGCATGGCCAATCCACCCTAACCTGCACATCCCTGGGCACTATGGGACAATTTAGCACGGCCAATCCACCCTAACCTGCACATCCCTGGGCACTATGGGACAATTTAGCACGGCCAATCCACCCTAACCTGCACATCCCTGGGCACTATGGGACAATTTAGCACGGCCAATCCACCCTAACCCGCACATCCCTGGGCACTATGGGACAATTTAGCACGGCCAATCCACCCTAACCCGCACATCCCTGGGCACTATGGGGCAATTTAGCACGGCCAATCCACCCTAACCCGCACATCCCTGGGCACTATGGGACAATTTAGCACGGCCAATCCACCCTAACCCGCACATCCCTGGGCACTATGGGACAATTTAGCACGGCCAATCCACCCTAACCTGCACATCCCTGGGCACTATGGGACAATTTAGCACGGCCAATCCACCCTAACCTGCACATCCCTGGGCACTATGGGACAATTTAGCACGGCCAATCCACCCTAACCTGCACATCCCTGGGCACTATGGGACAATTTAGCATGGCCAATCCACCCTAACCCGCACATCCCTGGGCACTATGGGGCAATTTAGCACGGCCAATTCACCCTAACCTGCACATCCCTGGGCACTATGGGACAATTTAGCACGGCCAATCCACCCTAACCTGCACATCCCTGGGCACTATGGGACAATTTAGCACGGCCAATTCACCTGACCCGCACATCCCTGGGCACTATGGGACAATTTAGCACGGCCAATCCACCCTAACCTGCACATCCCTGGGCACTATGCGACAATTTAGCGTGGCCAATTCACCCTAACCTGCACATCCCTGGGCACTATGGGACAATTTAGCACGGCCAATCCACCCTAACCTGCACATCCCTGGGCACTAAGGGACAATTTAGCACGGCCAATCCACCCTAACCTGCACATCCCTGGGCACTATGGGACAATTTAGCACGGCCAATCCACCCTAACCTGCACATCCCTGGGCACTATGGGACAATTTAGCACGGCCAATCCACCCTAACCTGCACATCCCTGGGCACTATGGGACAATTTAGCACGGCCAATTCACCCTAACCTGCACATCCCTGGGCACTATGGGACAATTTAGCACGGCCAATTCACCCTAACCTGCACATCTTTGTGACTGTGGGAGTAAACCGGAGCACCCGGAGGAAACCCATGCAGACACGGGGAGAAAGTGCAAACTCCACACAGTCAGTCAGTCGCCTGAGGCGGGAACTGAACCCGGGTCTCTGGCGCTGTGAGGCAGCAGTGCTAACCACCGTGCCGTCCACATTTGCGCGTGGGGGCGAGGGGCAGGGTCTGCGCTGATTAAGCAGCCGCCCCGCTGGCCGGAGCGAACCAGGGGCTGGGAAAGAAGATAGAAACAAAAGCCAACTTGAGTAACCCCTCCCCACCGAGCGGCGCCAGAGCGACGCGGGCCGGCCCTGCCGCGCGCCCTCTCTCACCTGCGTGATGGTCAGGGTGGTCCGGTTCACTTGCTGGGCCTGCATCGCTGCCTGGGCACGGGCCTTCACTACGTGGGTACACAGCATGGGGCCCAGGTACCCGTAGTCCATCTTGTAGGACTCCTGGTTGTCCGGAGGAGACCGGATCTTCGCCACGACCGGCGCGCAGTGTTTCTGGAGGAGGAAATCGTCGCAG
This sequence comes from Hemiscyllium ocellatum, assembly GCF_020745735.1. NCBI lineage: Eukaryota > Metazoa > Chordata > Chondrichthyes > Orectolobiformes > Hemiscylliidae > Hemiscyllium > Hemiscyllium ocellatum. The sequence continues at coordinate 6,193,800 of NC_083444.1, read as the reverse complement.
CTTTACAAAAAAAGGGGAACAAGGGGGCCAGAAACGGTTTCGGCAGCAAACGGAAATGGGGAAGAGGGTGGGAGGGGGATTGGTGGCAGGAGGCCGGCAGAGGGGGGAGAGCCTCCAACTGCAACTGCTCATGGGCAGACCCAGCCCGGGCTGTAGGACGGCACCTTCCGCATCGTCAGATTGGTGCCCGTTTCGGAGATCGGGCACTCTTGTGAAAACTGTCCTGACGAGCGCAAAATACTCCCGACAGCACTGTGCTTTTGAAAAACAGCGATGGCCTTAAAACTCTTCGCAAAATCGAGGGTGGTAGGCTTTCGGACTCATTGCTCAGGCCTCGGAGGGAGGGCGGGGTTCAGTTCCCGGCACTGTGACATTGCCGCGACAGTAAGAGGCGTGTGTTTTTTTTCCCCTGGTTGTTTTGGAGAAGGTTTGAGACCGATTCGCGGAGTTCTTGACTTGGGGAGCTAGTAAACAGCCTGAGGGACCTCGTGGCTGTTTTTTTTAAGAAAAAGGTTGGAACAATAGAAGCAGCCTGGTTAGACGATAAGACATAATGACAGAAATTAGGCCATTCAGCCCATCAAATCTGCTCCGCCATTCCATCATGGCTGGTAAGTTACCCAACCCCTTTCTCCCTGTAACCCTTGATACTCAATAACCTATCTATCGCAGTCTTAAGTTAAAAATCACACAACATCAGGTTATAGTCCAACAGGTTGAATTGGAAGCACTAGCTTTCGGAGCAACGCTCCTTCATTAGGTGATCAGGTTGTCAATCACCTGATGAAGGAGCATTGCTCCGAAAGCTAGTGCTTCCAATTCAACCTGTTGGACTATAACCTGGTGTTGTGTGATTTTTAACTTTGTACACCCCAGTCCAACACTGGCATCTCCAAGTCATATCTCAGTCTTAAAGACCCTCAGTGACCTGGCCTGCCCAGCGTTCTGTGGCAGTGATTCCCATCGATTCCCCGCTCTCTGGCTGAAGACGTTTCTCCTTCTTTCCAGTCCAAAAGCTCTGCCCTTTACTCGAAGACTGTGCCCTCAGGTCCTAGTCTCTCCGACCAATGGAAACACCTTCCCAACGGTCACTCTGTCCAGGTCATTCAGTATTCTGTAGCTTTCAATTAGATCCCCCCCCCCTCACCCTTCTAAACTTCATCGAATCCAGAGTCCTCAAACATTAAGCTTTTCATTGCTGGGACCATTCTCGTGAACGTCCTTCAAACCCGCTCCTGGGCCAGTACATTCCTCCTGAGCTACGGGGCCCAAAACTGTGCACAATGCCCACTGACCAGAGCCTTATACAGCCTCAGAAGTACATGCCTGCTTTCATATTCAAGTCCTCGCAATAAAAATGCCATCATTGCATTTGCCTTCCTAACTACTGACACAACCTGCAAGTCCACATTGAGAGAATCCTGGCTGGAACTCCGAGTCTCGTTGTGCTTCTGAATTTTCTCCCCGTTGAGAAACAGTCCAGGCCTCTGTTCTTCTTAGAGACGTGCATGGGCTCACACTTCCCCACATTGTGATCCATCTATCGTTTCTGTGCACACTCTCCCAACCCGTCCAAATCCTCCCGCAGCCTCCTCAATGCTACCTGCCTCTTTTCCTAGCTTTGTATCATCTGCAAGCTTGGCCAGAATGCCCTCAGTTCCTTCACCCAGATTGTTATAAAGTGAAAGGCTTTGGTCCCGACACTGAGCTTGTCTCCTGCTGCCATCCTGAGTAGGACCCTTTTATCCCCACTCTCTGCCAGGCAGCCAAGCTTCTATCCATGCTTGCACCTTGCCTCTAACACCATGGGGCCCTTATCTTACCCAGCAGCCTCCTGTGCAGCATCTTGTCAAAGGCCTTCTGGAAGTCCAGGTAGATAACATCCGTTAGCTCTCCTTAGTCTAACCTGCTCATGACTTCCTCAAAGATCTGTCAGGCATGACCTCCCCTCGATGAAGCTGAAAATGTGTTGCTGGAAAAGCGCAGCAGGTCAGGCAGCATCCAAGGAGCAGGAGATTCGACGTTTCGGGCATAAGCCCTTCTTCAGGTTTCCTGAAGAAGGGCTTATGCCCGAAACGTTGAATCTCCTGCTCCTTGGATGCTGCCTGACCTGCTGCGCTTTTCCAGCAACACATTTTCAGCTCTGATCTCCAGCACCTGCAGTCCTCACTTTTTCCTCCCCTGGATGAAACCGTGCTGACTTTGCCCTATTGTACCATACACCTCTAAGTATTCAGAAATCTCATCCTTCACAATGGATTCCAGGATCTGACCGAGGTTAGGCTTAATCGGTCCGTAATTTTCCATCTTTTGCCTAACCTCCTTTTTAAATAGGGGTGTCACTTCAGCGATTTTCCAGTCCCCTGGGACCCTCCCTGAAAGATCACCACTGACACCTCCACCATCTCTTCAGCTAGCTCTCTTCAGACTCTGGAGTGCAGTCCATCTGGTCCAGGTGATTTACCCACCTTCAGGCCATTCCGTTTTTCTAGCATCTTCTCCTTGGTGATAGCCACCATGTCCAGCTCTACCCCCTCACTCTCCTGAATTGTTGGGATATTACTCGAACCCTTCACTCTGAAGGCTGACACAGTAATTATTGAGTTCCTCAGCCATTTCGTTGTTCCCCACTAATACCTCTCATTTCCCAGTGGCCCAAGGTCCACTTTTGCCCTGTATGTATCTAAAGAAGCCCTTACAGTATATTACTGGCTAGCTGACCCTCATATTTAAGCTTCTCCCTCCTTATTTCTTTTCCTGTTGCCCTCTGTTGGTCTGTGTAAGCTTCCCAACCCTCTGTGTCTCCCACTGCCCTCTGCCACGTTACATGCTTTCTCCTTTGTTGTTATGCTGTCCCTGACTTCCCTGGCCGGCCTTGGCTGTCTCATCCTCCCTAGACAATGCTTCGTTTTCCCTCTGTGTCTCCAGAATTCCTCCTCGAGTCTCCTGCGATTGATGCCCCACTGCCTTTCCTGCTCAGCTCCTCTCCCAGTCGGTTCTCCTCCCTCATGCCTCTGGAGCTGCCTTTACTCTACTGTAATCCCGTTACCTCTGATTCTAGCTGCTCCCTCTCAACCTGCAGAGTAAATTCGATCATATTATGGTCACTGCCTCCTAAGTCGTTCCTTCGCTTTCAGCTCCCTTATCAAATTGGCTTCACTGCCACAACACTGAACCCAGTATCGCCTGCTTCCCAGTGGGCTCCACCACAAACTGCTCCAAAAAAAAAGCCATCTCATAGACATTCCACAAATTCCTTTTCTGGTAAACCACCACCAGCCGGATTTTCCCAGCCCACCTGCATACAGGAATCCCCCGTGATCACCGTAACTTTGTCTTTCCTAGACATCTTGTCTATCCCCTGGCATATCTTGCGCCCCAGCTCTTGACTAGTCCATAACTCCAGCTCTCTCTAACCTCCATGGTTCCTCAATTCTACCCTCACAGATTCTACACCAGCTGATCCTACTTCGTTCCTTATTATTAATTTCATTTCATTTCTTACCGGTTGTATCAGTTATTCTGTTAAGTTTTCCAGTAGAGTTAGGTTATTCCTAACCTAGGAATCCAGTGGACTTAAGGCGACTGGAAAATGACAGTGGAGAGGTATTAGTGGGGAACGACGAAATGGCTGTGGAAACAGGCCCTTCGGCCCAACAAGTCCACACCGACCCTCTGAAGAGTAACCCACCCAAGCCCATTCACTTACCACTACATTTTACCCGGGACCAATGCAATTAACCTACCCATCCCCAAACACTATGGGGCAATTGAGCATGGCTAATCCATCCTAAACTGCGCATCTGTGGAAGGAAACCCACGCAGACACGGGGAGAACGTGCAAACTCCACACAGACAGTCGCCCCGAGGTGGGAATCGAACTTGGGTCCATGGCGCTGTGAGGCAGCAGAGCTAACCACTGAGCCACAGCACCGTCTTTTGTTGTATTTAACCATAGCGGTTGAATGCATTGTGTTTTGCGAACGTCGAATTGCCTCTGGAACACAGCACTGTCTTTAAAATGAGAAAAGGTTAGGGTCTAGGCTACCTTCTGAAAATATTCTGGTCTGGCCTGGTCCGTAACAACGTCATGCCCTGGGAGAGGAGACCAGCTAGACTGGTGCCAGGAATGAGGGACTTCACGGTTCTGAAGCTGGGATTACTTCAGTCTTGAGCAGAGAGGGTGACGTGGATTCAACGAAGATGTTCCAAAATCACGAGGTGAGAGAGGTGATACCACTGTGGGTGCCACGGGGAATCACTAACCAGAGAAACACGTCTAAGATCCAACCAAATCAAAGGGGAAATTTAGAGAAATAAAATATTCGGTAGTGACTTCTAATAACGCACTACGGGAGAGGCGGAGGAGAGAGAAACTTGCAAGCATGGATTAATAAAGTCTAGATTAAGATTTAAGAGTAGATTCCCTACAGTGTGGAAACAGGCCCTTTGGCCCAACAAGACCCTCCGAAGAGCAACCCACCCAGACCCATTCCCCTACATTTACTCCTGACTAATGCACCTAACACTATGGGCAATTTAGCACGGCCAATCCACTCGAACCTGCACATCTTTAGACTGTGGGAGGAAACCCACGCAGACACGGGGAGAATGTGCAAACTCCACACAGACAGTTGCCCTGAGGTGGGAATCGAACCCGGGTCCCTGGCTTTGTGAGCCACCGTGCCCCACCCCTCAGTCTGTCATAACGCGCGTGTTGTCAATGCAACTGCGCTGTTACCCGAATGATGGACTGGGGACACAGTTTCTACAGCGTGAACCCTTAGAACGGGTGTTGGCTGTTACACTTTAAGCACCGTTGCTAACGTGCAATGTTTCTATCATGTGAGGTCGCATCAGAACGCAACCATGGTGTTACAGAAGACCTGACTGCAACTTAAAGAGAACTAAATTCAGGGGGAAATGGGATTGCATTGGAGCGATGGGTTGAATGGCCACCGGCAGTAAAACAAAGTTAGGCAGACAATCCGGCAGTGCCCCAGAGACACAAAGCTGACCTTCCACTCCCTGAGTCAAAGGCAGCTGCTGAAGGAAGTCTTCCCTGGGCCACCTACCAGTAAGAGACTCTGGACGTGATCCGCTCCGATCTTGTCGATGTTACTGACGACAGGTCCCTCGAGTACAGCTCGGATTCGCTCCCCTTCAACCTGCAGCCTCTGGATGATCAGGGTCTTTATCACCTGTTAGTGTTTGGTTAATGGAAATGCCGGGGTTTAGACAGAGGTTTTATACAATCTGCAACATGATTAGAATCCCCGACAGTGTGGAAACAGGTCCTTCGGCCCAACAAGCCCACACCGACCCTCCAAAGAGTAACCCACCCAGACCCATTCCCCTCTGACTAATGCATCCAAAATTATGGGACAGTCCAGCACGGCCAATCCACCCTAACCTGCACATCCCTGGGCACTATGGGACAATTTAGCACGGCCAATCCACCCTAACCTGCACATCCCTGGGCACTATGGGACAATTTAACACGGCCAATCCACCCTAACCTGCACATCCCTGGGCACTATGGGACAATTTAGCACGGCCAATCCACCCTAACCTGCACATCCCGGGGCACTATGGGACTATTTAGCACGGCCAATCCACCCTAACCTGCACATCCCTGGGCACTATGGGACAATTTAACACGGCCAATCCACCCTAACCTGCACATCCCTGGGCACTATGGGACAATTTAGCACGGCCAATCCACCCTAACCTGCACATCCCGGGGCACTATGGGACAATTTAGCACGGCCAATCCACCCTAACCTGCACATCCCTGGGCACTATGGGACAATTTAGCACGGCCAATCCACCCTAACCTGCACATCCCTGGGCACTATGGGACAATTTAGCACGGCCAATCCACCCTGACCTGCACATCTTTGGATTGTGGGAGGAAACTGGAGCACCCAGAGGAAACCCACGTAGACACAGGGAGAACGTGCAAACTCCACACAGACAGTCGCCGGAGGGTGGGATCGACCCCAGACCCCTGGTGCTGTGAGGCAGCCGTGAGGCAACCACTAATCCACCTGCCACCCCCTACAAACCTGCATCTCAGCAAGGCTCCTCTACTTCACAAACGTGTGGCCTCTACCCCCTACACCTCCCAACATACAAAGGCAACAGGTACATCGCAAGCTGCACCTGAGTCGCTCAGTACCCTGCCCCTGCTCGAAACCACGTCACCGCCCCTTTGCTGGGTTGGGACGGTGGCCGAGTGGTTACCACTGCTGCCTCTCAGTGCCGTGGTCCCAGTTTGATTCCAGCTTAGCAGTGACGGAGCACTGCAATGCCACGTCTGTCTGCACACGCGCGCTCACTGCTCCCACCGGGCGACGACAGTAAGGTCAAGCGCAGGCCCTGAAACAAACCAGCAGTTCGCCACCACCTTCTCTTGACTAATCAGGGATGGGGAACAACCGCAGGGCCCACATTCCCCCACCCCCAGCGCAAACCTTCAAGAACTTGAAATGAAAACCAGAAGCGCTGGAGAAACCCAGCAGGTCTGGTAACATCTGTGGAAAGAAAGCAGTTACCATTCCGAGTCTTATCGGGAGGAGGAAACTGACATTCGAGAGCATAAGATAAGACAGAAGGGAGATTAAAAAACAAGGCTGCGGTTTGAAATTAATGGTTTGTACCATAAATTTAAGATAGAGTGAATGCTGTTCGAAACTGAAGCCTCTGTGTATGTGACTAGATGGCAGTCCCAGAGTGTACTGGAAAATTGAAAATATCTGACATTTGGCTATGAAACGGATACCTGAGTTTTGGTTGCTAGTTTGACAGCAATTCGAATTTAAGCAGTTTAAATTATACCCCAGGATACTAAAATCAATCGAGTTTGAATTGATTAGTTTGTCATCCATGAGACGATCTGATGTTGGGGATATAAAAATGCAGGCATTTCGAAAATCAGACAGAGCAACTGCCAATAACGCAGACCCAAGACATTAAGAAACACTCTCTACCAAAGGTACTGCTTCATACTCTCAGTAAAAAGATAGATGATGACCCAGGGATGATTTGGAGGTGCCGGAGCTGGACTGTGGTATACAAAGTTAAAAATCGTATAAGACCAGGTTACAGTCCAACCGGTTTATCTGGAAGCACTAGCTTTCGGAGCGCTGCTCCTTCATCAGGTGATTGTGAGAACTCCACAACTACCTAATGAAGGAGCGACGCTCCGAAAGCTAGTGCTTCCAATTAAACCTGTTGGACTATAACCTGGTGTTGTGTGATTTTTAACTTTGTATGACCCAGGGAGATCCTCAGCAGGAAGACGACTGAAGACATCCGGCTCTAAAACGAATTTAATTAAATAATTTAATAAGTGTTTTATAGGAACAGCATATTGTTATAGAGTTGGAGGCAAGTAAACTGTTAAGAAAAACTTGGGGGAGGAGCTTAGAGTTGTTATTTCATGTTCACTTTTAGAGTTAAAGAATAGATTGAAGTTATTTTTTAAAGAGTGGGATTTGGGACTTCTCTGTCACTCACATTCTAACAGATTATGAGGTGGGGGGGAGCTGAGTTTTTCTGAGTGTTTGGTTTAATTAACAGAGGAGTTGACCGCCCTGTTGTAACAGTAGCTTCCAGCTTAAAAACGGGCTACAATGACCATTTAACATTTTGAGCTTTGGCTAACCCAGTCTCGTTGAAGGGACTCGCACAGCCAACAGCTTTCAAAGCAACACCCTTTCCAGACAGTGACGCGGGGAAGCGCCGAGTGCCAGGGTTTCGCTGGCCAGATATCAGGGGCTCGGGGGGGTGGGGTGGGAGGGGGAGCAGCACTCAAATACTCACGTCGTGGCTGAGCTCGGCTAATCCTGCGATGCAGCCGTACCTGGTCGTCCAGGGGGTCTTGTCATCCAGCCAACTCTGAAACAATAACCGAGAGAGAGAGCGCGTCACACGGGCAGCTCCCAGTGACAACACTCGGGCCCTGGCGCACACCACCTTCCGGTTAACACCTCCAGCTGTGCCCTGACCCAGGGCCGGCAAAAACTTCCCGATATCTCCACTCCTATCTTGCTTTAGAGATCACCACCCCGCGAACCCTTTCCAGATGCTACAATCTCTCAGCTCCGGCACAAGACTGTCCTCCCCCCACCAGGCTCCTGCAACCCTGCCCCGCTTTCTTTGCATTCTTATAGCTACCAGACACATTCCCCCGCTCCATCACTGGTAGCCAGCTCCCTTCAGGTTGCTTGAACCCTCACCTCCAACCTCCCTCCAAGACACCCGCAGACTCCTCTGTCCGTCCCCGACCCACCGTGACAGTTTGCCTGTTGAAGACCCCGCTCCATGAGGGGTAAGGGGTGTAGAGCGACCCCTCTCACTGATGGCGACGGGGCTGGCCTCACCTTGGTGAAGGTTTTGGTGATACGCGACTGGATGTTGTTGGTGGTGGTGCTGAAGTTCTTGCAGATCTGTGCCATGAGGCGGGCGGCAAAGTCCCGGAGCGCCCAGTGGTTGTCCACGTCCGGGCGCAGGCAGAGTTGGCGGCTGACGATGCAGGTCACCACTGCGGGGATCAGCTCGTGGAGCTGGGGGCGGGGGGGGGGGGAGAGAGAGAGAGAGAACAGGACACAGTCAGGGGGGACATAGTGACAGCACGGGAGGAAATGGTGCAGATCAAGACATGCTCCTCCACCCTCCCCCACCCACTAGACACACCCAACCCCCTCCCTCCCCGACACGCCCACCCCCACGTCACACCCCAACCCCCTCCCTCCCCGACACACCCACCCCCCACTACACACCCAGCCCCCTCCCTCCCCAATGTGCCCAGCGCCCCCGTTACCCGGGTGACACATCCAGCTCTCTCCCACGGGACACCTCCCTGTCACTCCCACCCCATCCCTGCAGCTTCCTACCACCCCCGGGTCTTTTCCTTCTTTTCAAAGTTCAGGAACAGGACGTGGGCATTTACTGCTGGCTTCAGGCTGGAGTCACGTGTAGGCCAGGACGGCGGTTTCCTTCTCAGAAGGATGTCAGTGACCCAGAGGGTTATTTCCGGGGATTGACGATGGTCATTGCTGTTCTCTATATTTCAGATCGTGGGGTTGTTTTTTTGCAGGAATTCCAAGGGGTCCCCGCGACATGGCCTGGGCCTAACTGAGCTGTGACAATGACACTGAGCCATCATCTCCCCCCTCCCCATCTCTGATCCCAGTGTCCTGCACCATTCCCCACCCAGTCCCAGCTTCCCCCACACATCTCCCACTCCCACTTTTAATTTCTGCACCAACAGCCAACTGGGGGCCCAGATCTTTCTCCTCAAACCCTCTCCACCCTCCCTCACGATGCTCCGTTAAAACCCCACCCTGGGTGAGCCACCATCCTGCTGCCACCTCCTAGTAGCCCCCTCCTCACTCTGCAGGGGGTGTTACATGCTGGCAAAACATCGCTGGAGCACCCTGCGACGACTTGGCTGTGCCAAAGGGCGCTACAGAAATGTAGCAGCTGATGAGAGCCACAGCACTGGGCGCTGTGTAGTTACGTTTCCCCACGTTGCCAGTGGGAGCCCTCTTCAAGAGCCGAGGCGCTTCACTGGCGACAAGGGACTTGGCCGACGGTGGCGAAAGGTGCTACAGAAATGCCGGCCCCCTCTCGGGAGCGGGGAAAACTCAACAGCACTCACGTATTTCTCCAGGTACAGGGTAGGATTGTCCATCAATGCCTTCACCATCCGCATCAGGTAGATCAGCAAGGCCAGGTTGTTTTGTACCACGTTCACCCGCACCTGAGCAGCAGGAACACACACAGACTGAGAGTCACCCAGTTTATACCCGTCTGTGCCAGGAAAACCCCACACTGGCTGGGCAAAGACATTGCTGCTGAATTCCCATGGGATTCCTTCATGACGGCGTTATATTGACGACTCCTAGCTCTGGTCTCACTCTTATGCAGAAACACCTTTAGCCGAGGTAAACTGCTTTCTTGTGTTGTAGATGGGCTCTGAACATTGTTCAGAACAGGACAGACGGGGGGGGGGGGGGCGGTGGAGAGAGAACAGACAGTCGGTGGCGGGGGGGGGGTCTTGGTGACAGTACGAGAGGAAATGGTTTCTCTTCTACTCAGCGTCATTTTCCTGCACTGTTTCTCATATCAAACTGTGACACGGCGGCTCAGTGGTTAGCGCCGCTGCCTCACAGCGCCAGGGGCCCGGATCCGATTCCCACCCTCGGGTGACTGTCTGTGTGGAGTTTGCACACTCTTCCTGCGTCTGTGTGGGTTTCCTCCGGGTACTCCAGTTTCCTCCCACAGTCCAAAAGGTATAGTTAGGGTGGATTGGCCGTGCTAAACTGTCCCACAGTGCCCAGGGATGTGCAGGTTAGGGTGGATTGGCCGTGCTAAATTGTCCCACAGTGCCCAGGGATGTGCAGGTTAGGGTGGATTGGCCGTGCTAAATTGTCCCATAGTGCCCAGGGATGTGCAGGTTAGGGTGGATTGGCCGTGCTGAATTGTCCCATAGTGCCCAGGGATGTGCAGGTTAGGGTGGATTGGCCGTGCTAAATTGTCCCATAGTGCCCAGGGATGTGCAGGTTAAGGTGGATTGGCCATGCTAAATTGTCCCATAGTGCCCAGGGATGTGCAGGTTAGGGTGGATTGGCCGTGCTAAATTGTCCCATAGTGCCCAGGGATGTGCAGGTTAGGGTGGATTGGCCGTGCTAAATTGTCCCATAGTGCCCAGGGATGTGCAGGTTAGGGTGGATTGGCCGTGCTAAATTGTCCTATAGTGTCCAGGGATGTGCAGGTTAGGGTGGATTAGTCAGTAGTAAATGTATAATGTTAGGGCAGGGAACGGGTCTGGGTGGGTTACTCTTTGGAGGGTCGGTGTGAACTTGTTGGGTGAATTGGCCTGTTTCCACACTGTAGAGATTTTATTTTTTTAAATCTCAATGACCCACCCCTCATCTAGAGACTGCCCCTCCCACCCCCTCCATGCGCAGCCACGTACCAAACCGAGAGAAATATCCTTTCTACATGTACGCTGCTGAGCCCTGGGTTACAATATGTACAAGGTCACTTGGGGGGGGGAAAGAGAGGGGGGTGGGAGAGGGGGGGGGTGGGAACGGGTGGGGGGGTGGGAGAGAGACACACATGAGAGGGAGACAGACGCACACACACGAGAGAGGGGGAGACAGACAGACAGACACCCACACACACAGAGGGAGACAGAGACACACACACAGAGGGAGACAGAGACACACACACACAGAGGGAGACAGAGACACACTCACAGAGAGGGAGACAGAGACACACACACACAGAGGGAGACAGAGACACAGAGAGGGAGACAGAGACACACACACACAGAGGGAGACAGAGACACAGAGAGGGAGACAGAGACACACACAGAGAGGGAGACAGACAGACAGACAGACAGACAGACACACACACACACACACACACACACACATACACAGGGAGACAGAGACACACACAGAGAGCATATAGGGAATAATGTTACTTGTTTTACCCCTTCCGATATGAAGGTGCTGAATCTGGGTAACATCTGGTACAGGCCTGGGTCAGTGGCTATGCTCTGCAGCGCCTCCTGTGTCAGTGAATGAGGACAGCAGTCAGCCACAAGGTCATGACAACTGGAACAGGCTGCTGTGTAAACCCCCACGGGCTGTGTTTCACACGCCAAGAAAAGATCTTACCGCACGCTTAGCCTCACAGGAGCCCACACAGGCCTCTGTTATCTCCTTGTAGTACAGCTGCTGCTCCACCGACAGCTCGTGTGTGGTCCTCGGTTTGAGTTTCAGTACGGCCCCATCCAGCAGAGACTTCTTTTTATCTTTACCTGAGAGAGTGAGAGAAAGACAGGGCAGAGCCTTATTAAACAGCAGAAACACAATAAAGCAGAGGGCCAACGAGTTGGGTGGGGAGGGCGAGCGGGGGTGGGGGTGGTGGGTGTCGTGAACAAGAGCGGGAGCGCGCGAGGGAGAAGACACCGTGAAGGCCAGGGCTTGGTCTGACTGACCTTTGCCATCCGTGGCTGAAGCCCCTTGACCTTTGCCCTTCCCTTGTCCTTCCTCCTCCTGGCCTGGCTTGATGACCTTCAAGGGTTCCGTCGACTCGACCTTCTGCTGCTCTTTCGGGGCTAAGGAGACAGAAGAGGAAAGCGACCCCAGTTAGCAGCTCAGGCCGAAGACCAGGGCCTTAACAAACGAGCAGCAGGTCAGGCAGCATCCAAGGAACAGGAGATTCGACGTTTCGGGCATAAGCCCTTCTTGAATCTCCTGCTCCTTGGATGCTGCCTGACCTGCTGCGCTTTTCCAGCAACACATTTTCAGCTCTGATCTCCAGTATCTGCAGACCTCACTTTCTCCTCCTTAACAAAAGAGCAAGCAGGTACAGAAACTGGGTTACGTTTGGAATTTATTCTGGAGATGGAAGGAACAGAGGAGACACATTCCCTGATTTAACAATCACTAGACAAACAGTCACACTTCAGTCACTGCACCACGCTCATATCAACCCTAACAAACTACCCCACGTAAGAAAATAATGCCCCTTCTATCTCTTGTTAAATCTTCACCTTAAAAAACAAGTCCCTATTCTTGAAATCCTCCATCCTCAGGAAAGGGCACAGGTCATTCACCTTATCTCTGCCATTCAAGATTTTATAACTTTTCGGTTACCCCTCAACATCCCACACTCCAGTGAAATAAGGTCCCAGTCTCTCTGTATAACCCAACCCCTCCATATCCTGGCAACATCCCGGTAAATCTTTTCTGAACCCTCTTCAGGAAGATCTTGCCGGAGGAAAAATCACAGAAGCGCTTCACAAGAGGCTCCCAAGCACTGAGGGTGTCACCTAGACAGGGGGACGAAACGTCTGCAACACAAACTCCCAGCTCGGTGAACAGAACCACAACAACGAGCACCCGGGCTACAAATCCGCTCCCAAACTTTGAACCCTCTTCAGTATAATAATATCCTCCCTACCGCACGGCTGGACAGAATTGGACTGGGTAAAAACAAGGACTGCAGATGCTGGAAACCAGGGTCTAGATTAGAGTGGTGCTGGAAAAGCACAGCAGGTCAGGCAGCATCCGAGGAGCAGGAAAATCGACGTTTCGGGCAAAAGCCCTTCATCAGGAATGGAGGCAGGGTTTTTGCCCGAAGTGTCGATTCTCCTGCTGCTCGGATGTTGCCTGACCTGCTGCGCTTTTCCAGCAACACATTTTCAGCTCTGGTCTCCAGCATCTGCAGTCCTCACTTTCTCCTCGAAGAATTGGATACACACCTATACTCAATAGGTCTGACAACACCAGGTCACAGTCCAACAGGTTTACTTGAAATCACAAGCTTTCGGAGCACTGCCCTTTCCTCAGGTGATTTGTTGGACTGTAGCCTGGCGTTATGAGACCTCTGGCCTTGTCCACCCCGGTCCAACACCACCATCTCAACAGGTCAGAGCAATGAAGGAAAATGTATTAAAACATCTCTGGAACCAGCTGGAGAAAGTTTTTTCTCTAGAGAGAGAAAGACAACTTCTTCAATGAGGCTTCACCCCCACCAACCCCACTGCCCTGTGGCTGAACCCTTCAACTCCCCCTCCCACTCGGTCAAGGACATGCAGGTCCTGGGCCTCCTCCACCACCAGACTCTTACCACCCGACGCCTGGAGGAGGAACGTCTCATATTCCACCTCGGGACCCCTCAACCACACGGGATCAATGTGGATTTCAACAGCTTCCTCATTTCCCCTCCCCCCACATTATCCCAGTCCCAACCCTCTGGACCCATCCATCACTGCCCCCTCTGACCTATCAATTCCTCCCTCACCTTCTGGATTTGGAGATGCCGATGTTGGACTGGGGTGTACACAGTTAAAAATCACAACAACACCAGGTTATAGTCCAACAGGTTTAATTGGAAGCACATTAGCTTTCGGAGTGACGCTCCTTCATCAGGTGATTCCCTCACCTTCATCCACCCATCGCTTTCTCAGCTACCTCCCATCGTACCCCACCCCCTCCCCATCGTACCTCAGCCCCCGGCCCAGAAGCCTCATTCCTGATGAAGGGAATATGCCCGAAACGTCAATCCTCCTGCTCCTCGGATGCTGCCTGACCTGCTGTGCTTTTCCAGCACCACACTCTTGACATTTTCTTAAGCAACGTCTACTATAACGTAAATTTCAAATAACTGTGTACCTCAATCCCCAGGTCTTTCTGTGTCCAACACTCCCCAGAACCCGACTTGTAATTGGGTAAGTTCTGCCCTTGTTTATTTGACCTCCCATTTATCCAAATTAAACTCCATTCGCCACTCCTCAGCCCATTAACCCAACTGATCAAGATGCTTTGTAATCCTGGATACTGTTCTTCCCTGTATCACCCAGCTGCAAACTTACTCACCACACCTTCTACGTTTTCATCTAGATCACTGATTACAGACAGAAGTGGAGACAGTATATATCCCTGTGGAACACCGTTGGGATCAGAAACGAGGCAGCAGACATTGCCAAAGCTTACCGGGTGGTGGATTCTCTGGGATCGCAGGTTGGATTCCCTCTATACTGAGCCAGTGAGCTGAGAAGCAAAGAGAGAGAGAGACAGTTACACTCAATTAAATTCCACCCTCCAACTGCACCCACACGCCAACACCCCACAACCTTGAGCTGCAAGGGCACCATTCGTTACCCACCCCTCACTCACCCACCCACCTCAAACGTCTATCGGAGAGCTCCCTACAGCGGAGCAGCTTACTAAGCTGCTATCTCAGCTTCCTGATGACCCGCTTATGCCTGGATTCTCCTGCTCCGCGGATACTGCCTGACCAGCTGAGCTTTTCCACCGCCACACTTGGAAGGGGGTCACAGGCACTCACGTTGGCCGTGGGTCTGGAGTCACATGCAGGGTTAGGACGGCAGATTCTTCGCCCCCCCAAGATGGGTACCAGAGAACAGCACAGATATTTTAATTGCAGCTGTTCATTCTCTATTAATAAATGGTTGCCATGGAGTTTCCTCTCACACCCACTGGGACAGACGCAAGAATGCCAAATCAGTCAGAATGATTGGATTCCCTACAGTGTGGAAACGGGCCCTTCGGCCCAATAAGTCCATACCGACCCTCCAAAGAGTGACCCACCAGACTCTTTGCTCATATTTACCCCCGGCTAATGCACCTCATGGGACAATTTAGCACGGCCAACCCACCCTAACCTGCACATCCCTGGGCACTATGGGACAATTTAGCACGGCCAATCCACCCTAACCTGCACATCCCTGGGCACTATGGGACAATTTAGCACGACCAATCCACCCTAACCTGCACATCCCTGGGCACTATGGGACAATTTAGCACGGCCAATCCACCCTAACCTGCACATCCCTGGGCACTATGGGACAATTTAGCGCGGCCAATCCACCCTAACCTGCACATCCCTGGGCACTATGGGACAATTTAGCACGGCCAATCCACCCTAACTTGCACATCTTTGGGCTGTGGGAGGAAACTAAGCAGACACGGGGAGAACGTGCAAACTCCACACAGACAGTCGCCCGAGGCTGGTGTTGAACCCGGGTCCCTGGCGCTGTGAGGCAGCAGTGCCAACCATGGTGCCACCCCAGGGACATTGCTGCAGAAAGTGCCCGGTAGAAGTACTGACCAAAAGGGGGATGATGTAATCTCGGTGACAATGCCCCAACCACCCAGAGTGTGGGCAGGGGAACTGTCCCGCACCGAGGGCTGTGTAAATCGATGTTCCCCGTGGGAAGTGGCATTCTTGTACCTATCCTGAAGCGTGCAAGACAAAACACATTTAACAGCAAGTCTCCTCTCTCGGCAACACCTTGGCGTTTGTCTTTTTAAATCAACGTACTTAGAAGAGCTCAAACACACCCTGACAGCAGGTGGAACCTGAAGCTAAGCCTCCCGGCTCAGGGATAGGGACACTACCACTGTGCCACGAAGAGCCCTCGTGACGCAAACTCCGCATTTACAAAGTGACGGATTTGACGCTGCAGCGTTAGCCTGGTCCTTTCCAGAGGGCCCGCAGGAGGAGGGGGGATGGGGGGTTGAGACGAGGGCTCGCTGTTTACCTTTGAGGCAGACGTCCAGCGGCACCCGCGGGAGGGGCGTGTTGATGATGTCGCTGAGGTCCACCTCCTTCTCCTCGTAGAAGTGGAGCTCGCGCCCGCCCCCGCTGGCGTACCGGAAGGGAATGAACTCCTGGGCGTGGAACCCGTACAGCGGCTGCAGAGAGGGGGCAGAGCAGAGGGAGGCAGCTGGTTAGAGGGCTAGAGTTAGGGTTCAGGGGGCCCTGTCCCCTCCACCCTTAATAAATGTGTTTGCCTTGGCTTCTCTAAGCCAGGGATTGTGGCAGATGACAAGCCTATGCCCTCTGTATGAAGGGGACAGCTTTATAAAGGACCTGAGGGGGAACTTTTTCACACAGAGGGTGGTACGTGTATGGAACGAGCTGCCAGAGGAAGAGGTGGAGGCTGGGTACAATTACAGCAGTTAGCAGGCAGCTGGATGGGGATATGATTAGATTAGATTCTCTACAGTGTGGAAACAGGCCCTTCAGCCCAAACCAACCCTCTGAAGATTAACCCATCCCAGCCCATTTCCCTCTGACTAACGCACCTAACACTATGGGCAATTTAGAATGGCTAAAGGGTTTAGGGAGATATGCATCTGCAGACCTCACTTTCTCTTTAGGGAGATATGGGCTAAATACTGGCAAATGGGACTGGATCAGCTTTGGCAACCTGGTTAGCATGGACGGGCTGGGCCGAAGGGTCTGTTTCCATACTGTATGTCTCTATGATGGACTCCAGTTGCTGTGGAGAGAACTGACAGGCTGGGATTATTCTTAAGAGCAGAACAATGGGAAAATTAATGGAGGAGCTTGTGCTTTCAGCTTGCTTGGAATTTCCACATCAATGGACTGGCCAGCGTTTATTTTGTTTTGACAGAGGGTGGGGGGGTGAGCTTCCCTCGGGAACCACCACAGTCCCATGCGGTGTAGGGATGCCCACACAGTGCTGTCAGGGAGGGGGTTTCAGGATCCTGACCCAGCCACACTGAGGGCACTGCTGTTATATTTCCAAGTCGGGACGGGGAGTGGGGAACGTGCAGGGGTTGACGTCCCCACATACTTGCTGCCCTGGTCCTTCTAGATGGCAGAGGTCGTGGGCTTGGAAGGTGCTGTCTGAGGAGCCCTGGCGTTCTGCTGCAGTGCATCTTGTAGATGGGACACAGTGCTGCGACTGCCCCTTGGTAACGGGGAGGGCGAGCTTTGAAAGTGGCAGATGTGCTGCCAATTAAGCAGGCCAGGCTTTGCCCCAGATCGTGTCAATCTTCCAGTGTTCCTGGAGCTGCACCTTTCCAGGGCAAATGGGCAGTATTCCGTGACACTTGTGACTTGTGCCTTACAGATAGTGGCATTCCCACAGATACGCAGAGTTTTAGAACCTTCTGTTTGACGGTGCGGAGGCACGGGACTGTTCTTTTAATTCGGAGATATCAGGATCTGGAACACGCCACCACAAACAGAGGTGGAGGAAGATTCCAGAGGGACATTCATGACCACAACTGGACAAAGACGATAGAATAGAATAGAATCCCCACAGTGTGGAAGTTGACCATTTGGTCCATTGAGTCGACTCTGACCTTCTGAAGACCATCCCATCCAGACCCACCGCCCTACCCAGCATTTCCCACGGCCAACCCACCCTAACCTGCACATCCCTGGGCACTATGGGATAATTTAGCACGGCCAATCCACCCTAACTTGTACATCCCTGGGCACTGTGGGACAATTTAGCACGGCCAATCCACCCTAACCTGCACATCCCTGGGGCACTATGGGACAATTTAGCACGGCCAATCCACCCTAACCTGCACATCCCTGGACACTATGGGACAATTTAGCATGGCCAATCCACCCTAACCTGCACATCCCTGGGCACTATGGGACAATTTAGCACAGCCAATCCACCCTAACCTGTGCATCCCTGGGCACTATGGGACAATTTAGCACGGCCAATCCACCCTAACCGGAAACCGGAGCATCTGGAGGAAACCCCTGCAGATACTGGGGAATCCATGCAGCCAGTCTCCCGAGGGTGGGATTGAACCCGGGTCCCGGGCGCTGCGAGGCAGCCGCGCTAACCACTGAGCCACTGTGACAAGGAAAAGAAAGGTCAAGACATAGCTCTCTCCAAACCGTGAGGCAGGCCGGAGGTATCAGACAGCTTCCTTCACAACTTTGGCTGAAACCTCTCCCTGTGGATCTTCATCCTATTTTCTACCCGGGGAGTGCTGATACGGCCAGTATTTGTCTGTATCCACGGAGTGGTGTGCCTGGGCTGCTTTGGGTCAGTGTGGAGCCCTGTGGAAGGCAGACTGGATAAAGATGGCAGGTTATCCCCTCACCCCCAAAAGGAGACCTGTTGGGGGGGGGGGGGGTGCTGCTTTTTGCTGGCAATCAGTGCTGGCCGGGAGGTGAGGTTTTAATTAGAGATTCAGTTGCGTTTGTGTCAATCCCTCCAGCAGCATTTGCAGCCTCGGTCACCAAGGCATTCCCGCAATGATGAGCATCAGCCTCACCATCCCACCCTGTCCCCACCTCCACTCTGAGATCAAAGGCCCTAATCCCTGGGTAAATCATTTCTCCTTAGTCTGGGGTGAGGGGGATGGGTAAGCAGTGGGAAGGGATGTAGGGGATTGACAAACCTCCACATTTTTCAGCTTCAGAGCACAGTCGATGTCCACTGTCGTTAGCTTCTTCCGCTTCCCATGGTACATGTACTTCAGAGCATCCTGAACGGGGAGACATCAAAGACACACATTCGATGAAAAGGTCCCTTTAACCGGCTCAGGAGGACTCCCGGTGCAGGTTATCCCATTGGGAGTAAGTGAGATGCTGGAGATTGGAGTCAGGAATGTGGTGCTGGAAAAGCACAGCAGGCCAGGCAGCATCCGAGGAGCAGCAGCTTCGTCAGGGAAGGGCTCCTGCCCGAAACGTCGATTCTCCTGCTCCCCGGATGCTGCCTGTCCTTCTGGGCTTTTCCAGCACCACACGTGATTTTCCTATCCTCCCACTAGCCCCCCCACCCCCGGTACAGAGTTAACATTGAAAACGGATGCAGGAGTCGGCCACTCAGCCCTTCCGGCCTGCCCCACCATGCAACCTCAGTATCCCACTCCCACTTTCTCTGTGTACCCCGCGATCCCTTTAGCCAGACCGGCCACGTCCAGCTCCCTGGTAATGTCCGTCTGAAACTGGAATGACAGAATGTGTGAAACGCAAAGTTAACTCAGACGCAGGATCCATCCCCCATCGACCAGCTTTAACATTCACCAACACTCAACAGCAGCACTGCAGGCCATCTATAAGATGTAAGAGCAGAAACTAGGCCATTCAGCCCATCGGGTCTGCCCCACCATTCAATCATAGTTGATACATTTCTCAACCCCATTCTCCCATATCCCTCCATCCCCTCGATACTCAGGAACCTATCTATCTCTGTCTTAAATATACCCAGGGACCTGGCCCCCACAGCCCTCAGTGGCAGTGAACTGCATCGATTCCCCACTCTCAGGCTGTAGATGTTTCTCTTTCTCTCTGTTCATTATTCCCAGGCTGTGCCCTCAGCTCCTTCGCTCCAAGGTGCACCTGCTGAAATTCACTGAGGCTCCTCTGTCTGCAGCTTCCCAAACCTGGGGCCTCTAGTACATAAAGAGAGGAGGGCAGCAGCTACACGGGGACACCAGCGCCCTGCACATTCCCCTCCAAGCCCCTCACCATCCCGACTTGGAAACGTATCAGCCGTTGCTTCAGCGAGTCAGAATCCAGGAACACCCTCTCTAATGGTGCTGAGTGGGTGTCCCTCCAGCACACGGGACTGCAGCAGGTCAAGGGCTGATGGAGAAAGCCTGTTCAGCAGCTGCACTGATCGCCAATCTGTCATCACCTACAGTTTAACGCTCACGCACACACACGCGCGCACACACACACACGCGCGCATACACACACGCACACACACACCCCCCAAGAGCGTGGACTCTCCCTTTCTATGTGACCTCCCACAGCAATGACCAAACTCCACTTGTTCTGGCCTCTCGATTCCTATCATTCCGCCTCTAACAGCATCACGCCTCCAGTGCCCCTCGTCTTTAAATGGGGCAAAGCCAAATTTTGTCAATTATGCTCCTTCGAGCGTTTCACTACGTTATTACAGGCGCTGTGCAAATGCAAGTTCTGGCTCCTCTGAGGTAAGAGACGCTTGTATTCCTTGTTATGTCAACCCTTCATCAGGAAAGGCTTATTCCCAGAACAGCGACTCGGATGCTGCCTGATTTGCTGTACTTTTCCAGCACCATTCTTGATCCTGCACAATCAGACAAGTGCAGGATGCTACATATACACCCACAAAAGACAGAGGCTGGACTTACAGTGAAAGACAGGTGGTTTACAGGGGAATTCAGGATAACCTTTCTCACCCAGAGGAGTCTGGAATGCACTGCCCTGAAGGGTAGCTGAGACAGGAAACCTCACAACAGTTTGAAATAAAACTACAGCGGATTTTTTTATTATCCAGCAACTATGGGAGCGGGAGTGGATAACCAAGGGTCCACGTGTAAAAACACTCACTAACTAACAGAAACATAGCGCAGGGGTGTACACATCACTGTTACACTTTGTTTACAGCATAGATCTCTGAAATAAGAATGCAACTTCACCTTAAATAAAACCTACTGACAGAGAGCCTTCTAACTCACACCCTCACCTGACTACTCAGATGGTGGCATTTGAGGAGAAAGTGACTCAAAATTAAATCAACTTGATTGAACGAGGACATTTACAGCAAGATAGATTAATTTTAAAAGGTGTAATAATTGGACTGAATAATACAGCGAACTTCATGATACGAGAGGTGTATGATTTTTGCCAGTTTTTCAAGGGTGCCTGTTCAAAAGATGCTAACAAAAACAAAGTTTTCCTGCAATGGGAGGGGCCGGGAGCGCGTCGTTGGGAAAGTACAGCAGATCAGGCAGCATCCGAGGAGCAGGAGAATCAACGTCTCGGGCATAAGCCCTTCATCAGGGATTAGGCTTGTGATGGGATGAGCACTGGGGGCGTGAGACAACATTCAAGGCTTTGGCGAAAGTGAGGACTGCAAACGCTGGAGATCAGAGTCAAGATGGAAAAAGCACAGCAGGTCAGGCAGCATCCGAGGAGCAGGAGAATCGACGTCTCGGGCAGGAGCCCTTCATGAGGAATGAGGAAGTGGGACTAGTGTAGATAGTGGGATGGAGACTCAAAGGGTCTCTTCTGTGTGATGCGGCAGCTGACTAAAACACGGGGAAAACACACACGTGCACAAACACGGCGCATGCGCGCTCGCAAACACAGGGTAGTGAAACAGAAATGCCCTTTAAACAGAGGGAGGCTCACCTGGGCCAGCTCTTTGATCCTGTAGCTGACCTCCTCAGTCAAGCTTTGGCAAGTATCCTCCGAAAGCTGGGAGATTCCTATGGACTCGGCGATGACTTTCATCGACTCGGTGGGAAGCAGCGTGTTGCTGATCTTCAGTTTCTTCTCATTGGCCATGCTCACCTCCCATCATACAGCCTACAGGAAGCAAGCAGACAGAAAGGGAGGGGAAAGACAATAAATCAAGGTGCTCTTCAGGGCCACCAACACATCCGCACCGTGCGGCGCGCACCGAGCGAGAACCTTTCCCGCTCCCAAAGAACCAGAGCTGATACTACGGCTCGGACAGAACAGCCAGCTCTCCGCGAAGCAGGGTGAAACGTTTCCGGGGAAGACAAACACTTGCCAGTTCCCCATCTCTCTCCACCGAGGCTGCCTGACCTGCTGGTCACTTCTCCCAGCTCCCGCAGTATTTCACTTTGAACAAGTGCCTTCGTACAGCCCAGCAGGGAGCACAAAACCAGACAATTCTTGATTCACACACGGGAAGTGGGCATTGGTGGCGAGAGGCCAGCATTTATTCCCTCACCCCCTTCAACTGAGCGGCTGACTCGACCATTTCAGTCAGGAGTCAGCCACAGCACTGCGTGTCTGGAGTCACGTGGAGGCCAGACTGGCTAAGAGCAGCAGATTTCCTTCCCTGTTGGGTTTTTGTGACAAAAACACTCAGAAGAAATTCTTTTCAACCCCCGTCTTCTATCTTTAAACGAGCACTCGATTCTTCCCCCAAGAAGGGGAGATACAACTCCAGCATTCACCACCGCCTGCCGCAAGGATTACAGATACAAAAGTCTCCTGTACATAAAACAGCCAAAGATTCGACAGTATGTCCCCCCTCCCACGAAAGGAGTCTATTAATTCACGGTTACCTCCACGTCACTCTCCCCAGATCCCCCCCCTCCCGTGACATGAGGGATAATTAGCTTGGGAGTGGAATGGAGAAAGAGGGGAATAGATGCTAACTCGGTTTCACTCTCTGCAACCACTGGCAGACTCTGCTGAGCTTCTCCAGCAATTTCTGTTTTCCGAAGTGCACAGCATTCGGCTTTTTTTATTATTACAGTGCTCGAGGAGGGAGAGCCGGGGGGAGGAGGATCTCAGCTGGCCGGGGGGAGGGGAGAAGGGGATCTTGGAAAAGATGGGTATCTCAGCAGAGGAGGGGAGCTGTTGGTGGGATAGGGTGGTGAGGAGCTTGGGTGCAGGGGAGGTATCGACAAAGATGACTGGGGTCATAAATTCCCTCCTGGCCTCTCCCTCACACTCACCCAGAGAAGCTGCTGCTGAGGGAGGTGGCCGAGAGGGAACAGTGGGCTCTCTCCCTCGACACAGTTTATGTCTCCCTCCCTCCCACCCACACACACACACACACCTATCTCTCCCTCCCTTACCCCTCGTCCCTCACTCCCCACTCCACTCACTACTCTCCGTCCCTCACCCTCTCCTGTCCTCCCTCCCTCTCTGCCACCCTCACCTCACTCCTCTCCTTCCCTCCCTCACTCACCCCCACCTTCACCCTCTCCCCTCCCTCCCTCACTCTCCCCCACCTTCACCCTCTCCCCTCCCTCCCTCCCTCACTCTCCCCCACCTTCACCCTCTCTCCTCCCTCCCTCACTCTCCCCCCCACCTCACCCTCTCTCCTCCCTCCCTCACTCTCCCCCACCTTCACCCTCTCCCCTCCCTCCCTCACTCTCCCCCACTTTCACCCTCTCCCCTCCCTCCCTCACTCTCCCCCACCTTCACCCTCTCCCCTCCCTCCCTCACTCTCCCCTCCCTCCCTCACTCTCCCCCTCCCCCACCCTCTCCCCTCCCTCCCTCACTCTCCCCCTCCCCCACCCTCTCCCCTCCCTCCCTCACTCTCCCCCTCCCCCACTACCCTCTCCTTCCCTCACCCTCTCCCCCCACCCCTCTCCTTCCCTCACCCTCCCCCACTCCCCTCACCTCCTCCCACCCTCACTCTCCCCTCCCTCCCTCTTCCCCCTTCCTATCCCCACCCACCCTCTCCCCCTCACCCCCACCCCCTCCCCCACTACCCTCACCCTCCCTCACACTCTCCCCCCTCACCCCCTCCCCTTTCCTTCCCTCACCCTCCCCACTCCCCTCACCTCCTCCCACCCTCCCTCCCTCTTCCCCCTCACCCCCTCCCCTTTCCTTCCCTCACCCTCCCCACTCCCCTCACCTCCTCCCACCCTCCCTCCCTCTTCCCCCTTCCTATCCCCCCACCCTCTCTTTCTCTCTCTCCCCCCTCACCCTCTCCCCCTCCCCCACTCACTCTCCCCCTCCCCCACTACCCTCTCCCCCCCTCCTTCCCTCACTCTCTCCCACTCACTCTCCCCCACCCTCTCTCTTCCCCCTTCTCTCTCCCTCTCCCCTCTGTGTGTGTGTGTGCCCTCCCGAGTCCGTGCTCCAGGCGGCGCCCCGCGCGGTCTGTGCCGGTGTGGCTCTCCCTCTCCCGCCTTCCCTGTCGGTCCGTGCCCGTGTCTCTCTCAGCCCTATCCCCTGGCTCTGCCTCCAGCTCCTCAGGACTGGGCCCCGACCCGGCACCACGTGACACACGCCCGCCCTCAGACAGCCGCCCTCCGATTGGCCGAGGTGCCAACGTCACCGACGCCCCCCGTCCCGATTGGCTCACGCGCGGCCAACACGTCACTCCCCGCACGTGGCCTACAGTCCCGTCGCCGATTGGCTGGTGAGCCGCGTGGCCCCGCCCCATGCACACGTGACCATTTAAATACCCTCACCCCGCCCTTCCCCCGCTCATTCCCGCTCCGACCGGCGCCGGGTGCGGATGGCAGGGAGCGGGTGAATGTTTGAATTTCATGAAATGGTCCTTGTTTAAATATAGATCTGCAAGTGGAAGGGCTTGGCGCATGAGCTTCCCCTGTACTCCCTCTCACCAAAACCTGCATCAAACACTAAAAAAACCCCACAGGAGGCAAAATATAGTCCCACAAACAGTCAGCCTTCGAAACAACAACCATGACAAGGCCTTTTAGCCCATCTCCAGGTTATTGCACCACTCCGGACAAACTCAGCTCAGCCACTTTCCTGTCCCGACCCCCCATCTCGCCCATTACTCATTAAAAAGCCACCTCGCTCCTCAGATTAGACGTCAGCCCCAGAGAGGTCTGGGTAGAATCCTGACAGTATGGTCATTCAGCCCGTCGGGTCCACCCTGACCGTCGGCAAAGCATCTCACCCAGACCCTATCCCGCTACCCCTGCATTTCCCGTGGCTGACCTGCACATCCCTGGGCACTGTGGGACAATTTAGCACGGCCAATCCACCCTAACCTGCACATTCTTGGACACTATGGGACAATTTAGCACAGCCAATCCACCCTAACCTGCGCATCTTTGGATTGGGATGGAAACCGGAGGAAACCCTTGCAGACGAGGGAAGAACATGCAAACTCCACACAGACAGTCGCCCAAGGCTGGAAACACAACTGGAACTCCAGCGCTGTGAGGCAGCAGTGCTAACCACTGAACGACAATGCCACCAATCTCGAAGAAGGTCATGGAGGGGGTTCCCAGGCCAGTCTCTTGTTTGGGCAGCAGCTACTAAATCTTGGGATGAGGGACTGGTGATGGGGTGATATGAAGGCTGGGTAACAGGAGGAGGAGAGATTATACCAGCAAGACCAGGAAGAGGTGGGCTGACTGACCCTAGACCCCTACCTCAGAGGAATAGAGTCACCATCGTACTGTACCACCAGCATCTCAGAACAGCCAAAGGCTCATCGCCCTGTTCCTGGGCCCACTAGAGAACTAAGTCGAGAGTGTGGTGCTGGAAAGGCACAGCAGGTCAGGCAGCATCCGAGGCGCAGGAGAATCAACGTTTCGGGCATAGCCCTCCATCAGGAACTGGAGACCTAACCGAGTGGGAAGCACTGCTGCAACCCACAGGCCACTGGCAGAAATTATTGATGATGCGGAGGTGCTGGTGTTGGACTGGAAGTTAAAAATCACACACCAGGTTCTGGTCTACCAGGCTTATTTGGAAGCACTGTGTTTCGGAGCTACCTGATGAAGCAGCATCGCTCAGGAAGCAGGAAATTATTGACTTTAACCTAATACACCATGTCAGAAACCAGCCGTTCAACCCACTGAGCCAACTGACACCACGAAGCTAAAGGGATGATGGAGGTTGTTGGTGCAATGAGAGGGAGAGTCAGCTGTGGTTATTATGAATGCTGGAGCAAGCACTTGTTTCTATGACGAGAGCATGAGGAATGAGGAGTTTTGGAAGGAGCCAGTTTTTAGATAATTCCTTATTGACTATCATGGAGGTGTTCTTGCCCTCTCTGCAGCAGCTGAGACGTGAACTCAAGCCCCTGGCCCAGAGGTAGGGTCACTACCACACGCAGGCACGGGCGGGAAGTTCAAATTATTGCAGCAGCCAATGGGGAGCCGAGAGGGGACACTGGGCGGTGCATATGCGGCGAGACGCCGGCGTGATTGGCTAGGATCTGGAGGGACGCGTCAGGGCGTGCCTCCATGATTGGCTGAAGTGGTGGAGTATCACGCGGGGGCGCGGCCCGCCTCCTAATTGGCTAAAGGGACCAGACATGGGGGCGGACGTCGCATCTGATTGGCTGGAACCGCCGCCACTCGACGGGGCGCGCTTGCTTGTTTAGTTAAAGGGGCGGGAGCGCCATGTGAGGACGTGGCGCTGTGATTAGCTGAAGGTCGGCTGGGGGCGGTGCCTCACGTGTGGCTATGATTGGCTGGGAGCGGTGCCCCACGTGTGGGTATGATTGGCTGGGGGCGGTGCCCCATATGTGGCTATGATTGGCTGGGGGCGGTGCTCTACGTCTCTCTATGATTGGCTGGGGGCGGCGCCCTCCGTCTGGCTATAATCGTCGGGGGGCGGTGCCCCATGTCTGGCTATGATCGGTTGGGGGCGGCGCCCCACGTCCGGCTATGATTGGCTGCGGGCGGCACCCCCACGTGGGGACGTGTCCCCGTGACAGGCCGCTGCGCCGCCCACGCGGGCCGGACCTTCGCCTGATTGGCCGAAGTGGGCGGCGCGCGGGGAGGCGGGTCCGCGTGATTGGCTGCTGCCCCGCACGCTCGAGCCGGGCTCCGCGGACGCTGGGGGAGTGATGCTGCGGCCGTTGCTCTTGCTCTTTGTCCCGCTGCTCGCCGGCAGTGCGGCAGCGGAGGAGGAGGGGGCGAGGCTGCCAACTGAGTGCGAAGGTAAAGGGGAGAGGCTGTCCTGACCCCACCCCGCGTCGTTGAGCACATCTTGGTATTTGGGGGACGGTCGAAAGTCTCTTAGGGGGGAGGGGGGGGGCTGTTGAAAAGGTCAGACCTGGTTGCCCATAGCAACTGGGCATCCAAGATGGCGGCGGTCCATGGGGACAAGAGGCTGGAGCCAAACCCCAAAGTTGGCCAACTGGTGTCTGCCTTTATCTGCCCCTCTTTCCCCCTCTCTCCCAACCTTGTGTGAGCTGGATTGGGCACGTTATCCCAAAGTAAAATATTACCCACTTCCTGGGGGACTCACTGGGGGCGGAGGGGATAGCATTGGACAATGGGCTGGCACTGCCATGATGGGACGAGTGGCCTGGGTTGCTTTTTATATCTCGCTCTTGTGAAGAAAAGCGGTGGCACGGCGTTTAGCCCTGCTGCCTCACCGCGCCAGAGACCCGGGTTCAAATCCCGCCTCGGGCATCTATCTGCGTGGAAAATTAAAAGTCTCACAACACCAGGTTATAGTCCAACAGGTTTAATTGGAAGCTGCTGAAAATGTGTTGCTGGAAAAGCGCAGCAGGTCAGGCAGCATCCAAGGAGCAGGAGAGTTGACGTTTTGGGGCATGAGCCCTTCTTCAGTCCTTACATCACTCTGTAAATTTTTGCTATAAATTCTGTGTTACGATCGAGCCCTCCACTTACCACCTGATGAAGGAGCGTCGCTCCGAAAGCTAGTGTGCTTCCAATTAAACCTGTTGCTCTATAACCTGGTGTTGTGTGATTTTTAACTTTGTCCACCCCAGTCCAACACCGGCGTCTCCAAATCATGTCTGTGTGGAGTTTGCACATTCTCCCCGTGTCTGCGTGGGTTTGCTCCAGTTTCCTCCCACAGTCTAAAAATGTGCTGGTTAGGGTGAATTGGCCAGGCTAAATTGCCCGTAGTGTTAGGTGAAAGGGTAAATGTAGGGTAATGGGTCTGGGTGGGTTGCACTTCAGAGGGTCGGTGTGGACGTGTTGGGCCGAAGGGCCTGTTTCCACACTAAGTAATCTAATTAAGCTCGGTGCAATGACAACATCTTTAAAAGGCATCTGAGTGGGTATGTGAAAAGGAAGGCATAATTTGGAGATGCTGGTGTTGGACTGGGGAGCACAAAGTTGAAAAAGCACACAACACCAGGTTATAGTCCAACAGGTTTAATTGAAAGCACTAGCTTTCGGAGCGACGCTCCTTCATCAGGTGATAGTGGAGGGCTCAATCCTAACATACAGAATTTTTAGCAAAAATTTACAGTGTGATGTAACTGAAATTATACATTGAAAAATTGATTGTCTGTTAAGCCTTTCATCTGTTAGAATACAGTGATAGTTCCACTTCTTTCATGTGTAAATCACAAAACCTTTCTTTTAAAGTTGCATTCTCGGGTTAGCTGTTAACAATGGGTGATAGCTAGACAATATGTTGAAGGTGTTGGCCCCCTGTGTTCTCTGTCTATACCATGGTGTTTAGATACTCCTACACACACACACTGACACTCCTATACACACGGACACACATATACACAGACACGCGCACACCCTTACAGACACACACTCACACATGCACCCCTCACAGACTTAAGACACTCTACACTCACTACACACACACATACACTTTCTCACACTCACAACCCCCAATCCAGACAGACAAAGACTCACATGCACACATATATTTTGTGGGGTGAATTTGTACTTGCAGGATTACATTGTACTTTGCTCAAAAACTGCATGAATTCATCCAAAACTCTGTTATCTCACTTTTTAGATTAGAATCAATCTAAACACCATGGCATAGACAGAGAACACAGGGGGCCAACACCTTCAACATATTGTCTAGCTATCACCATTATTAACAGCTAACCCGAGAATGCAACTTTTTTAAAAAAAAGATTTTGTGATTTACACATGAAAGAAGTGAAGCTATCACGGTATTCTAACAGATGAAAGACTTAACAGACAATCCCACTATGGGACAATTTAGTATGGCCCATCCACCCTAACCCGCACATCTTTGGATTGTGGGAGGAAACCAGAGCACCCGGAGGAAACCCACACAGACACAGAGAGAATGTGCAAACTCCACACAGACGTCTGAGGTTGAAGTCACACACTTCACAATGGACTCCTCGTCGAGTCCTTCCAGTTGCTTTGTGCACTTAAAAATGGAGGATAAGTGTATTCAAGTCCAAATATCGCTTTTCATATTGTTTTAGTCAACCTTTTCAGGGATGTTATCATATGCCTCAGATGCAAGTGAGACTTGAAATTGGGCCTCCTGCCCTAGAGGTAGGGACACTACCACTGCACCACCTTTGGCCCACTTTTCTTTACACCTTCCCATGTATCCGCAGGGGGTATCACAACGGCCCCTTCACCGCCTCCCTGCTCACCATCCAAGGGCCGAAACTGTCTCTCCAGGTGAAGCAGGGTGACAGAACGTCTGGAAATGAACCTTCACGTCAACTCTGAGTCAACGAGGCTCAATAGTAGCTTGCTGGATGCTGCCTGACCCGCTGTGATCTCCAGTGGTTGGTTTCCATGGCCTTTCTTTCTCTGCTTTTACACTGGTGGTGGTTGGCAGAATGTGGCATTGAAAGATGGTCTCGATGATGAAGCCAAAGGCCGTGCCACTGTTGTTACAAACCTACCTGGTTTACTCCTATCCTTCAGGGAAGGCAAGCTGTCATCATCGGCTGGTCTGGCTAACAGTAAATGGCCTGACAAGTCACTTCTTTCAGGGACAACGAATCCCTGGCCTTGTCTGTCAAGCCTACATTGCACTAAACCTTGACGTAGACGGAAAGCGAGCCTTCCAAGACAGGAGCGGGACCGTGTAGATTTTAACTGACCGTTGCCTCAAAGTGTTGGTTTGCAGGTGCAGCAGGTCATGTAGAAGGCAAAGGGAATATTGATCTTCATTGCTGGTGAAGGACCTACCAATGAGGGACCTTTGTTGAAAGCCTTACTAAAATCCATTATAGACAACATCCACTGCTCTACCCCCATCGATCAGCTTCGCCATCTCCTCGTGAAGATCTGGATCCGCAGGGTGGGGGTGGGTCTGTCTGTTCCATGATTGGTCAATAAACACTCGCAATTGGTCTGGTCCTTTAAGACTTAGGGTAAAAAATGAGGTCTGCAGATGCTGGAGATCACAGCTGAAAATGTGTTGCTGGTTAAAGCACAGCAGGTCAGGCAGCATCCAAGGAACAGGAAATTTGACGTTTCGGGCATGAGCCCTTCATCTGGAATGAGGAGAGGGTGCCAGGCAGGCTAAGATAAAAGGTAGGGAGGAGGGACTTGGGGGAGGGGCGATGGAGATGTGATAGGTGGAAGGAGGTCAAGGTGAGGGTGATAGGCCGGAGTGGGGTGGGGGCGGAGAGGTCAGGAAGGAGATTGCAGGTTAGGAGGGCGGTGCTGAGTTGAGGGAACCGACTGAGACAAGGTGGGGGGAGGGGAAATGAGGAAACTGGAGAAATCTGAGTTAATTCCTTGTGGTTGGAGGGTTCCCAGGCGGAAGATGAGGCGCTCCTCCTCCAGCCGTCGTGTTGTTATGTTCTGCCGGTGGAGGAGTCCAAGGACCTGCATGTCCCCGGTGGAGTGGGAGGGGGAGTTAAAGTGTTAAGCTTGTTTCTTCATACACCCAGGCACAGAGCATCCAGAAACACAGAGGCTGTACACTTTTGTATGCCTTGGAGGAGCTGCACACATGGCTTAAAACAAAAACATTTTTAGACCCTTCTTAAAGAAGGGTACAGGCCATGATCGCATAGTATATTCAAGCAGTTACCAATCAATGTGCTATATCGCTTTATTTGACAGTTATTCGGTTTAATGATATTTCCTGGGAGCTGAAAATGTGTTGCTGGAAAAGCACAGCAGGTCAGGCAGCATCCAAGGAGCAGGAGAATCGGCGTTTCAGGCATGAACCCTTCTTCAGGAATGAGGAGAGTGTGCCAAGCAGGCTAAGATAAAAGGTAGGGAGGTGGGACTTGGGGGAGGGGCGTTGGAGATGCAATAGGTGGAAGGAGGTCAAGGTGAGGGTGATAGGGTGGGGGCGGAGAGGTCAGGAAGAAGATTGCAGGTTAGGAAGGCGGTGCTGAGTTTGAGGGTTGGGACTGAGACAAGGTGGGGGAAGGGGAAATGAGGAAACTGGAGAAATCTGAGTTTCAGAGAACACCTCTGGGACACCCGGACCAACCAACCCAACCACCCCGTGGCTCAACACTTCAACTCCCCCTCCCACTCCACCAAGGACATGCAGGTCCTTGGACTCCTCCATCGCCAGAACATAACAACACGACGGCTGGAGGAAGAGCGCCTCATCTTCCGCCTGGGAACCCTCCAACCACAAGGGATGAACTCAGATTTTTCCAGTTTCCTCATTTCCCCTCCCCCCACCTTGTCTCAGTCCCAACCCTCGAACTCAGCACCACCTTCCTAACCTGCAATCTTCTTCCTGACCTCTCCGCCCCCACCCCACTCTGGCCTATCACCCTCACCTTGACCTCCTTCCACCTATCGCATCTCCATCGCCCCTCCCCCAAGTCCCTCCTCCCTACCTTTTATCTTAGCCTGCTGGACACACTTTCCTCATTCCTGATGAATCTCCTGCTCCTTGGATGCTGCCTGACCTGCTGCGCTTTTCCAGCAACACATTTTCAGCTCTGATCTCCAGCATCTGCAGACCTCACTTTCTCCTCGAAGATATTTCCTGGGAACCAACTTTATTTTCCAATATTCAGGCCACCCTTATCTCATTAACCATGCCATTACATCTGCATCTGAAGGTCAGTTAGGATGGCCAGTAATGTCTTGTCTCATTATTTCTGTGCTATAAAGGGAGCATTGTCTGCTAATCTCTATTGAAGCAGACTGTGGTTAGTCAATTGTGAAGCTATAGCAGAATTACAAGCCATTTTATGCAGCTTTTAGCAGATTGTCGAATTGCAGCCATGAAGCCATTTTGTCATGTTATTTGCATCGAGAAGCCATTTTATTGCCACCTAAGTTATTAAAAGCATCTGTTATGCGGTTGTTCGTGACAACAACTAGTTACCTCAGCCTGTATTCAACTTTCAGATCCTCACTGGAGGGATGGGGTTTATAAACCGGGAGGTTATGTTGCAGCTGTATGGGTGTTGGTGAGGCCACAGCTGGAGTACTGTGTGCAGTCCTGGGCTCCTTACTGAGAAATGATGTCCTGGCACTGGAGGGGATGCAGAGGAAGTTCACTCAGCCGATTCTGGAGTTGAGAGGGTTGGCTTAGGAGGAAAAGGCAACCGACATCATCAACGACCCCTCCCACCCTGGTTATACGCTCTCCCATCAGCCAGACGATACAAAAGCTTAGAAACACATAGCAGCAGATTCAGGAACAGCTGCTTCCCATTGGACTTTAGATTTGAAATTCACAATGTTGATCTTTTTGCCTACTGCCGATGCAGCCTCACTCTGTTCCATCACCCTATCATCTGTTTGTCCTTGTGTGTTATGATCTGTTTGTACTGCTCGCAGAATGTTTCACTGTACTGTGGCAACAGTAAATAAGCCTAAACTGATTGGAATTTAAAAGACTGAGGGGGCTAATCTTATAGAAACATGTAAAATGATGAAGGGGAGAGAGAAGAGAGAAGCAGGGAGGTTGTTTCCTCTGGCGGGTGAAACTAGAAATAGGAGGTGTCGTGGAAATTAAATCAACTCGACTCAACTGTTAGCAAGAGCAAAGAAAAGATCTTTATTCAGCTTCTGAAGAACCGACCCAATACATTCAGCCAGCTGCCTCATGTAAAGGGCACTTGGGCATAATTCAGACAATCTTCTTATACCATTCTTATCACGCTCTCAAAGGCAAAGACTGGGAAAACTTAAGTTGTTATTTTCTCATCCCCTGGTCGTGGACATAGCTGTTTTTTGATTAGATTAGACTTACAGTGTGGAAACAGGCCCTTCGGCCCAACAAGTCCACACCGACCCGCCGAAGCGAAACCCACCCATACCCCTACATTTACCCCTTACCTAACACTATGGGCAATTTAGCTTGGCCAATTCACCTGACCCGCACATCTTTGTGACTGTGGGAGGAAACCGGAGCACCCGGAGGAAACCCACGCAGACACGGGGAGAACGTGCAAACTCCACACAGTCAGTCGCCTGAGTCGGGAATTGAACCCGGGTCTACAGGCGCTGTGAGGCAGCAGTGCTAACCACTGTGCCACCGTGCCGCCCTTTCTTATGCTTTCCTCAGCTTTCACTGAATTTGACTGTCGCGAGGTCAAGTTGAATGTTTACAGAGTTCAAACAGAGACAAGCTGTCTCCTGGCTGCAACACTCAGCACAGCATTAAATTTAGAAGAGCATTCTCTTTCAGGTTTCACAGTAGATGTTAAATTTGTTAATTTTCCATTACAGGGGCATAGCCTCAAAATAAGTAGGGAGCAGATTTGGGACTGAGTTGAGGAGGAACGTCTTTCCCCCAGAGGATTGTGAATCTGTGGAATTCCCAGCCCAGGGAAGCAGTTGAGGCTACCCCGTTGAATGTTTCTAAGGCAAAGGACAGATTTTTTTGTTTTGGCCAGTGAAGGAATTATGGGTTAGGGTGAGCAGGCGGGTGAGTGGAGCTGAGGCCATGGAAAGATCAGCCATGCCCTTATTGAATGGCAGATGAGGTTCGAAGGTGCCTACAGCTGCTGTACTGGGTGCTGGGGAGGCCAGTGATGTTTCTGATGTTGGCAGAGGCACTGGTATGGCCCGGGGCAGCACTGGGTGCGCAGCTGGCGTGGATTTCTAAGCCATAAGCAAGACATTGGGAGGGGGAGAAAAATCAAACTGAAACCTTTCTATTGCGTGGCACCTAACTCTTTCACGTTGTCCTGTCTGTCCGTGTGTGTGTGTGTCTGGTGTGAAGTGTGCAAGTTTCTGACACTGGAGCTGCAGTCTGCTCTGGACAAGACGAAACATTCCAAGGAGGTGTGGGAGCTCGGAGAAGTGCTGGACAATGGGAAACGCAAGCGAAAGATCAAGTACAACATGTCGTAAGTGGTGTGCAAACATCCATTCGGTGGCCCACTCGTGGTTTCTGCTTTGTTTCCGGTTTCCCGCTAACAACCTCCCTTTACTGTCTGAATTCCCAGGAACACCCTCCCTAAGCTGCGGTTCATTCTCTGTCAGGTCCCTGGCCTCGACGAATGGATGCTTACTGCGGGCTGTGTGTGATCTCAAGCACAGGGAGCTGGGGGTTGTATTCTCAGGCTGCTGGACTGAGGAGGGTGGGTGGAGAAATCTCTTCAATATGCACAGGGCTTTGCTCAGTGCTACACCCAGGAGCTGCTCTGCTCTGTAATGAGACACAGGTCAGGAGTGTGAAGGAATGGACGCAGCCCCAACAACACTCGAGAAACTCAACACCATCCAGGGACAAAGCAGCCCCCGCACAATTGGCACCACATCCCCTCCCTCCCCTACCATCTACAAGATGCAACTCACCAAAGATCCTCAGGCAGCACCTTCCAAACCCACCACCACTTCCACCAAGAAAGACAAGAGCAGCAGATACATGGGAACACCACCCTCTTGCAAGTTCCCCTCCAAACCACTCGCCATCCAGCCTTGGAAATGTATCGACCGTTTCCTACAGTGTCGATGGGTCAGAATCCCTAAAGGCACTGTGGGGGTGTCCACACGGGTTAGTGATAGTTCAAGAAGGGAGCGCACACACACACACACACACACACACCCGCTGCCATCACCCACCTTCCCATGGGGCGATAAATGCTGTTTTTTCTTTCTGAGCTTTGTTAGTCTTGAGAGTTTGAGAAGAGACGTTTTGGGAGGTGGGGTGGGGAGGGGTGTAGAGAGAGAGTGTCAGACAGACAGAGAGAGAGAAAGACAGAGAACAGCTCAGAACAAGTTTTCCAGTTAGCCAAAGTCAGAGGGAAACAAAGATTGCCTTCTGGTTGCAGTCAGATGGCCCAGAGTTGTCAGCTTGAAGTGAATTTGCTCACTGCGACTGACTGACTCTGTCTCTTCTCTCACCCCACCCTCCCTTCTATTCCCTCCCCCCAACCTCATCCCCATCTGTTAGGGAGACCCGGCTAGCTGATGCCATGGATAACATCTGTGAGAGGATTCTGCAATACAACGTACATGCCGAGCGACCCGGGAGCTTGCGCTACGCAAAGGTAGGAGTGCCTTTTCACAGAGTTCACATGAAATCGAGCAGCAGCCTTCAGTTCGCCCCTGTGCCTGTCCCCGGTCTGAAGTTGGCTGCGCTGTTTTGTTAGCGCTGTTAGTCCCCCTAGGCAGAAAACCAAGGGTACTGGAAATCGCCAGAGAAATGCAACAAGTTCTGTGTACAGAGAGAGAGAAAGCAGAGTCAACGTTTGTTCCTTCTTTGGAACAGAAAATGTGTTGCTGGAAAAGCGCAGCAGGTCAGGCAGCATCCAAAGAGCAGGAGAATCCACGTTTCGGGCATGAGCCCTTCTTCAGGAATCCTGAAGAAGGGCTCATGCCTGAAACGTGGATTCTCCTGCTCCTTGGATGCTGCCTGACCTGCTGCGCTTTTCCAGCAACATATTTTCAGCTCTGATCTCCAGCATCTGCGGTCCTCACTTTCTCCTTCTTTGGAACAGCCTTGCTGTAGATTTGACTCTGAATCCTAGCCAGATCACACAGCTGTTTACAGCACAGGAGGAGGCCACTCAGCCCACACCGCCAGCTCAAACCCACTGTGCAGCGTTCGGCCTGTATCCTTACAGCTCGAGGCACCGGAGCAACATTCCCAAAATGGGTTGAGGATTTCCCCCTCCGCTAACCCTTTCAGGCAGCCTCTGTGGGGGGGAGAAAGAGAAGGTCTTCCTTTTGATCTTTCACCTGATCATTTGAAAACTATAGCCCATCCCCTGCTAGGGGGAACAGACCCATCCTAGCCCCTCTGTAACGTTGACACGGTGTGGCTGCTGCTGCTGCTGTTGTACACTCCTGTATTGTCCAGCTGATGGTGCCAATGTGCTTTAATGAGCTGGTACACTGGGTGCTGCTATAATGTGTTTCTTCAACATGGATTGGCTTTCATGTCACTGAAGAGTTTAAACCATTGTGTATAGAATGTGAGCTGTATTGGCTAAAATGCGATTCCACCCCCATTAGAATAGAATCCCTACAGTTTCTGGCCCTGTGCCTTTATTCCTGAAAAAACACTGTCTCCCGGACTTGTCCGACCTGCCTGTCTCCTTTTCCACCTAACCACTCCACCCTTTCCTCCCTGACCTATCACCTTCATCCCCTCCCCCACTCACCCATTGTACTCTCTGCTGCTTTCTCCCCACCCCCACCCCCCTCTAGCTTATCTCTCCACGCTTCAGGCTCACTGCCTTTATTCCTGATGAAGGGCTTTTGCCCGAAACGTCAATTTCGCTGCTTGTTGGATGCTGCCTGAACTGCTGTGCTCTTCCAGCACCACTGATCCAGCATCTGCAGTCATTGTTTTTACCAAACAGGCCCTTCGGCCCAACAAGTCCACACCACCCTCCGAAGAGTAACCTGCCCAGACCCATTCCCCCTACCCTATATTTCCTTCTGACGAATGCACTTAACTGGCACGTCCCTGAACACTGTGGGACAATTTAGCACGGCCAATCCGCCCTAACCTGCACATCCCTGGGCACAATGGGAGAATTTAGCACGGTCAATCCACCCTAACCTGCACATCCCTGGGCACTATGGGACAATTTAGCACGGCCAATCCACCCTAACCTGCACATCCCTGGGCACTATGGGAGAATTTAGCACGGCCAATCCACCCTAACCTGCACATCCCTGGGCACTATGGGAGAATTTAGCACGGTCAATCCACCCTAACCTGCACATCCCTGGGCACTATGGGAGAATTTAGCACGGCCAATCCACCCTAACCTGCACATCCCTGGGCACTATGGGACAATGTAGCATGGCCAATCCACCCTAACCTGCACATCCCTGGGCACTATGGGACAATGTAGCATGGACAATCCACCCTAACCTGCACATCCCTGGGCACTATGGGACAATGTAGCATGGACAATCCACCCTAACCTGCACATCCTTGGGCACTATGGGACAATGTAGCATGGACAATCCACCCTAACCTGCACATCCCTGGGCACTATGGGACAATGTAGCATGGACAATCCACCCTAACCTGCACATCCCTGGGCACTATGGGACAGTGTAGCATGGACAATTCACCCTAACCTGCACATCCCTGGGCACTATGGGACAATGTAGCATGGCCAATCCACCCTAACCTGCACATCCCTGGGCAGTGTGGGACAGTGTAGCACGGCCAATCCACCCTAACCTGCACATCCCTGGGCACTATGGGACAATTTAGCACGGCCAATCCACCCTAACCTGCACATCCCTGGGCACTATAGGACAATTTAGCACGGCCAATCCACCCTAACCTGCACATCCTGGGCACTATGGGACAATTTAGCACGGCGAATCCACCCTAACCTGCACATCCCTGGGCACTATGGGACAATTTAGCACGGCCAATCCACCCTAACCTGCACATCCCTGGGCTCTATGGGACAATTTAGCACGGCCAATCCACCCTAACCTGCACATCCCTGGGCACTATGGGACAATTTAGCACGGCCAATCCACCCTAGCCTGCCCATCCCTGGGCACTATGGGACAATTTAGCATGGCCAATCCACCCTAACCTGCACATCCCTGGGCACTATGGGACAATTTAGCACGGCCAATCCACCCTAACCCACACATCCCTGGGCACTATGGGACAATTTAGCACGGCCAATCCACCCTAACCTGCACATCCCTGGGCTCTATGGGACAATTTAGCACGGCCAATCCACCCTAAATTGCCCATCCCTGGGCACTATGGGACAATTTAGCACGGCCAATCCTCCCTAACCTGCACATCCCTGGGCACTATGGGACAATTTAGCATGGCCAATCCACCCTAACCTGCACATCCCTGGGCACTATGGGACAGTGTAGCATGGACAATCCACCCTAACCTGCATATCCCTGGGCACTGTGGGACCGTGTAGCATGGCAAATCCACCCTAACCTGCACATCCCTGGCCACTGTGGGACAATTTAGCACGGCCAATCCACCCTAACTTGCACATCCCTGGGCACTATGGGACAATTTAACACGGCCAATCCACCCTAACCTGCACATTTTTAGGCTGCAGGAACAAACCCACGCTGACACAGGGAGAACGTGCAAACTCCACATAGACAGTCGCCCGAGGCTGGTATTGAACCCGTGTCCCTGGCGCTGTGAGGCAGCAGGTGCGAACCACTGAGCCACCATGACACCACCCATTAGTTTAAATGGCATGGCTATTGCGTGGTTTTCTTATAATGCGAGATCTCACGAGAATGGGGCTATCACGTTATATCAGACCCGACTGCAACTACAGGTAGTTCAGCTGTAACGCAGCTTCCTTAATGCGAGTTGGGAATGCTTTTTCTAAACCACAAACATTTGAAGTGTGTGTTGGCTATCACGGGGTTACATCAGCACCACTTGGAGTATATTTGTATTGAGCGATTTTTGTACAGCGGGGGTCACCACAGGATCAGAACGACTCTACTCTGTCAGATTCTGAACCTGCATGGGAGAGGCGACGGCCTAGTGATTGCTGGACCGTTAATCCAGCGACCCAGGTAAACTCCTGCAGCACCTGGGTTCGACTCTCGCCACGGCACGAGGTGGAATTTGAATTCACAAAAAGAAATTCTGGGATCAAGAATCCAATGATGGACACTTGTTGTCAATTGTTGGAAAAACTCATCTGTTTCACTCACCCCCAGGAAACTGCCATCCTTACCTGGTCTGGCCTACACGTGACTCCAGA
Organism: Hemiscyllium ocellatum; assembly: GCF_020745735.1. Classification (NCBI taxonomy): domain Eukaryota; kingdom Metazoa; phylum Chordata; class Chondrichthyes; order Orectolobiformes; family Hemiscylliidae; genus Hemiscyllium; species Hemiscyllium ocellatum. The sequence continues at coordinate 6,155,198 of NC_083444.1, read as the reverse complement.
CCCACCGCAACGTGGCTGGCTCTGCACAGCCCTCTGGGCAATTAGGGACGGCCAGCAACCCCGAGAAACGCAGCTGCTGGAGATCAGAGTCGAGAGTGTGGTGCTGGAAAAGCACAGCAGGTCAGGCAGCATCCGTGGAGCAGGAGAATCCACGTTCCGGGCATGAGCCCTTCTTCAGGAATCCCTTTCTGTCAATGAATTTTTTAAAAAGTCCTGTAACTTGGTGTGCTGTTGGTGAATGTGGACGTACTTTTACTGATGATAAAACCCATCACCTTCTCCATCAGTATGACTGAGTGCAGAATAAAGTCTTTTCCACCAGGGGTGGGGGAGTCCAGAAGTAGAGGCCTTGGTTTAAGGTGAGAGGGGAAAGGGACCTAAGGGGCAACTTTTTCACTCAGAGGGTGGTGCGTGTATGGAATGAGCTGCCAGAGGAAGTGATGGAGGCTGGTACAATGACAACATTTAAGAGGCATCTGGATGGGGATATGAATAGGAAGGGTTTGGAGGGATATGGGCCGGGTGCTGGCAGGTGGGACTAGATTGGGTTGGGATATCTGGTCGGCATGGACGGGTTGGGCGAAAGGGTCTGTTTCCGTGCTGTACATCTCTATGACTCTATCTGCAGTCCTCTCTTTCCCCCAATAATCATGGCCATCGTTATATTCTTAATTCCAGATTTTTATTGGATTCAATGTCCACAATTTGCCTTGGGGGTATTCGAACGTTCAGCTTTCTGAGCCTTAAGCTGTTGAAGCAACCCCTCTCCCCTATGTCTCTTCCCCTCTGCTACCCCTTCAAACCCACACCTCTCTGAGCTCTTGCTCACCTATTCCCTCCCTGTTGTAGAGCTGTTAGAGTGCCTGCTCTGGTTCTGTTCCCTAACACCGATCTCCTGCCTTCCCCCCTTGTCCAGCCCAGTGCTAACTTCTGTTTGATGCTGTGGGACATTTCACCTCACGTGGGATAAAACAAGGTCTGGGTTGGTCGTGTTAGTGTGGAAAGTAGTCATGGAGTCATGCCCACCGTAATCCCAAACTAAACCAATGCCACCTGCCTGCGCACGGCCCATCTCCCTCCAAACCTTTAAAACCATTTGGGTTTTAAACTGTCCCTATATCTGTCCCTAAACTGTCCTGATGAAGGGCTTATGCCCGAAACGTCGAATTTCCTGTTCCTTGGATGCTGCCTAACCTGCTGTGCTTTAACCAGCAACACATTTTCAGCTGTCCCTATATCCACCACTTGCTCAAAGTTTATTCCACACACACACACACACACACACACACACACACACTCTATGTAAAAAAAATGGTCGCCTCTCGTGTCTGTTCGCAATCTTTCTTCTCTCACTCTAAAAAGATGGGCCTTAGTCTTGAAATCCTCCACCCTGGGGAAAAGACGCCTTATCTATACCCCTCGTGATTTTATAAACCTCTGTGCAGTTCTGGTCGCCATACTATAGGAAGGACGTGGAGGCACTGGAACGGGTGCAGAGGAGGTTTACCAGGATGTTGCCTGGTATGGTAGGAAGATCGTATGAGGAAAGGCTGAGGCACTTGGGGCTGTTTTCATTGGAGAAAAGAAGGTTTAGGGTGACTTGATAGAGGTGTACAAGATGATTAGGGGTTTAGATAGGGTTGACCATGAGAACCTTTTTCCACGTATGGAGTCAGCTATTACGAGGGGGCATAGCTTTAAATTAAGGGGTGGTAGGTATAGGACCGATGTTAGGGGTAGATTCTTTACTCAGTGAGTCGTGAGTTCATGGAATGCCCTGCCAGTAGCAGTGGTGGACTCTCCCTCTTTATGGGCATTTAAATGGGCATTGGATAGGCATATGGAGGATAGTGGGCTAGTGTAGGTTAGGTGGGCTTGGATCGGCGCAACATCGAGGGCAGAAGGGCCTGTACAGCGCTGTATTGTTCTATGTTCTATGTTCTATAAAGCCACCCCTGAGCATCCTGCACTCCAGTGGATAAAGTCCCAGCCTGTCCAGCCTCCCCTTATAACCCAAACCTTCCAGACCCAGCAACATCCCGGTAAATCTCTCCTGAACCCTCTCCAGTTTAATAACATCCTTCCGATAACAGGGAGACCAGAACTGGGCAGAGGTCTCCAGAAGAGGCCTCAGCAGTCAGGAGCAGGAGGAGGTGGTGGTGGTGGCAGTCTCTGTGCTGAGACCCTGCAGTGTATCTTTGTTCTGTTTTGTCTTCTCTCAGGGTACCAGTGAGACAATGATGACCCTGAAGAATCTGGTGAACAAAGGAGTCAAGGTGGAGCTGGGACTCCCGTTCGAGATGTGGGATGAGCCCTCAGCTGAGGTGACGGATCTGAAAAAGCAGGTCAGCCTGGCCCCTCTGCCGGACTGCATCGTTTGTCCGCTTCTCTGTGTCTGTTATCGCCTGCCGTTCACTGAAGGTGTTAGTGGAGCCTGAAGCCGCTAACTGACCTTTACATGTGACCCTGCGCTTTCCCCCTCCCTCCCAGTGATCGGAGTCCTTCCCACCAGACGTAGGGTCAGAGTTAGGGACTTGGAACGTGTTTCCTGAGAGTATGCTGAGGTCTCAGAGGATCTGAAGAGACGTCTGGTGTGGGGGAGGGACATTGAGTGCAGGCTATGTGTGGGTGGGGGGACTTGGTGTAGCTCCTTCATAGGGCTAGCATAGACACGATAGGCCAAATGGCCGCTTTCTATACTTGAATCGTTCGCTGATTCCATATGGTACTGAGTGAGATCTAGCAAGGCTTGCCAGTGGGTAATAGATGGAAAACTCCAACCCCTCTCCCCCTTTGCAGCCCTCCCCCCTCATGCTCACCCTCACTCTCACTCGTGAGCCCTGCTCCCCTTCCCCTCGCCCCTCACTCACACTGGATTTACCAGCTCCTTTGGAGAGAGAGAGGCGAGGTAAGGTTTCAGAGCTGGGACCTTTGGTCAGAATCAGGAGAAGTTGGTGGTCTTTGCTTCAGCCAAGTGGGAGACGCTGGTTTTGTGTGTGTGTGTGTGTGCGGTGGGGGGGTGGCGTTTGCCCAAGGAAACGTGCGATCAGGTGGGGGCCGCGCTGGAGAGAGTTAGTGACTCAAAGGTTCAGGGAGTGAGGCAGGTCATGAAACACGCGGGGAGCCCAGAGGAAATGCGAATGGTGGGATCGATTGTGTCATGAAAGAGGGGGTGGGGATGTCGAGAGAAGAAAGCGAGTCATTGAGAAGGGGTGGGGGGGCAGGAAAACAAGGGCAGAGGTTTCAATCTCGGGAGGAAAAAAAAGGTCGAGCATTGCGTTTATACTGGAACACTGGTCCAGCCCAATCCTACCCAAGCCAGCCCAACATCTGTGGGTGTTCCTTCTCTCAGTGTGAGAAGATGCTGGAGCAGTACGAGGAGGTCGTGGAGGATTGGTACTTCCACCACCAGGACCTGGATCTGGAGAGGTTTCTCTGCATGTCCCACGTGCTAGAGACAAACAACCAAGGTTAGTCTGTGCCGCGGGCTCAGGTTACTTCTTAGTTTTGGGTTTTTAAAGCAGCCCGTCCTTCACCCCCCCCCTCAGTTCGGGCCCCGGAATCCTCCCTGTGATTCAGTTCTCGTCTGCGCAGGTCAGAGAGTCCGCTGCAAGTTGTAGCTGCCTCCTGCCCCGTCCCACTCAAAGGATTAAACCCCTTGGCTCAGACCGCCACTAGATACAGGGTCATGCTTGAGCCCAGCGCGGAGGGTGGGAGGGAGCGGGAGACGTAGACACAGACAATCCCCAGCCCCTTCTCCAGGCAATCAATGCCCCCACCCCCCATGTCACTTCCAACCAGCATCTCCTCTCCCTTACCCAATGTCTGCCCCTCGAAAACTCCCACAATCCGCCCAAAGATTGAACACAAGTATAACAATTGCTGGGACTGAGCCAGTAAGTCGGCCAAGGGTTTCGCATAACCCATGGCTTTTATGCTGTGCCTCTTCCTACTTATGGAAGCAGTGTACCCTCTGATGGTTAACACTACTCCCTCACAGCGCCAGGGACCCAGGGTGACTGTCTGTGTGGAGTTGGCACATTCTCCCCCGTGTCTCCTCAGGGAGCTGCAGTATCGTCCCACAGTCAAAAAGATGCACAGGTTAGGGTGGATTGGCCGTGCTATATTGTCCCATAGTGCCCAGGGATGTGCAGGTTAGAGTGGATTGGCCGTGCTGAATTGTCCCATAGTGCCCAGGGATGTGCAGGTTAGGGTGGATTGGCCGTGCTGAATTGTCCCATAGTGCCCAGGGATGTGCAGGTTAGGGTGGATTGGCCGTGCTAAATTGTCCCATAGTGCCCAGGGATGTGCAGGTTAGGGTGGATTGGCCGTGCTAAATTGCCCCATAGTGCCCAGGGATGTGCAGGTTAGGGTGGATTGGCCGTGCTAAATTGTCCCATAGTGCCCAGGGATGTGCAGGTTAGGGTGGATTGGCCGTGCTAAATTGTCCCATAGTGCCCAGGGATGTGCAGGTTAGGGTGATTAGTCAGGGATAAATGTAGAGTAATAGGGAGGAGAATGGGTTTGGGTGGGTTACTCTTCGGAGTGTCATATGGACTTGTTGGATCAAATGGCCTGTTTCCACACTGTAGGGACTCTATGTATTGGTAACCTTCAATTGATGGTGCTTCCAAGCCTCCTGGGAAACGTTTAATTGAGACCGCCGTTCTAGTGAGTGTAGGAGAGATGGTGCCATTATTATAACAACTGCGTCTGTTTTGATTTTTAAAAAAAAGATTCCAATCCCTTTTCTCCCCATCAGTACCTCTTTCCATAGTAATGGAAAGTGCTCTCGATTACTGTGACTCTCCCCACACACTTGTCAGGTTTGCACATGTCCCAGTTTAAAAAGTTACCTTGTAAAGTTGACAGTCCCACTCCCCAGGCTCCCTGTATTGCCCTGGAGTGCCCAGCAGTTACAAGATTCACGGCTAGGACGCTGTGGTGAACAATCCCGCCGCCCCAGAAGGCACTTCATCAGAGGCTTTAAAGTAATTTATTTTACAATGCAACGAAGAAAAGACTAGAATATTAAAAAGATCTGAGATTTGAAATGGAAATAGAGAGCGCTGGAAAAACTCAGCAGGTCTGTGGGAGGAAAGCAGAATTAAAGTATCAAGTCCAGTGATCCTTCAGAGTTGGGACGTGATGTTGGGGTTGTACAGGACATTGGTGAGGCCTCGTCTGGAGAACTGTGTCCAGTTCTGGTCACCCTGTTATAGGAAGGTGATTATTAAACTGGAGAGGGTTCCGAAGAGATTCACCAGGGAATGGAGGGTTTGGGTTATAAGGAGAGGCTGGATAGGCCAGGACTTTATCCACTGGAGAGTAGGAGGTTGGTGGGGGTGACCCTACGGAGAGTTAATGGTAGCTGTCTTCCCTAGGGTGGGGGGGGCTTCAAGACAAGGGGGGACATTTTTAAGGTGAGAGGAGAGAGATTTTGAAAGGACGTGGGGCAACTTTTTACACAGAGGGTGGTCTGTGTGTGGAATGACCTTTCCGAGGAAGTGGTGGATGTGGGGACAGCTATACACCATTTAAAAGACATTTGGATAAGTTTGTGAATAGGAAAGGTTCAGAGGGAATCGGAGGGAGGTGGGACTGGTTTAATTTGGGATTGTGGTTAGCACGGACTGGTTGGGCTGAAGGGTCTGTTTCCATGCTGGATGACTCTACAGCTGGACTCAAAACGTTAACTCCGCTTTCTCTCCGCAAGTGCTGCCAGACCTGCTGAGTTTCTCTTTGAGCAGGTGGAGGGGGAGACGTGCAGTTGCAGTCACACAGTTAAAACCTCCAGGAAGCTGTCAGCCTGTAGGGTGGCAGCTCTTCCCCCCCTTCCACCCCCTCCCCCCAACACACACGCACACACGCACACGCACACACACTAACACACACACACACACACACTAACACGCACACACACTAACACACACACACACACTAACACACACACTCTAACACACACACACACTCTAACACACACACACTCTAACACACACACACTCTAACACACACACACTCTAACACACACACACACACTAACACGCACACTCCAACACACACTAACACACACACACTAGCACACACACATAGTTGTGACGCTGAGGCCTCGAATCCCCCCTCCCCCCACTGTCTGCCGTAACCGTTCCCCCACTTGACCGTCCCCACCTCTCCCTCCCGGTCTGCAGAGTGCCTGACCGAAGTGTGGAAGGGCCGCAAGGGCGGCGCAGCCAAGAGCCAGGAGGAGGAGGAGCGGGGACCACAGGCAGACGGCAAACCCGGAGAAAGAGACAGGTCGGAGGGTGACAAGACCCATCAGGAAGCCCAGCATCATGACGCTGCTGAACTCTGACCTCACGCAGTGTTGCTAATCCCTCCCGGACCCCACCTGCAATTGGGAAAAGTGTGCCTGTGCCAAACTGGACTACGGTAATCGGAAGGGCTATCAGTTTTATACTCGGCAGTCTCCAGTATCTATTATTCCGAGGGTGTGGAAGCAAGGCATGGCTTTGAACCCTGACTCTCGGGCCTACAGAAGGTCAGGTATTGTTCTGTCTCTTTATAAGTCACACCAGGGCACTGGTCTTGAACGGATCAGATTCTAAACTTGCTACATAACCCATCTTTCTAATTCTTAAACACGATGCACGCTCCTTTTTTTATGGGGGACCCAGTCCTTTCCTCCTCCCTGGTAATACAGGTTAGGTGTGGAGTTTGAGAAGCTGCTAAAGGTGCTATAGCGTCCATTTTAATTCTGGCAGCTTGGTTTTCCTCACGCTCCCAGGTTGCTGGGTGTATCGATCCGCGAGGAGACCTGTACCAAATTCCCTCCTGGTTTCCTGCTGCTCCCCCAGACTGGGCAGAGCCTCCGTTCTGTGACGTGGGCAGGCTCTGAGACCAACTGTACTGTCGGACCAAACTGTTAAACCTCCCGCTGCTGGCCTTCACAAAAATCAGACAGCCTCTGGGAGCAGAAAGCCAAGTCCGCGTTTGGAGTCCGGTGACTCCACCCCAGAATTTGTCGTGTCTCTGTCTCGTCACACTCTGCCAGCGACTTCAGAGTTATCGTGTCAGTGATTGTCCCAGACACAATGCACCTCTGGCATCGCACGCCAACCTGTCCTATCTCTGCAGCTCCGTCTCTCTTGTCACCTGACGGCCTTCCTCACACTGAGGTGAGCGACCGTCTCCCCAGGGCTGGTACCCATGGATGGATTTCACTAGAAACACGCTCCCTCCCACCCCAGGAGCTGCCCATCACCCGATCTTCCTGCTACACATGCAGAGAAACGTCAGTGTCTGCCTCTCCTCTTCAGAGTACACCCAGAACGGCCTGGTGGCTCAGTGGTTAGCACTGCTGCCTCACGGCATCAGGCACACGGGTTCAGTTTCACTGTCAGGCAACTGTGTGGAGTTTGCACATTCTCCCTCAACCCGTTCCAGTTGCTGAACACTAACAAGAGGTCAGTCCTTATACCCTGTTCTCAATTGAACTCCGAATTAGCAGCAAGCACGCCCCCTCACTTGGGAATGGGGTGAAGAGGAGCTGCTGTCGACGGAACTTGCGACTTAACCTCTTTTCACCGATTCTTGCATGGGTGTGGTTGGAAAGGCCAGTATCTGTTGCTGTCCCTCATTTCTATGTCGCTGTGTGTCTGGAGTCATCGTCCCGAGACTCACTTTCAAATCTTGAAAGGGAATTGTGAGGGAAGAGAGGTTGGGCTGGTTGGATTTGAACCTGAGAGGGAGTCCTCAACAAGTGTGCAGCTCAGTGGTTCAGTGGTTAGTACTGCTGCCTCATAGCACCAGGGGCCAGGTTCGATTTCTGACTGTGTGGAGTTTGCACGTTCTCCCCGTGTCTGCGTGGGTTTCCTCTGGATGCTCCGGTTTCCTCCCACGGTCCAAAGATGTGCAGGTTAGGTGAACTGGCCACGCTAAATTGTCCCATAGTGCCCAGGGATGTGCAGGTTAGGGTGGATTGGCCGTGCTACATTGTCCCATAGTGCCCAGGGATGTGCAGGTTAGGGTGGATTGGCCACGCTAAATTGTCCCATAGTGCCCAGGGATGTGCAGGTTAGGGTGGATTGGCCGTGCTAAATTATCCCATAGTGCCCAGAGATGTGCAGCTGAGGGTGGATTGGCCGTGCTAAATTATCCCATAGTGCCCAGAGATGTGCAGGTTAGGGTGGATTGGCCGTGCTAAATTGTCCCATAGTGCCCAGGGATTTAGACTTAGACTTAGACTTACAGTGTGGAAACAGGCCCTTCGGCCCAACAAGTCCACACCGACCCGCCGAAGCGCAACCCACCCATACCCCTACATTTACCCCTTACCTATCACTACGGGCAATTTAGCTTGGCCAATTCACCTGACCCGCACATCTTTGGACTGTGGGAGGAAACCGGAGCACCCGGAGGAAACCCACGCAGACACGGGGAGAACGTGCAAACTCCACACAGTCAGTCGCCTGAGTCGGGAATTGAACCCAGGTCTGCAGGCGCTGTGAGGCAGCAGTGCTAACCACTGTGCCACCGTGCCGCCCAGGTTAGGGTGCAGGTTAGGGTGGATTGGCAGCGCTAAATTATCCCATAGTGCCAGGGATGTGCAGGTTAGGGCGGATTGGCCGTGCTATACTGTCCTATAGTGCCCAGGGATGGGGAGGGTGGGGTCTCGTTGGGATGCTTGTTGGTGTTTACTCAATGGGCCAAATGGCCTGCTTCCACTGAGTCAGGATTCTGTGGTTAATTCTCTGATTAAACTTCAAATCAGCAGGATGTCTATCCGCCTGCACTCATCGGTCAGATAACAGGAGCTCAGTCCTCAATCCCCATTTTCAATTGAACCTCATTCTCTCAAGCGCGCCCCCTCACACGGTGGAGAGTGGCTGCTGTCGACGGAACTTGCAAATTAACCATTTTTGTTTCGGAGATTCCTCCATGGGTGTGGTTGGAAAGGCCAGCATCTGTTGCCTGCCCTTCATTTCCATGTCGCAGTGGGTCTGGTGTCATGTGCAGGCTAGCAGTGGTAATAGGTGGCAATACTCGCTCCCCTGGAGGACCTAACAGAACGAGGTGAGAATCGCCGATGGTTGTCGTGTGGTCAGCGTCCCTGAGACTCACTTTCAGTTCCCAGAAGGGAATGGTGTGGGAGGTGGGCGGGGGGGGGGGGGGGGGGGAGTTGGATTTGAACCTGAGAGATTTAGCCCAGGGCTTCTCTGTGTCGGCCATCCCCCCTCTCCCCATTCCCCCCACCCCTCGCTGGGCTGTAGGCCTGACTCACTTCTCGTTAGCTGCAACGCACCACTCAAAGCGAGTGTGTTAATTTCTGACCAGCTGTACTCAAGTGGACACCACCAGCGAACGAAGCAGCCCACAAGTGCGATGGGCAAGGAAACCGTCACAACCAGGACTGTGAACAGGATTGGACTGGAATGACCAAAACCCCCCCAGCCCGAGTCTGTAAAGGGCTGGGGGAGAAGAGCGTGCAGTTTCCTGTTCTACTCGCATCGATGTCAGACCACAGCTGGTTTATCTTCTCTCTGATGAAATGATACAGTTGTTAGGAAGCTCTGTCGTGTTGCTGAAGAACCACCAGTTAGGAATCTGCCTTTTTCAACTTGCAGTTGTAGCTGCTGGTCAATTCAGTCATACAGCACAGAAACCGACCCTTCTGTCCAACTCGTCCATGCTGACCAGATGTCCGAAATTAATCCAGTCCCATTTGCCAGCACTTGATCAATTGTGAGGAATGAACGTCTGCTTAACTCACTCTCGGGATGTGAGCGTCACTGGCCGGGCCCGTGATTTATTGCCCTGTCCCTAGTTGCCCCCTTGAGAAGGTGGGGGGTGAGCTGCCTTCTTGACCCGCTGTGGGTTGACCCACAACATCAGGATTCTGACCCAGAGACGCTGAAAGAGCGGCCGATATATTTCCGGGTCAGGACGGTGAGTGGCGCAGAGGGGAACTTGCAGCAGGGTGGCGTTCCCGTGTAGCTGCTGCCCTCGTCCCTCTCGATGGAAGCGGCTGTGAGTTTGGGAGGTGCTACCTGAGGATCTTTGGTGAGTGAAGGGCTTTTGCCCAAAACGCCGATTTCGCTGCACTTTGGATGCTGCCTGAACTGCTGTGCTCTTCCAGCACCACTGATCCAGGACCTGGTTTCCAGCATCTGCAGTCATTGTTTTAATCTTGTAGATGGTACACACTGCTGCTACTGAGCGCCAGTGGGGGAGGGAGGGGGCTATGATGTCAATCAAGCAGGGGTTGCTTTGTCCATGGATTGTGTCAAGCTGCCCCCATCCAGGGGCAAATGGGGAGTATTCCCTCACTGACTTATACCTTCTTGATGGTGGGACAGGCTTCGGGGGATTCAGGAGGGGAGTTACTCGCTGCAGGATTCCCAGCCTCTGACCATCGATGACATGTTGCTCCTAGTCTCTGTCAGCAACCCTTTTGTCTTTGCGTTTTTCTGATTTTACCAAGTTGTACCATTTGACGTTGGCTGAGTGTTGAGATTAATGAACGTAGCAGTCAGCTGCATTGCAGCAGGTTTGTCTGTTAGCTTCAATGTCAGGTGGCTTAGCCTGTTGGGCACTCGCTCAAAAAACAAAAATCTCCTCTTTTTGGAAATGTCTACAGGGTTAGGGAGAAAGGGCTGCTCACTGACTCTACCTTCTGGGGGGAGATGGGGGAGAAAGATACTGAAACCTCCCTCCTCTCAGTTCATCCACACAACAGAAGCAGCGTTAGCGTTTTCAGCCCCCTTGAGCCTGCTCTGGGGTTCAGTCAGAGCCACGTCTGATCTGAATGTGGCCGTGACCTCGCTTTGCACTCTCAGCCCTGTCCGAACCACACGCTGACACTCGTTAACCCAACATCTCTCCAACATAGCCGTGAGTCCATTCACTCAGCCATCCTCCACTGCTCTCTGGGGGAGAGAGAGAATTCCAAACGCCCTCTGAGGGTCAAAGTTCCTCCTCCCCCTCCTCTCGGTCTTAAATAGAAGGCCCTGTGCTCCCCAGTTCTCCGTCACTTCCCGCGGCCGGAGTCGCCCACCCCACTCCTGCCATCACTCTGTCAAACCCGCTCAGTGTTTCAGGAAGATCACTCCCCTCATATTGCTAAAGCTCCGATTCCATCTGCCAGACCTCTCCTCCGAAGGTGATCCAACCCCCTTCGCCTCCGAGTTGACTGTTGAGCCTGTCTCTGATGGGGGGGACAACACCCCCCTGACCCTGCTCTGTCCGAAACCCGGGTCAGCCAGGAGCAGGAAGACACAATTACACTGTTCCATTCTCGCGATTGGAATGCATTTGTGGAAAGACTGCTCTCCCCTCATATACCTCGTTTGCCCAGGCTTTTTATCAAAATTCACAGCCCAGGAACAGCCCTCCAAGCCTGAACCGATCCAGGATTCTAAACACGGCCGAACCAAAGTCTTGTACAATTTTAACATGACCCGCCAGCTCTTGTACTCAATACCCCAATGAAGACAAGCATATTTTCTGCCTCCTTGACCACTCTATCCACCTGTTCAGCAACCTTCAGGATACAATGGACCTGCACTCCCAGATCTCTCTGCACAGCAACAACACCTACACCTCCACCACTCCACCGTCTCACCTGTACCTGACCCACCAACAACACCTACACCTCCAGCCCTCCACCGTCTCCCCTGTACCGGACCCAGCAACAACACCTACACCTCCAACCCTCCACCGTCTCACCTGTACCCGACCCAGCAACAACACCTACACCTCCAGCCCCCCACCGTCTCCCCTATACTGGACCCAGCAACAACACCTACACCTCCAACCCTCCACCGTCTCACCTGTACCTGACCCAGCAACAACACCTACACCTCCAGCCCCCCACCGTCTCCCCTATACTGGACCCAGCAACAACACCTACACCTCCAGCCCTCCACCGTCTCACCTGTACCAGACCCACCAACAACACCTACACCTCCAGCCCCCCACCGTCTCACCTGTACCCGAACCACCAACAACACCTACACCTCCAGCCCTCCACCGTCTCACCTGTACCAGACCCAGCAACAACACCTACACCTCCAGCCCTCCACCGTCTCACCTCTACTGGACCCACCAACAACACCTACACCTCCAGCCCCCCACCGTCTCACCTCTACTGGACCCACCAACAACACCTACACCTCCAGCCCCCCACCGTCTCACCTGTACCGGACCCAGCAACAACACCTACACCTCCAACCCTCCACCGTCTCACCTGTACCGGACCCACCAACAACACCTACACCTCCGGCCCCCACCGTCTCACCTGTACCGGACCCAGCAACAACACCTACACCTTCGGCCCCCACCGTCTCACCTGTACCGGACCCACCAACAACACCTACACCTCCAACCCTCCACCGTCTCACCTGTACCGGACCCACCAACCCGCTGCTCTCAGGTGCCCTCTCCCCACTGCTGGGCCCACTTTGCCGATGAGCATGACCAAGTGATTAAGTTCCCAACTGAAGCGGAGAGGAGCTCACTAACCCAGCCTGAGGGTGCTGCGTGGACATGGATTTCCCTGGTGCCCTACCCTGACTGTAAAGGAACATTGAAGATGGTGCTGTGTGGTCATTCCTGACCCTGAGCTCACTGTCCCGGGGAATCGGGTGTGTTCGCAAACGCCCCCTGACTTTTGTTTTCCTTGTATTCCGAGACACCCTCTTTCTGAGGGATCTTACAGCCACGCCCACACACACAGGTCTGCACGAAGGAGCGGCTAGGTCGGTAAGGGGCAAATATCTCGAATCTGGCAGTAACTGTGTCCTCCTCCCACATCCTGTCTTCAAAACAAAGTGCTCACATTGAGTTAACGTCGGCTGTGTTGCTCTAGTTAGTCACTGCCATGGTTTCTGCTACCTCCCATTCTCGATCCACATGTAAGTGCCTACTTTTATAGTCACCTGCCTCTATATACACCTGAATTTTATATTTGCTTCATTTCGAATGTGTTTTGTACTTCAATATGTAACAGAATAATAAAGGATCATTTTCAGACGACAGTGTGTCTTGAATCTGGGTTCCCTTTGGTTCAAATATTTCAAAGATTGGTTGGCTCAGTGGATCACACTGCTGCCTCACAGTGCCAGGGACCTGGGGTCGATTCCCTGAGTGTGTGTAATTCCATGGCTTTGAGAGAAAGAATTCCTCCTCCTCTATTTGAAATCTGCTGCCCCCTTTACTCTGATGCTATGACCTCTTGCTCAAAGAGCCATCCATTTATCATCCTCCTCTTCCCTCTGTCCCTCCTTCAAGTGTTTATCCAATTCCATTTTGAAAGCCAAGTGATGTTGTGACAACCCTACCCACTAACTGCCAAGTTGGTGGGCGGCACAGTGGCACTGCTGCCTCACAGCGCCTGAGACCCAGGTTCAATTCCCGACTCAGGTGACTGACTGTGTGGAGTTTGCACATTCTCCCCGTGTCTGCGTGGGTTTCCTCCGGGTGCTCCGGTTTCCTCCCACAGTCACAAAGATGTGCGGGCCAGGTGAATTGGCCATGCTAAATTGCCCGTAGTGTTAGGTAAGGGGTAAATGTAGGGGTATGGGTGGGTTGCGCTTCGGCGGGTCGGTGTGGACTTGTTGGGCCGAAGGGCCTGTTTCCACACTGTAAGTAATCTAATCTATACATTTGCTGCCCCAAGAGGTTTAGAGTCATCCAGCACAGAAACAGACCCTTCGGCCCAACCAGTCCATGTTGACCATAATCCCAAACCAATCCCACCTGCCTGCTCCTGGTCCATATCCCTCCAAGGTGAAAGATGGCAGATGCTGGAAACCAGAGTTTAGATTAGAGTGGTGCTGGAAAAGCACAGCAGGTCAGGCAGCATCCGAGGAGCAGGAAAATCGATGTTTCGGGCAAAAGCTCTTCATCAGGAATAGATCTCTATTCTTAACGAAGGGCTTTTGCCCGAAACGTCGATTTCCCCTGCTCCTCGGATGCTGCCTGACCTGCTGTGCTTTTCCAGCACCACTCTAACCTTGACCCACATCCCTCCAAACCGTTCCTATTCATGAACTTACTTAAATGTCTTTTAAATGTTGTAACCGTACCCGCATCCTCAGGAAGTTCGTTCCACGCACGAACCACTGGTGTTTTTAAAAAAAAGTTGCCCCTTGTCTCCTGTTTTAAATCTTTCTCCCCTCAAAAACGTGCTCCCTAATTTTGAACTTGCCCCACCCTAGGGGAAAAAGCCTGTGCTGTTCACCCTCTCTATTGGGGGCGGCACGGTGGTTAGCACTGCTGCCTCACAGCACCAGAGACCCGGGTTCTATTCCCGCCTCGGGCGACTGACTGTGTGGAGTTTGCACGTTCTCCCAGTGTCTGCGTGGGTTTCCTCCGGGTGCTCCGGTTTCCTCCCACAGTCCAAAGATGTGCGGGTCAGGTGAATTGGCCATGCTAAATTGCCCGTAGTGTTAGGCAGGGGGTAAATGTAGGGGTATGGGTCGGTTGCGCTTCAGCGGGTCGGTGTGGACTTGTTGGGCCGAAGGGCCTGTTTCCACACTGTAAGTAATCTAATCTATTTGGTTTGATTAATTTATTGTCGCGTGTATTTTGTATTGTACAGTGTCACTACTACTCTGGGCCCCATCTTAAAGTAAACCAAAGCGTAGAATATGAAAGCAGAACTGTGAAGTAATAGTGTCCAAGTTTACAGTCCTCCGTGTTAAATGTTCTGGCATGGGCGTGGTGACCAGGCATAGGTCCCCTGCCCTGTTGCGGCTGCTGTGAGCGAGTTCTGCCCCTCTTTGGCTGTATCGTGCCTCATCTGCTACCCACAAGTCCCTGCCAACGCAACCTGGCCCCAAACTCAACTCCGCTGCGTTTTTTAGATTACTTACAGTGTGGAAACAGGCCCTTCGGCCCAACAAGTCCACACCGACCCGCCGAAGCGCAACCCACCCATACCCCTACATTTACCCCTTACCTAACACTACGGGCAATTTAGCATGGCCAATTCACCTGACCGGCATATCTTTGGACTGTGGGAGGAAACCGGAGCACCCGGAGGAAACCCACGCAGACACGGGGAGAATGTGCAAACTCCACACAGACAGTCGCCCGGGTCTCTGGTACTGTGAGGCAGCGGTGCTAACCACTGTGCCACCGCGCCTCCCACACGTGTACAGGCCCTGAGTTTGATGGTGCTGAGTCCTGGAAAGTGGCAATAGAGAACAGCAGATCATTCAGTCCATTTTCTCTCCTGGCACTGGACAGGAATGATTGGCACTCCTTCCCCCCCCGCGCCCTGCACCATCTTCCAATTCAGTTGCTAATCCAATTCTCTCGAATTCGGTCTCCCTGTCTTCTCCACACTCAAGACGGTGCATTCCAAACCCCACATCACTGACAGAGCAAAGAAACCTTTCCCTGCACCCGCTATTGCCAATTCCTTTCAACTCTCTGGTTCTGATTTCCCCCCCTATCAATGTGGGGAGCGGTTTCTCTCCTCTCCCCTTTAGCCTAGTGATTCGAAACACCGTTACGAAACGTCTGGACAGAATACCTCAGACCCATTTACGGGGGGTGGTCCCTAAACCTGGGGGATCGCTGACACTGTGGGGAGCAGCGCACGGTCAGCGGAGGTCAGGTATCTGTGGAAAAACGCGTACCTTTTAAGCTTGCGATCAGACATGGCAGCTGCCCGTGCGCGATCAGGTTAATCCAGCATCGAGCACTCAACGTTCATCTTTCTCGCTGAGTGACTGCGGTTAGACCAATTCTCAAAGCAGCCTATAGCCGTTTGTATGTTCCTCTCGGATCGAGTCATTGAGATGTACAGCACAGAAACACACTCCTCGATCAAACAGGTCCGTGCCAACCAGATATCCTAAATTAATCTAGACCTATTTGCCAGCACTTGGTCCATTATCCCTCTAAGCCCTTCCTATTCATGAATTCATCCTTCTAAATGCTGTAATTGTACCAGCCTCCACCACTTCCTCTGGCAGCTCATTCCACACACGCACCACCCTCTGCCTGAAAAAGTTGCCCCTTAGGTCTCTTTTATATCTTTCCCCTCTTGCCTTAGACCTATGCTCCTCTAGTTCCTGGACTCCCCCACCCCAGGGAAAAGACTTTGTCAATTCACCCCATCCATTCCCTTCATGATTTTATAAACCCCTACAAGGTCACCCCTCAGCCTCTGACGCTCCAGGGAACATAACCACATCCTATTCAGAAACTGAAAACAGTTGAAGACTCGCCTGGAATCGAAATGTTAGCTTGCTCTCTGTCCACGGATGCTGCCTGAACTGCTGTGATCTCCAGTATTCTTTTAGAATTAGATTAGATTCTGTATAGTGTGGAAACAGGCCCTTCGGCCTAACATGTCCACACCAACCCTCCAAAGAATAACCCACCCAAACTAATGCCCCTAACAGTATGGGCAATTTAGCATGGCCAATTCACATAGAGTCATAGAGATATACAGCACGGAAACAGACCTTTGGAAAAGTTAACAGAATAACTTTGTAGCTAAGCCTGTAACTTAGCTCGCTGAGCTGGAGGTTAATTTTCGCAGTAGGTTAAAATCTTCGAGTAAAAAATGAGGTCTGCAGATGCTGGAGATCACAGCTGCAAATGTGTTGCTGGTCAAAGCACAGCAGGCCAGGCAGCATCTCAGGAATAGAGAATTCGACGTTTCGAGCATAAGCCCTTCATCAGGAATAAGAGAGAGAGAGCCAAGCAGGCTGAGATAAAAGGTAGGGAGGAGGGACTAGGGGGAGGGGCGATGGAGGTGGGATAGGTGGAAGGAGGTCAAGGTGAGGGTGATAGGCCGGAGTGGGGTGGGGGCGGAGAGGTCAGGAAGAGGATTGCAGGTTAGGAGGGCGGTGCTGAGTTGAGGGAACCGACTGAGACAAGGTGGGGGGAGGGGAAATGAGGAAGCTGGAGAAATCTGAATTCATACCTTGTGGTTGGAGGGTTCCCAGGCGGAAGATGAGGCGCTCCTCCTCCAGCCGTCGTGTAGTTGTGTTCTGCCGGTGGAGGAGTCCAAGGACCTGCATGTCCTCGGTGGAGTGGGAGGGGGAGTTAAAGTGTTGAGCCACGGGGTGATTGGGTTGGTTGGTTCGGGCGGCCCAGAGGTGTTCTCTGAAGCGTTCCGCAAGTAAGCGGCCTGTCTCACCAATATAGAGGAGGCCACATCGGGTGCAGCGGATGCAATAGATGATGTGTGTGGAGGTACAGGTGAACTTGTGGCGGATATGGAAGGATCCCTTGGGGCCTTGGAGGGAAGTGAGTGTGGAGGGTTAATTTTCAGATGTTTTGTCACCATGACGAGGTAACGTCACCAGTGAGTGAATCTCCGGTGAAGCCCTGGTGGTCTCTTAAGCTGTGTGATGTCATTCACACGGATGATCCCTGGAATGGTTGGTCTAACATACGAGGAACGGCTGAGGATCCTGGGATTGTATTCATTGGCGTTTAGAAGATTAAGGGGAGACTTAATAGAAACTTACAAGATAATACATGGCTTGGAAAGGGTGGACGCTAGGAAATGTTTTCCGTTAGGCGAGGAGACTAGGACCCGTGGACACAGCCTTAGAATTAGAGGGGGTAAAGTCAGAACAGAAATGCGGAGATATTTCTTCAGCCAGAGAGTGGTGGGCCTGTGGAATTCATTGCCGCAGAGTGCAGTGGAGGCGGGACGCTAAATGTCTTCAAGGCAGAGATTGATAAATTCTTGATGTCACGAGGAATTAAGGGGAGAATGCGGGTAAGTGGAGTTGAAATGCCCCATCAGCCATGATTGAATGGCGGAGTGGACTCGATGGGCCGAATGGCCTTACTTCCACTCCTATGTCTTATGGTCTTATTTCTGTTTGTTTTTTTACAAGAGAAGTAGATAGGGTCTAAATCGATGTGCTTATTGATGGAGTTCTGGTTAGAATGCCATGCCTCTAAGAATTCTCATTCATGTCTTTGTTTCGCCTGTCCTAGGATGTGTGTGTTGTCCTGGTGAAAGTGGTGTCCTTCTTTGTCAGTATAGTGGGTTGTGTCTGTTGTGGCCAGTTGGTGTTTGTGTCCCCTGCTGGCAAGTTTCTTATTTATTTGTCCAATTTAGTGTGTTTTTTTTACTGTTCTTGCGTGGCAATTTATAAATGATGTTAGTTTTGCTTGTAGTATCTAATAGATCCTTTAGGTTCATGAGTCGCTGTTTAAGTGTGTTGGTAGGTTTGTGGGCTGCCATGATGCATTGGGGTCTGATTTAATGACGAACCAGTAACTGTTCCAATAGAGTAACATCCCATAAATGCACCCTTGGCACTGGCAAATTCAGTCAAATAGATAGTCACACAGGCAATTCTCTAGTCCAGGAGGAAAACCATCAAGAGGAAACTCTGAGAGGGAGAGGGAGAGAAAGAGAGAGGAGCAGGGAGAGATGTGCTGCAGCTCCCAAACCTTCCAAGACCCCAGCAACTGCCACTGAAAAACTGAAGCTAAAATATCCAGGTTCTGGGAGAGCTTGACCCCACCCATTCAGGCTGCTTCTATTGTTCCAGCTTCTAAAAAACAAACTCCCAACGCCTCACAAGCTGTTTACTGGATTCAAGTAGACATCTCTGTCTTAAAACCTTTCTTCAAGAAAGAAGACAAAATAACCTCTTGAAGCCATAGTAGTTTCACACTGTGAAAGTAACAACAGCATCTCGAAGTTGATCTTTTTTCGATCAGTCTGTTCAGACACACCTCTGGAGCACCAAATGGACCTCGAACATAGGCCTCCTGGGCTGGAGACGAGGGACATTACTACCCCATGCCACAAGATGATCATCCAACTCAGTCCCCTATCCCAGCTTTCTCCCCTATACCCTTTAGCTCTGAGCGCTGTGTCAGCCCCCTTCTTGAAGTGTTTTGGTCTCACCCACTTTCTGTGGTAGAGAATTTTTATTTTAATTCATCCATGGGGTTTGGGGGTCCCGGGCCGGGCCCAGCATTTGTAGCCCTTTCCCCCATTGACCGGTGGGCTAAGGGTCAAATCACATTGGGTCAGGAGTTATGTGTAGGCCCGACCAGGTAAGGACGTCAGTGAACCAGATGGGGCTTTTCCAACAACTGATTCATGGTCATCCTTAGACTCTTAATTCCAGATTTTTTTACTGAATTCTACCATCTGCCCTGGCTGGATTTGAAACTGTGTCCCCCAGAACAATAAAATTTCCCACACTCTTCAGGTGAAGACATTTCTCCTCATCTCGGTCCCCACCCTCTCCCTGTTTCTGGACTCCCCTCAATCCGTCGGGAGCATCCTTTCTGCGTTTCCAGAAAGTAAAAACCGAGAGAGCTGTAGATGCTGTAAATCAGAGACAAAACCAGAAATCGCTGGAAAAGCTCAGCATTGTCTGGCTACGTCTGTGGAGAGAAATCAGAGTGAACGTTTCGGGTCAGGTTCCGAGGAAGGGTCACCGGACCCGAAACTTTAACTCTGTTCCCTCTCTCTCCACAGGCAACAAAACAAAATGGCCGAGCAGAGGCTGGTAGCTAAGTTCGGTACCGATGAGGAGGGCCTCAATCGGGACCTTGGGTTCATGTCACACCACAGGTGACCCCATTGCACTACATATTCTCTCTCTCTCTCTCTCTCATTCACACACACACAATCCTACAGACCCATAACACTCACGCCCGAAACGTCGATTCTCCTGCTCCTTGGATGCTGCCTGACCTGCTGCGCTTTTCCAGCGACACGTTTTCCAGCTCTGATCTCCAGCATCTGTAGTCCTCACTTTCTCCTCGAAGATTTTAACCTACTGCGAATCCTCTTGCAAGGATGCCTTCCTTGAAGAAGCTCTCTTCCTCCCTCTACAAGGATTTTAGTGAGTCCCTCTCTCGCTGCACACCCCCCCCAGGTCATCTCATTTCCAACGCCCCTCCCCCCTACCTTTTATCTTAGCCTGCTGGACACATTTTCCTCATTCCTGAAGAAGGGCTCATGCCCGAAACGTCGATTCTCCTGCTCCTTGGATGCTGCCTGACCTGCTGCGCTTTTCCAGCAACACATTTTCAGCTCTGATCTCCAGCATCTGCAGACCTCACTTTCTCCTCTCTCATACACATGCTCAAAGTCTCCTCTAACATTGGAGAGACAGGACGCCTTCTTGCGGATCATTTCAGAGACACCTGCCTCCACCAACCCCACAGCCTCCATGACTGTACACTTCAACTCCCACTCCCACTCCGTCAAGGATATGCAGGTCCTGGGCCTCCTCCTCCACCGCCAAACTGTTCCTACCCGATGCCTGGAGAAGGAACGCCTCATATTCCTGCAACCACACGGGATAAATGTGGGTTTCAGCAGCTTCCTCATTTCCCCTCCCCCCCACATTATCACAGTCCTAAGCCTCCAACTCGTCACCGCCCTCCGGGCCTGTCCATCACTGCCCCCTCTGACCTATCACCTTCTCCCTCACCTACCACTTCCCCAGCTACCTCCCCCCAACCCCACACCCCTCCCATTTAATTCTCAGCCCCAACCCACAAACCTTATTCCTGATGGAAGGCTTATGCCTGAAACGTCGATCCTCCTGCTCCTCGGATGCTGCCTGACCTGCTGTGCTTTTCCAGCAACACACTCTATACCTCTTTACACCCACACTCACACACATACACACATTCTCTCACAGACATTCAGATCCCCCCCCCCCCCCGACACACACACACATATAAATTTGTGGGTTGAATTTATATTGCAGAGTTACATTTTATTTTGCTCAAAGACTGCGTGAATCCATGTAAGATTCTGTAAATCCCTTTATCAGATTAGAATCAGTCTGACCATTGGGGCAGAGACAGCCTCACACAGGGAAGCTCACACCTTCAATACATTATCTGGGCCGACATGGCACCGACTGTTAAAGTTCACTTGAGAATGTTAATTTTAAGAAAGTTCTGGGAAAGAACTGAAACTCACATGGTCATTGTAAAAGATGAGAAATTTAACAAATAATCCAGGTCTCTTTCAATATATAATTTCAGTTACATCACACCTTAAACTTTTGCTGTGTTTTACAATCTTATTCTCCACAACCACCTGATGAAGGAGCGTCGCTCCGAAAGCTAGTGCTTCCAAATATAACTGTTGAACTTGTGAGAAACACTCACTGCAATAATTTCAGTCCGAGACAAGATCTGAATCAGTAGTGCCCTTTATTTCACACGTGCAAGTGGGTGTGATGTCCACAAGGCAGGGACAAAACACACTGAATTCAACAAATACTCGATATTTATATAATTTGGTTCCTACATATTTATTTCCCCCTCTGTTTACATCCTCCACTTCCCTAAGACCGGTACCCGTTACTCCTGTTTATCTCTTGTCTTATCCGGCCTTGTCTGTGACAAAATGCTTATTCCTGTTCTCACAAGGCCATTTGACCTCACCCTGCTGTGGGCACATCCTTGCCTTACCATTATCTACTCCCTCCATCTGTGCTGCCCCTCAGCATCTTATCACGAAGCCCTTTTCATTGGGGTTTGTTCCTGTGTTTCTGTAAAAGTGGGAAACAGATGTTTGTTCAAGGTTATTGAACGGAGAATTCACCACAAGGGTACACAGGAAAACAACACACACAGACCAAGTCCTAAACTATGAAAGTAACCACCCCAACACACACAAACGAAGCTGCATCAGGACACTATTCAAAAGAGCCACAACACACTGCAGTACACCAGAACTGCGAAAAGAGGAAGAGGAACACCTATACAAGGTATTCGCCAAAAACGGATACCCGCGCAACTTTATCAACAGATGCCTAAGAGATAGACCACGGAACGAGGACATGCCACAACCAAAAGGACTAGCCACACTACCATACAAAGGAGCGTTTCAGAACTGACAGCCAGACTACTGCGACCGTTAGGACTCATAACGGCACACAAGCCAACTTCCACACTCAGACAACAACTCACTAGAACAAAGGACCCAATAGCCAGCACGAGCCAAACTAACGTAGTTTACAAAATACCATGCAAGGACTGCACAAAACACTATATAGGACAAACAGGAAGACAGCTAACAATCCGTATACATGAACATCAACTAGTCACGAAACGACATGACCAGCTATCCCTAGTAGCCACACACTCAGACAACAAGCAACATGAATTCGACTGGGAAAACACTACCATCATAGGGCAAGCCAGACAGAGAACAGCCAGGGAATTCCTAGAGGCATGGCATTCATCCACAAACTCCATCAACAAACACATCGACCTGGACCCAATATACCAACCACTACAGCTGAAACTGACACCCGGAAGCGGCAAGGACAGACCACTATAAATACCGGAAGAAACATCAAAGAAGCGCTTCGCAGGAGGCTCCAGAGCACTGATGATGTCGCCTAGCCAGGGGACGAAACGTTTGCAACAAAAACTTCCAGCTCGGCGAACAGAACCACAACACAGATGTTTATACCTACTGTTTATACAGGCCTGGCCTCACAGCATCTTACCACTAAGCCTGTATTTTTTTAAACCATTGTTTTACAGTCCCGTTTCTTTCTTGCATACATTTTTAGCTAATATAAAAAAAATTATGCATTTCCTCCACATAGTTTCAATTCTTGTTGACTCAGCTCTTGACTGAAACAATTACACTCTGATGTGAGTTCATTCACCTTGTATCAGAAATTATAATTGCAGAAGTGACATTAATTTACCGATATCCCACAGACTATACTCTGGTGTGGTGGGATTTTTAATGTCTCTCTCACAGACCCTGCTGAACTTTTCCAGCAACTAGTTTTTGGCTGTTCCTGTGTCCCCCTGTTAACATTTTTAAAAAGGTTTTCTGCCCCCAACCCCATCCTGTCACCATTCTGGGGTTTCAGTGTTAGATTTGTGTCTCTGCACGGCTGGTAAATCAATCTGTGAAAAATTAATGCAATTCTTCCACTCAAACCCAAACTTTTGAAACAAAACACCCTGAAGTTTGGGCCATTGTCACTGGGCCGCGGTGGGGCGCTGCAACCTGATTATTTAACAGGGCGAGGTTTATTTCTTGGTTCAGCGCCCTCGGTCCCGGGGCTGAGTGAGGTGGTCGGGCAGATTTGTTTTGCAGCGCCATTTTGGAGCCGGAGCCGGAGGCTTGGGGCCTGCGCTTCAGGTCAGTCCGGGGAGGGGTCGGGGGTCAGGGGTCAGGGGTCTCACTGGGCATGGCCTTTGTTTCAGAGATTGGCTTCAGGCCTTTGGAGGAGGGAAGGGGGACATCAGGGAATAAACCCCACATTAACCCCAAAATAATCAGGGAATAAACCCCACATTAACCCCAAATTAACCCCATTAAACTGCATTAACCCCCAAAATAATCAGGGAATAAACCCCACATTAACCCCAAATTAACCCCATTAAACTGCATTAACCCCCAAAATAATCAGGGAATAAACCCCACATTAACCCCAAAATAATCAGGGAATAAACCCCACATTAACCCCAAATTAACCCCATTAAACTGCATTAACCCCCAAAATAAACCCCAAAATAATCAGGGAATAACCCCCAAAATAATCAGGGAATAAACCCCACATTAACCCCAAAATTAACCCCATTAAACTGCATTAACCCCCAAAATAAACCCCAAAATAATCAGGGAATAAACCCCAAATTAAACCCCAAATTAACCCCATTAAACTGCATTAACCCCCAAAATAAACCCCAAAATAATCAGGGAATAAACCCCAAATTAACCCCATTAAACTGCATTAACCCCCAAAATAAACCCCAAAATAATCAGGGAATAAACCCCACATTAACCCCCAAAATAATCAGGGAATAAACCCCAAAATAATCAGGGAATAAACCCCACATTAAATCCCAAATTAACCCCATTAAACTGCATTAACCCCCAAAATAATCAGGGAATAAACCCCACATTAAACCCAAAATAATCAGGGAATAAACCCCACATTAAACCCAAAATTAACCCCAAATTAACCCCATTAAACTGCATTAACCCCCAAAATAATCAGGGAATAAACCCCAAAATAATCAGGGAATAAACCCCACATTAACCCCCAAAATAAACCCCAAAATAATCAGGGAATAAACCCCAAATTAACCCCATTAAACTGCATTAACCCCCAAAATAATCAGGGAATAAACCCCAAAATAAACCCCAAATTAACCCCATTAAACTGCATTAACCCCCAAAATAATCAGGGAATAAACCCCAAAATAATCAGGGAATAAACCCCACATTAACCCCCAAAATAAACCCCAAAATAATCAGGGAATAAACCCCAAATTAACCCCATTAAACTGCATTAACCCCCAAAATAAACCCCAAAATAATCAGGGAATAAACCCCAAATTAACCCCATTAAACTGCATTAACCCCCAAAATAAACCCCAAAATAATCAGGGAATAAACCCCACATTAACCCCAAAATAAACCCCACATTAACCCCAAATTAAACCCCAAAATAAACCCCAAATTAAACTGCATTAATCCCCAAAATAACCCCCAAATTAAACTGGATTAACCCCAAAAAAAACCCCAAATTAATCTGCATTAAACCCCAAAGTAACCCCCAAATTAAACTGCATTAAACCCCAAATTAATCTGCATTAAACTCCAAAGTAACCCCCAAATTAAACTGCATTAAACCCCAAATTAATCTGCATTAAACTCCAAAGTAAACCCCAAATTAAACTGCATTAATCCCAAAATAAATCCCAAATTAAACTGGATTAACCCTCAAAATAATCAGGATTAACCCCCAAAATGAATCCCAAATTAAACTGGATTAAAGCCCAAAATAAACAGGACTAATCCTCAAAATAAACCCCAAAATAATTAGGATTAACCCCCAAAATAAACCCCAAATTAAATGGGATTTGGAAGGGTTTGGAGGGATATGGGCCACGTACTGGCAGGTGGGACTAGATTAGGTTAGGATATCTGGTCGGCATGGATGAGTTGGGCCGAGTGGTCTGTTTCTGTGCTGTTCATCTCTATGACTGTATGAATGAATGTAGGAGCAGACTGAAAGGGGCTGAGTGGCCTGCTGCTGTTCCTATTTCTTAAGGCCTTACTGATCACAGAGATTGCCGAAGGGTCTGTTTCCAGTGTGTGTGTGTGTGTGTGTGTGTGTGTGTGTGTGTGTGTGTGTGTGTGTGTGTGTGTGTGTGTGTGTGTGTGTGTGTGATTACATTTCTACGCGGTCTCAGGTTTCCACGGTAACACCAAAGGCTCGGTAAAGGCACGTGGTTCTGGTGGACACTTGGCTATCTAGAAAATTTGATCAATTCCGTCAGGCTCCTGGGGCCGGGCAGTAAAACGTTCGACATAACGTTCAAACGCGAAAGTGCTCGGCCTTTAGAGCGCTGAGTTTATTTTCGTTCCTTCCTGTCTTCCAGCCCCCGACTGGCATCGGACACAGGCCTGGTTCCTGAGGCCCCATCACCATGAGCACCGCGTCGACCATACGGACTCAGCCCCTCGGCGCCTTGACCATTCCAGGGGACCCGTACTCGGTGTTTGTGCTGAAGGAGGGCTACGCCTACACAGACGGTGACGGTAACACCAGAGCGGACGGCACAATAACGCTGCTGAAGGGGTGCCAGGTGGTTTTGGTGGACACCGGTAACCCCTGGGACAGGGACCACCTCCTGCAGAGCTTGGGGACCCACGGCCTGGAGCCTGAAGACGTCTCGCTGGTGGTCTGCACCCACGGCCACTCGGACCACGTCGGCAACCTCAACCTGTTCCCCGAGGCCACCATCGTGGTGTCTCACGACGTCTGCCGGCGAGGGGACGTCTACCTCAGCCAGGGGCTGGGCTCAGGCCTCCCGTACCGGGTGGACGACTGGGTGGAGGTGTTCCCCACGCCCGGGCACTGCGCCGGCGACGTGAGCGTCCTGGTGAGGGGCACGCGGGAGGGTGCGGTGGTGGTGGCTGGGGACCTGTTCGAGAGGGAGGGTGATGACGGGGCTTGGCAGCTCCTGAGTGAAGCCCCCGCGCTCCAGGCGGAGCACCGCGGGAGAGTGCTGGAGATGGCCAACGTCATCGTCCCAGGTCACGGGCCGCCCTTCCGGGTCATAAAGGACAGGTCAGCCTGCTCCACTGTGACCCCCACCAACACCAGCACCGGCTTCGGTTAACCCTTCACCTCCTGCAGCCCTGTACAGCCAATCACCTTCCTCATGGTCATCTCCCCCCTCAGCCAATCACCTTCCTCATGATCATCTCTCCCCCCCTCAGCCAATCACCTTCCTCATGGTCACCTCCGCCCCAGCCAATCACCTTCCTCATGGTCATCTCTCCCCTCAGCCAATCACCTTCCTCATGGTCATCTCCCCCTCAGCCAATCACCTTCCTCATGGTCATTTCTCCCCCCCCCCCCACAGCCAATCACCTTCTTCATGGTCATCCTTTCCCCCCTCCCCCTCCCCCCACCAGCCAATCACCTTCCTCATGCTCATTCCCCCACCCCCCCCAGCCAATCACCTTCCTCATGGTCATCTTTCCCCTCTACCCCCCCCCCCCTTCAGCCAATCACCTTCCTCATAGTCATATCTCCTCCTCCCCCCCTCAGCCAATCACCTTCCTCATGGTCATCTCCCCTTCAGCCAATCACCTTCCTCATGATCATCTTCATTTTCCCCCCTCAGCCAATCAGCTTCCTCATGGTCATCTCCCCTTCAGCCAATCACCTTCCTCATGATCATCTTCATTTTCCCCCCTCAGCCAATCACCTTCCTCATGGTCATTACCCCTCAGCCAATCACCTTCCTCATGATCATCTTCATTTTCCCCCCTCAGCCAATCACCTTCCTCATGGTCATCTCCCCCCCCCCCCAGCCAATCACCTTCCTCATGGTCATTTTCCCCCTCAGCCAATCACCTTCCTCATGGTCATCTCCTCCCCCCCCACCCCCCCCCCCCCCTCAGCCAATCACCTTCCTCATGGTCACCTCCTCCTCCCCCCCCTCAGCCAATCACCTTCCTCATGGTTATCTCTCCCCCCACCCCACCCCGGGCCTAATCACGCTCGGCATGGTTACGCCTCCCCCTCCCTCAGCCAATCACCTTTCTCACGGTCACCCCTTCCCCTCCCCCCCCATGAGCCAATCACCCTCCTCAGGGTCGCCCCTCCCCCCATGAGCCAATGCCATCTCTCAGTTGCCCCTTGGTCAGGTAGTTGTGGGTTTGATCTTTGAGTGGTCCTGTGCAGGCTGGATGGGGGCTGTGTGCTAACTCTAACCTGTCCACTATCAACTAAACGTGTTCATGGAACCATTGGTAAAGCTGCTTAGAAATTAACTTGAAGAAGGGCTCATGCCCGAAACGTCGACTCTCCTGCTCCTTGGATGCTGCCTGACCTGCTGCGCTTTTCCAGCGACACATTTTCAGCTCTGATCTCCAGCATCTGCAGACCTCACTTTCTCCTAGTGATTAACCTGCCAACCAGGATCTGGAGCTGTCCCCTGGTAATCCCACATGAATGCATTCACGTGGCACAAGTGGTTAATGGAGTCATTGGAGATGATGGAGCTACAAGAGGCACTGTCTTTCAGCTGGTCCATTAAATGGGCGTTTTTCAGTGGGCGTTCTGTCTAAGAGTCTGGATTTGTGGGTGTGTGTGTGTTTGGGGGGAGTGGTGTGTGTAGGGGGATAATAACCGGGGTGGGAGGGGACTATAACCGGGGTGGGAGGGGGATTATAACCGGGGTGGGAGGGGACTATAACCAGGGTGGGAGGGGTTTATAACCGGGGTGGGAGGGGACTATAACCGGGGTGGGAGGGGATTATAACCGGGGTGGGAGGGGGATTATAACCGGGGTGGGAGGGGACTATAACCGGGGTGGGAGGGGGATTATAACCGGGGTGGGAGGGGACTATAACCGGGGTGGGAGGGGGATTATAACCGGGGTGGGAGGGGGACTATAACCGGGGTGGGAGGGGAATATAACCGGGGTGGGAGGGGGATTATAACCGGGGTGGGAGGGGGACTATAACCGGGGTGGGAGGGGATTATAACCGGGGTGGGAGGGGGACTATAACCGGGGTGGGAGGGGGATTATAACCGGGGTGGGAGGGGACTATAACCGGGGTGGGAGGGGTTTATAACCGGGGTGGGAGGGGACTATAACCGGGGTGGGAGGGGTTTATAACCGGGGTGGGAGGGGACTATAACCGGGGTGGGAGGGGTTTATAACCGGGGTGGGAGGGGGACTATAACCGGGGTGGGAGGGGACTATAACCGGGGTGGGAGGGGACTATAATTGGGGTGGGAGGGGACTATAACCGGAGTGGGAGGGGTTTATAACCGGGGTGGGAGGGGACTATAACCGGGGTGGGAGGGGGATTATAACCGGGGTGGGAGGGGGACTATAACCGGGGTGGGAGGGGACTATAACCGGGGTGGGAGGGGACTATAATTGGGGTGGGAGGGGACTATAACCGGGGTGGGAGGGGATTATAACCGGGGTGGGAGGGGACTATAACCGGGGTGGGAGGGGACTATAATTGGGGTGGGAGGGGGATTATAACCGGGGTGGGAGGGGATTATAACCGGGGTGGGAGGGGACTATAACCGGGATGGGAGGGGGATTATTACCAGGGTGGGGGATTATTAACGGAATGGGAGGGGACTATAACCGGGGTGGGAGGGCATTATAACCGGGGTGGGAGGGGGATTATAACCGGGGTGAGAGGGGGATTATAACCGGGGTGGGATGGGGATTATAACCGGGGTGGGAGGGGGGATTATAACCGGGGTGGGAGTGGATTATAACCGGGGTGGGAGGGGGGATTATAACCGGGGTGGGAGTGGATTATAACCGGGGTGGGATGGGGATTATAACCAGGGTGTGAGGGGTCTTTGATGATGGTGTCTGGGACAGTGGGAAGTGTAGGCGGAGTCAGTGGATGGGGGGCTGGTGATGGACTGGGCTGTGTTCCCCACTCTCTGCTGTTTCTGAGAGCCCAGGACAGAGCAGTCCCCACCCCCAGTCTCTGATGGGTCTGGGTAGGATGCTCTCTACGGTACATCTGTAAAAACTAAGAGAGAATGTCAATTGGTGGGGGGATAGATTTAAAAATAATTTGTCGAGCGGTGAAAGAGGAATTGATGGGATAATCGCTGGTGAGAATCTGGTAACCAGGAGCGACCTCTCTCTGTGTCGGATGCACACACACCCACAGTGTGCTGCAGATCTCAGTGGGTTAGTAGTGTTGCAGGCAGCCTGTGGGCCGAACGGCCTCTCTCCTATGCTGTAAGCCTCACTTGGCTCCGTGAATGTACCCGTTGTGGGTGGAGGAGAGCGAGTTGCATTCTTGTCGGATTGTAACTTTCAGAGTTGGCTGGGTCCAGGTGGGAGATTGTCAGCAGCAAACTCCCTCCCGGATCTCGGGGAGGGCTGGTACATGTCTACAGGGGCCTGTTGTTGTTCAGGGAGCCCTCCCGGAACTGAAATCATGAGCAGCTGAAGGTTCAGTGACCCGTGCTCTGGGTACATGAGTCCTGTGAGAATGTTATCAGCCCTGGGAATGTACAGATCCTCATTTATGACCCTGCGATAATTATTCTGTATATTTAGGTTGAAACTTCCGTCTTCATCTCACCCATGAGTTCTCCAGTGGAGCTCATGTGTCCTTTAGACCCTCCTGTAGGTACTGCGTCTCGGACGGGAGACCCTCTTGGTGAGAATGGTTTCAGGACTGAAGCACATTTTGAGCCGATCAAATTGAAATTAAATCTCAAGCTTCCCTTCAGAACTTGGAGCGGGAACAGGCCACTCAGCCCCATCCAGCTGCTCCGCCATTGAATATATCATTCCGGGCCCAACTCCACTCACCTGCCCCCCTCCCCTTGACCCTTCAACCTGACACTTGTTAAAAATCTTTCTCCCCCTTCAGATTTACTCGATGCCTCTGTTGCACTCTGGGGGGAAGGAATTCCTTTAGCGAGAGGCGATATCTCCTCACCCGTGTTGTCAATCTGCCACCATTTCTCCTGAACATGGCGACACCTTGTTGCAGGTGACCTCACCTGCAGGAAACACACTTTCTGCCCCCAATTTTTGCAACTCGGGAGACGGGCAGCAAGTGCTGGTTCCGTGGGCAGCGAGGTGTCTCCGTGGTTAGCGCTGCTGCCTTACAGTGCCAGAGACCCAGGTTCAATTCCCACCTCGGGCGACTGACTGTGTGGAGTTTGCACGTTCTCCCCGTATCTGCGTGGGTTTCCTCCGGGTGCTCCAGTTTCCTCCCACAGTCCAAAGATGTGCAGGTTAGGGTGGATTGGCCATGCTAAATTGTCCCATAGTGCCCAGGGATATGCAGGTTAGGGTGGATTGGCCGTGCTAAATTGTCCCATAGTGCCCAGGGATGTGCAGGTTAGGGTGGATTGGCCGTGCTAAATTGTCCCATAGTGCCCAGGGATGTGCAGGTTAGGGTGGATTGGCCGTGCTAAATTGTCCCATAGTGCCAGGGATGTGCAGGTTAGGGTGGATTGGCCGTGCTAAATTGTCCCATAGTGCCCAGGGATGTGCAGGTTAGGGTGGATTGGCCGTGCTAAATTGTCCCATAGTGCCCAGGGATGTGCAGGTTAGGGTGGATTGGCCGTGCTAAATTGTCCCGTAGTGCCCAGGGATGTGCAGGTCAGGGTGGATTGGCCGTGCTAAATTGTCCCATAGTGCCCAGGGATGTGCAGGTTAGGGTGGATTGGCCGTGCTAAATTGTCCCGTAGTGCCCAGGGATGTGCAGGTCAGGGTGGATTGGCCGTGCTAAATTGTCCCATAGTGCCCAGGGATTTGCAGGTTAGGGTGGATTGGCCGTGCTAAATTGTCCCGTAGTGCCCAGGGATGTGCAGGTCAGGGTGGATTGGCCGTGCTAAATTGTCCCATTGTGCCCAGGGATGTGCAGGTTAGGGTGGATTGGCCGTGCTAAATTGTCCCGTAGTGCCCAGGGATGTGCAGGTCAGGGTGGATTGGCCGTGCTAAATTGTCCCATAGTGCCCAGGGATGTGCAGGTTAGGGTGGATTGGCCGTGCTAAATTGTCCCGTAGTGCCAGGGATGTGCAGGTTAGGGTGGATTGGCTGTGCTAAATTGTCCCGTAGTGTCCAGGGATGTGCAGGTTAGGGTGGATTGGCCGTGCTAAATTGTCCCATAGTGCCCAGGGATGTACAGGTTAGGGTGGATTGGCCGTGCTAAATTGTCCCGTAGTGCCCAGGGATGTGCAGGTTAGGGTGGATTGGCCGTGCTAAATTGTCCCATAGTGCCCAGGGATATGCAGGTTAGGGTGGATTGGCCGTGCTAAATTGTCCCATAGTGCCCAGGGATATGCAGGTTAGGGTGGATTGGCCGTGCTAAATTGTCCCATAGTGCCCAGGGATGTGCAGGTCAGGGTGGATTGGCCGTGCTAAATTGTCCCATAGTGCCCAGGGATGTGCAGGTTAGGGTGGATTGGCCGTGCTAAATTGTCCCGTAGTGCCCAGGGATGTGCAGGTCAGGGTGGATTGGCCGTGCTAAATTGTCCCATAGTGCCCAGGGATGTGCAGGTTAGGGTGGATTGGCCGTGCTAAATTGCCCGTAGTGTTAGGTGAAGGGGTAAATATAAGGGAATGGGTCTGGGTGAATTGCACTTCGAAGGGTCGGTGTGGACTAGTTGGGCCGAAGGGCCTGTTTCCACACTGTAGGGAATCTAATCTAATCTAAACGGTCCGCCAGGGAATGCAAACAGGAATCCTTCAGGGAAGGAACTCTGCCTGGTCTGGCCTACACGTAACTCCAGACCCACATCCTATTAACTGTAACGGAGGAACCCACTGTCAGTGGGCTTTGGTTTTTGGTGAGAATTTCAAATTATTTTGGGGACTGGAGCATGCTGTCGGGTTTGAGACAATTAAATCTCAAGCTCCATTTAAAAAATTGAAGCAGGTATAGACACTATTGACTATTGGTTGGCTTATTAACTAATTCCTGATGAAGGGCTTTTGTTCGAAACGTTGATTCTCCTGCTCCTCGGATGCTGCCTGACCTACTGTGCTTTTCCAGCACCACTCTAATCTAGATTCTGATCTGCAGTCCTCACTTTTCCCTATGAATTCCCTCCCCTCCCGGTGATTAAATAAGGGCCAGTGACACCTCCATTGCAGGAGTGAATATAGAGACAAATTTGAGGTCAGAATAGGCAGCTTCATTTATGGCATTTTATAAAAGAAACACATTAAACCTGGGAAATAGTTGACACTCAGGATAAGAATTGTTCACACCAGTGGGAGGGCACACTGCAATCATTGTGTCGTCAGCTCTGATAACTGCATTCTGCTTAGTCAGAGACTGAGCAATTAAACTGTATTAATTGCTGACTGGTTGAAAGGTGCTATTTCGTAACGAGATTCTAACGTGCAACTTCAAAGCAGCCCTCATAATCACAGACAACAGCCGTCCCACCCAAGCTCAGCTGTCCATTTACTGGCACTGTGGAACGGTGGGTGTATTGGTTGTGTGCAATTGCATCCCCCCCCCCCCCCCCCACCCTCACTCCCTGTTTCAGTTATTTGAGAAAGTCCTTTGTCATTTTCCTGGTCGTACTTCAGTCCCACGCTTCGGACACCCGGTGCCGAGGATCTTTGGGGAGGGTCTGCCCCCGGGCCTAGCCAGCACAGCGATGCCCAAGCCTAGGCAGTAGGCCGGAGACACAGGGTCATCTCTGCCAACCACCTGCCCCTCTTCCCCACCCGATGATGTTTGTGCCCGGGTATCCTGGAGAGGGAGAATGCAGCTCCATGAACCCTCCGAATGCCTTTAGAGACAGAGGTGGGCAGCACGGGGCCGTACAGTGCATTATCTCACCCCCTCCAGACCCATTTTGGGTTAGTCCCTTCCCTCACAGTCCAAAGACATGCTAAATCCACCCTAACCTGCACATCCCTGGGCACTATGGGACAATTTAGCACGGCCAATCCACCCTAACCTGCACATCCCTGGGCACTATGGGACAATTTAGCACGGCCAATCCACCCTAACCTGCACATCCCTGGGCACTATGGGACAATTTAGCACGGCCAATCCACCCTAACCTGCACATCTTTGGACTGTGGGAGGAAACCGGAGCACCCGGGGGAAACCCACACAGACACGGGGAGAATGTGCAAACTCCACACAGTTAATCTGAGGCTAAAATGCCCCATGAGGCATCAGTGCTAACCAGTGAGCCACCGTGCTGAGAGACTGTAGTGCCAATTAAGAAGTGGAACTATTTCCTCTGGAAAACTGGGCTGCTGGGATCTGAAACCAATGGGAAATCAAAATTGCTGGAGAAACTCAGCAGGGCTGCCAGCGTCGGTGATCGTTTTCTCTGCACTGACACGGCCAGACCTGCTGTGTTTCTCCAATGATTTCTGGGTTTTTTCTGTTTCTTTAAAATTATTTTGACAGGGCAGGTATTGAAAAAATGTCCCCTTTCGTGGGGAGGTGGGAATAAGGTCCGATAATATTGAGATGGTCACAAATAAGTCCATGATTTGGAGATGCCGGTGTTGGACTGGGGTGTACAAAGTTAAAAATCCCACACCAGGTTATAGTCCAACAGGTTTAATTGGAAGCACTAGCTTTCAGAGTGACGCTCCTTCATCAGGTGGTTGTGGAAGGCTCATTTGTAAGACACAGAATTTATAGGAAATCTTTACAGTAACTGAAATTATACATTGAAAAATACCTAGATTGCTTGTTAGATCTCTCATCTTTTAGAATGACCATGTTGGTTTCTGTTTTTTCATATGTAAATCCCAGAACTTTCTTAAAATTAAAATTCTCAAGTGAACTTTAACAGTCGGTGCCATATCGTCCCAGATAATGTATAGAAGGTGTGAGCTTCCCTGTGTGAGGCTGTCTCTGCCCCAATGGTCAGACTGATTCTAATCCAATAAAGGGATTTACAGAATCTTACATGGATTCATGCAGTTCTTGAGCAAAGTAAAACAAGTAGAAATTCACCCCACAAACTTATATGTCAGTGTCTGTTTGTGGCTGTGTATGTAGGGTGGGGGGGGTGGGAGGGTGGTTATGAGTGTCTGTGAGAGAATGTGTGTATGTATATGTAAAGGGGTATAGGTCTGTGAGAGGCTGTGTGGGAGTATATGTGTGAGTGTAGGAGAGAGGGTCTACGTGAGTGTAAGGGTCTGCAGGAGTGTGTGTGTGTATGCGTGTGTGTCTGTGTGAGTGTGTGTGTGAGAGAGAGGTAGAGAGAGTGTGTGTCCTTGTGTGTGTGTGTGTGTGAGAGAGAGGTAGAGAGAGTGTGTGTCTGTGAGTGTGTGTGTGAGAGAGAGGTAGAGAGAGTGTGTGTCTGTGTGAGTGTGTGTGTGAGAGAGAGGTAGAGAGAGTGTGTGTCCTTGTGTGTGTCTGTGTGTGTGTGTGTGTGTGTGAGAGAGAGGTAGAGAGAGTGTGTGTCAGTGTGTCTGTGTGTGTGTGTGTGTGTGAGAGAGAGGTAGAGAGAGTGTGTGTCAGTGTGTCTGTGTGAGTGTGTGTGTGAGAGAGAGGTAGAGAGAGTGTGTGTCAGTGTGTCTGTGTGAGTGTGTGTGTGAGAGAGAGGTAGAGAGAGTGTGTGTCAGTGTGTCTGTGTGAGTGTGTGTGAGAGAGAGGTAGAGAGAGTGTGTGTCAGTGTGAGTGTGTGTGTGAGAGAGAGGTAGAGAGAGTGTGTGTGTGTCTGTGTGTCTGTGTGTGTGTGTAGTGCAATGGTGGTCACCTGTAGTGTGACATGAACCCAAGGTCCCGGTTGAGGCCCTCCCTATTGGCATCGGACAAATAAATTGTGGGGACTTCAGAAGAAACCCTTTTGTTGTGAGAATGTGGGATTCTCTCCCACAGGGAGCGGACAAGGTGAAGGGTATCAATCCGTCTGAGAGGAAGCTGGGTCTAAGGGTGGGTTGATAAATGAGGAATGGGAGACAGTTGTGTGTAGCAGAAACACCAGCATGGAGTAGATGGGCCGAATGGTCTGTTCCTGTGTTGGTGACTGGAAAAAGAGAGATGGATAGAGTCATTGAGACATACAGCACGGAAACAGACCCTTCGGCCCAACCCATCCATGCCGACCAGATATCCCAACCCAATCTAGTCCCACCTGCCAGCACCCGGCCCATATCCCTCCAAACCCTTCCTATTCATATACCCATCCAAATGCCTCTTAAATGTTGTAATTGTACCAGCCCCCACCACATCCTCGGGCAGCTGGCCTTTGGGAAGCACCATCTTTGGGCTATTAATGTTCAAATCTGCTTTTAATCAGACTCGAGCCAAGTGATGGAGTGACAGGGATGTGGTCAGTGGGATCTCACTGGGATTTACTCTAATGTCTTTATAAATAAACAGAACCTGGGAACCACTAGCGTGCTCAATGGTTATAGCGCGCAAGGAGACCATTCGGCCCGTCAAATCTGTGATAGTCCCCCCCTGCAAGGCCAATTTTGTCTGGTCCTTCTGCCCACCCCATCTTTTCCCACGGATTCCTGGAGAGCGAGAGGGCGGCGTTGGCTGTTTCTGGTGCAGAGGGGGGGATCTCTCCAGAGTGCGTCATCGCCCTCCAGCTGTGCCAGTGAGCTCACCGCGAGGGCACGCTGAATCCTTTATAGGGCTGAGAGCATCGATCGCTTTATCTGCAGGTTCAAGGCTTCACTTTGGAACCTTTGTACCTCTGTGCTTCTGTACATCCTCCTCCCCCCTCCCCCAGCTTCCTGTCCCCACACCACCAGGAAGCAAAACAAACGAAGATAAGGAAGGAGAGAGAGAGAGACAACCCAAACTGTACTGCTCACCTGATTTGGAAGCCAGCAGTTTATTGACAGGACACGTAACCAGCTGGCTTATCGAATCCCTGTCGCGTCCTGGATCTATAAAACCCTGGTGGTTACTGCCCGTGGATCCTCATTTCGGCGTGCACCCGCTTTCAGCTCTGCAAGACGATGTGCACGGGGAAGTGCGCCAAGTGTATCGGGGCGTCGCTGTACCCTCTCGCGTTCGGCTGCATCGTGGCAAACCTCTTCCTCTTCTTCCCCAACTTTGAGGTGGAATATGTGCAGGACACGACCAAGCTGACACCGGAGGTTTTGTACCTGGGAGGAATCTTCGGAGGTGGAATCATGGTGAGAATTCTTATTCCTCTCTGTCCTCTAGGCTGCCAGTGGGGTCGACATTGTCCACTTCTGGTCGCCCTCCTGTCAGAAGGCTATTATTAAATTGGAGGAGGGGTTAGCCAGGGTGTCTGAAGGGCTTTGAGTTGCAAGAAGAGGGTTTTTTTTAACCCCGGAGTGGCAGAGGGTGGTACGTGTGTGGAATGAGCTGCCAGAGGAAGTGGTGGAGGCTGGTACAATGACAGCATTTAAGAGGTATCTGGGTGGGCACATGAATTGGAAGGGTTTGGAGGGATAGGGGCCGGGTGCTGGCAGGTGGAACTAGGGAAACCTGGTCAGCATGGAACAGTTGCACTGAAGGGTCTGTTTCTGTGCTGTATGCCTCTGACCCCCTACCCCCCCTCGTAGTGTTGTCCAGTCAGACCAATTCTG
Source organism: Hemiscyllium ocellatum (assembly GCF_020745735.1). Taxonomy (NCBI): domain Eukaryota; kingdom Metazoa; phylum Chordata; class Chondrichthyes; order Orectolobiformes; family Hemiscylliidae; genus Hemiscyllium; species Hemiscyllium ocellatum. The sequence continues at coordinate 6,118,658 of NC_083444.1, read as the reverse complement.
TGACCATAAACACGCCATGGAGGGGAGAAAGGGCGTTTCCAATTCCCGAGAGTCAGGAACCTTCTGCAAATAAATCAGGGAGGAAAATAACCCCAGCATTTAAAAACAGAGCACACTCCACACCTTTTCCGTTTAACCTATTACTGTTGGGAGGGAATAAAATCAAATTCGAAGCCAAGCCAGTTCTACGTCCGACAGGATCTGGCAGCAAAGTTTAGAGGGCACTTATGATTCGGTTGATTCTAGTCACATGTACTGAGATACAGTGACAAGTATTGTTTTATGTGCTAACAATGTAAATCATACCTTGCAAAAGTAAGGTAACAGAACCGAACTCAGTGGAGGAGTCAAGAGGGGAAATTAGGAGGGTTGTATTTTCGAAGTGAACAGAATTTTCTTTCAGGAACTCTCTCCCTTGATCACAAGATGTGCTTGAAACATACACAATGTCAAAAATCACACAGCACCAGGTTATAGTCCAACAGGCTTATTTGGAAGCACTGGCTTTCAGAACACTGCTCCTTCATCAGGGTAACCAGTGGGACAGGGTCATAAGGCACAGAATATAGTGCAGAAGGTCACAGTGTCATACCTGAGGTGGCTCGGGAAATCGTGGATGCGTTGGTGATTATTTTCCAGGGTTCGATAGATTCGGGGTCAGTTCCTGCGGATTGGAGGGTGGCTAATGTTGTACCACTTTTTAAGAAAGGTGGGAGAGAGAAAGCAGGAAATTATGGACCAATTAGTCTGACCTCAGTGGTGGGAAAGATGCTGGAGTCTATTATAAAATTACGACACATCTGGATAGTAGTAACAGGATAGGACAGAGTCAGCATAGATTTATGAAGGGGAAATCATGCTTGACTAATCTTCTGGAATTTTTTGAGGATGTAACTCTGAAGATGGACGAGGGAGATCCAGTAGATGTAGTGTACCTGGGCTTTCAGAAAGCTTTTGATAAATTTCCACACAGGAGGTTAGTGAGTAAACTTAGGGCACATGGTATTGGGGGCAAAGTACTGACTTGTATTAAAAGTTGGTTGGCTGACAGGAAACAAAGAATAGTGATAAACGGCTCCATTTCGGAATGGCAGGTAGTGACCAGTGGGGTACTGCAGGAACCAGTACTGGGACCGCAGCTTTTTACAATATATAAATGATATAGAAGATGGTATTAGCAATAACATTAGCAAATTTGCTGGTAATACTAAGCTGGGTGGTAGGGTGAAATGTGATGAGGATGTTAGGAGATTACAGGGCGACCTGGACAGGTTAGGTGAGTGGGCAGATGCATGGCAGATGCAGTTTAATGTGGATAAATGTATGGTTATCCACTTTGGTGGCAAGAACAGGAAGGCAGATTACTACCTCAACGGAATCAATTTAGGTAAAGGGGCAGTACAGAGAGATCTGGGTGTTCTTGTACACCAGTCAATGAAGGCAAGCATGCAGGTACAGCAGGTAGTGAAGAAGGCTAATAGCATGCTGGCCTTCATAACAAGAGGGATTGAGTATAGAAGCAAAGAGGTTTTTCTGTAGCTGTACAGGGCCCTGGTGAGACCACACCTGGAGTATTGTGAGCAGTTCTGGTCTCCAAATTTGAGGAAAGACATTCTGGCTATTGAGGGAGTGCAGCGTAGGTTCACGAGGTCAATTCCTGGAATGGCGGGACTACCTTACACTGAAAGACTGGAGCAACTGGGCTTGTATACCCTTGAGTTTAGAAGATTGAGAGGGGATCTGATTGAGACATATAAGATTATTAAAGGATTGGACACTCTGGAGGCAGGAAACATGTTTCCGCTGATGGGTGAGTGCCGAACCAGAGGACACAGCTTAAAAATACGGGGTAGGCCATTTAGGACAGAGATGAGGAGAAACTTCTTCACCCAGAGAGTGGTGGCTGTGTGGAATGCTCTGCCCCAGAGGGCAGTGGAGGCCCAGTCTCTGGATACATTTAAGAAAGAGTTGGATAGAGCTCTCAAGGATAGTGGGTTCAAGGGTTATGGAGATAAGGCAGGAACAGGATACTGATTAGGAATGATCAGCCATGATCATATTGAATGGTGGTGCAGGCTGGAAGGGCAGAATGGCCTACTCCTGCACCTATTGTCTATTGTCTATTGCAACTGGAATGATATATTGAACAAACCTGGATTGTTGTTAAGTCTTTCATCGTTCAGAGTGGGTTACAGGTTTCATTTCATGACTATGTAAATCCCAGAATTTATTTCCAGTCGCATTCCCGCAATAACTTAAGTTTTTTAAAAAATGATGACATTTCAGCTCAGACAATGTATTAAAGGTGTGAGGTTAGGAGCTGTCTGTATCCCAGTCTTGAGTCAGACTGGTCTATTTCCAAACTAGGAATTTATAAAATGTTACAGGGATTGACTGTCTGCACCCTAGATCCCCTCTTAATCTCTGTAACCCCTACACCCTCTCCCTATCTCTGTAACCCCCTACACCCTCTCCCTATCTCTGTAACCCCTACACCCTCTCCCTATCTTTGTAACCCCTTACACCCCCTCCCTATCTCTGTAAACCCCTACACCCACTCCCTATCTCTGTAACCCCCTACACCCCTTCCCTATCTCTGTAACCCCCTACACCCCTTCCCTATCTCTGTGACCACCTCCAGCCCCTACTCCCTCTCCCTATCTCTGTAACCCCCTCCAGCCCCTATACCCCCTCCCTATCTCTGTAACCCCCATCCAGCCCCTACACCCCCTCCCTATCTCTGTAATCCCCTTCAGCTCCCACACCCCCTCCCTCTCTCTGTAACCCCCTCCAGCCCCTACACCCCCTCCCTATCTCTGTAACCCTCTCCAGCCCCTACATCCCCTCCCTATCCCTGTAACCCCCTCCAGCCCATACATCCCCTCCCTCTCTCTGTAACCCCCTCCAACCCCTACACCCCCTCCCTATCTCTGTAACCCCCTCCAGCCCCTACCCCTCTCCCTATCTCTGTAACCCCCTCCAGCCCCTACACCCCCTCCCTATCTCTGTAACCCCCTCCAGCCCCTACACCCCCTCCCTATCTCTGTAACCCTCTCCAGCCCCTACACCCCCTCCCTATCTCTGTAACCCCCTCCAGCCCCTATACCCCCTCCCTCTCTCTGTAACCCCCTCCAGCTCCTACATCCCCTCCCTATCCCTGTAACCCCCTCCAACCCCTACACCGCCTCCCTCTCTCTGTAACCCCCTCCAGCCCCTAAACCCCCTCCCTCTCTCTGTAACCCCCTCCAGCCCCTACACCCTCTCCCTATCTCTGTAACCCCCTTCAGCTCCTACACCCCCTCCCTATCTCTGTAACCCCCTCCAGCCCCTACACCCCCTCCCTATCTCTGTAACCCTCTCCAGCCCCTACACCCCCTCCCTATCTCTGTAACCCCCTCCAGCCCCTACACCCCCTCCCTATCTCTGTAACCCTCTCCAGCCCCTACACCCCCTCCCTATCCCTGTAACCCCCTCCAGCCCCTAAACCCCCTCCCTCTCTTTGTAACCCCCTCCAGCCCCTACACCTCTTCCCTATCTCTGTAACCCCCTCCAGCCCCTACCCCTCTCCCTATCTCTGTAACCCCCTCTTAGCCCCTACACCCCCTCCCTATCTCTGTAACCCCCTCCAGCCCCTACACCCCTCCCTATCTCTGTAACCCCCTCCAGCCCCTATACCCCCTCCCTATCTCTATAAGCCTCTCCAGTCCCTACACCCCTCCCTATCTCTGTAACCCCCTCCAGCCCCTATACCCCCTCCCTATCTCTATAAGCCTCTCCAGTCCCTACACCCCTCCCTATCTCTGTAACCCCCTCCAGCCCCTATACCCCCTCCCTATCTCTGTAACCTCCTTGACCACTCATACCTGTGACGGCAGTCAGCATTTTCTGGAAGGCTAATCTTTGCTCAGGTACGTGAACCGAGATACCTTTCTATCTCAGATGGCGCCATTGTGCGTTTTCACTGTACCCATGCGTACCTGTGACAATAACATTAATTCCTTGAATTCTGTGTGGGATATGGGTGTCACTTATTGCCTGTCCCTACAGCTGCCCCCTTTGAGAAGGTGGGGGTGAGCTGCCTCCTTGACCCACTGCAGTCCATGTGCTGTAGGGTAGACCCACAATGTCCCTTAGGGAGGGAATTCCAGGATTCTGACCCAGTGAGAGTGAAGGAACTTCCAATACATTTCCAAGTTAGGATGGGTGGGGTGGGGAACCTGCAGGGGGATGGTGTTCCCGTGCAGCTGCTGCCCTCGTCCTTCTCGATGGAAGAGGCTGTGGGTTTGGAAGGTGCTGTCTGAGGGTCTTTGGTGGGTGTAGCTGGTACACACTGCTGCTACTGAGCATCGGTGGGGGAGGGAGGGGATGTGGTCCCAATCAAGCAGGGGGGGGGCTGCTTTGTCCCTGGATGGTGTCGAGCTTCTTGAGTGTTGTTGGAGCTGCCCCCATCCAGGGGCAAGTGGGGAGTATTCCCTCACCCTCCTGACCTGTGCCTTGTCGGTGGTGGGACAGGCTTTAGGAGAGGAGTTACTGGCCGCAGGATTCCCAGCCTCTGACCTGCTCTTGTAGCCAATGTGTTTAAATTCCATTCAAGTCAATAATGGGAGAGAAGAGAGCGGCAGTTGGCAGTTTGGGGTAATGACATCTCACAATCACAAGGCGATATATAAATGCCGCCATGGTGAAGTTTGCATTTGGTGAAAACTCTGGGATTTATGGATGAGGCCATGTAACCACTGACCATCCGGTTCAGTAATGTCCTTCCAGGAAGAAAACTTCCCCGGTCTGGCCTACACGTGACTCCAGACTCTTGGGGAATAGGGACTGGCTTAGCCAGAGCTGAAAATGTGTTGCTGGAAAAGCGCAGCAGGTCAGGCAGCATCCAAGGAGCAGGAGATTCGACGTTTCGGGCCAGAGCCCTTCATCAGGAATGAGGAGAGGGTGCCAGGCAGGCTAAGATAAAAGGTAGGGAGGAGGGACTTGGGGGAGGGGCGATGGAGATGTGATAGGTGGAAGGAGGTCAAGGTGAGGGTGATAGGCCGGAGTGGGGTGGGGGCGGAGAGGTCAGGAAGAGGATTGCAGGTTAGGAGGGCGGTGCTGAGTTGAGGGAACCGACTGAGACAAGGTGGGGGGGAGGGGAAATGAGGAAACTGGAGAAATCTGAGTTCATCCCTTGTGGTTGGAGGGTTCCCAGGCGGAAGATGAGGCGCTCTTCCTCCAACCGTCGTGTTGTTATGTTCTGGCGATGGAGGAGTCCAAGGACCTGCATGTCCTCGGTGGGGTGGGAGGGAGAGTTGAAGTGTTGAAGGTGGTTGAGTTGGTTGGTCCGGGCTTAGCCAGTGTCATCCATCCCCTGGGGGCGAATGTTGTAAACAGTCTCCTTACTCTGGATGGGGTATTAGTGACACTGTGCACATATTTTAACACAAAGAGAGATGGGCTCACATTGGCTCCAGCCTTGGAGAACGTTGGCTCAGCGTAGACAGGAACAGGAGGAGTCCATTCGGCCCCTCGAGCCTGCCCCGTCATTCAACGGGATCATGGCGGATCTGACATTGCTCAAGTTCCTGCCCTTTCCCCTGTCACTCCCCGATAGATCGAGTCTCTCAGCCTTGAATACACACACACTTGACCCACCCCCCATCCCCGACAGCTCTCTCTCAGTTGCAAAGTCTCACACACTCTCTGAGGGAGTAAATTCCCTCAGTCTGAAATCCCCCCCCACCCTCCTTTATTCTGAGAGGGTGCCCTCTGGGTCCTAGCCTCTCCCCTGAGGGGAGGGGGGTGGGGAGGGGAACACCCTCTCAGCATTGACCCTGTCAGGCCCCTTAATATGTCCCAGTGAGACCACCCTCCCATTCGTCCCAACTCCAGGGAGCAGAGTCCCAACCTGTTCAGCCTTTGTACGTGAGACACTCCCCCACCCGTCCCCCCGGGGATCACTCCCTCACCCCCTCCCCACCCCGGGATCACTCTCTCCCCCGTCCCCCTCACTCCCCCCGGGATCACTCCCTCCCCCAGCCCCCCTCACCCCCCCGGGGATCATCGAGTGAAGCTTCTCTCTGAACTGCCTCCAATGAAATGATACCTTTCCCCAAATAAGGAACTGCCCGGAGTACTCCCGATGTGGTCTCCCCCAGCACCTTGGACAGTTCCAGTCACACCTCCCCCACTCTTACCCCCATGAAATAAGGGTCAATATTCCATGACCCTTCCTGATTCCCTGCTGCCCCGTGAGTGCTAGCTTTCGTGCACAAGTCCCTGAGACAGAATGGTTTGTTGTATGTGGTTGGGGGGGGGAGGTTGAGCAGAGCAGATCCACGCCCATTGGAGTTTCAGCAGCTTGAGAGGACATCTTACTTAAGAGCCCACGAGGGGATCGAACAGTGGAGGTGCCTTGAGAGGAATTTCCCAACGAAGCGAAGCCGAGAACTAGGGGGCGAAATCCCCCATCTGAGACAGGGGGGAGATCTCATCTCTCTGAGGCCTGCTCACCCCGTGGAACCACGGGGGGCCTAGCCACTGAATAGGGCCAGGGTTTGTGTCGGACAGACGTTGACTTGGTTTGAGAGCCGTGGGGACCAATCAGATCAGCCGTGATCCGGGTTTGACCTCACAAACAGGAGTAGGAGTAGGCCATCTGGCCCCCACGAGCCTGCTCTCCCCATCACGGCCTCCGCTCCACTTACCTGCCCGCTCACCCTAACCCTTAACGCCTTTAACTGGTCAAAAACCTATCTTTGCCTTAGAAACATTCAACGGGGTAGCCTCAACTGCTTCCATGGGCCGGGAATTCCGCAGATTCACAACCCTCTAGGGGGAAAGACGTTCCTCCTCAACGCAGTTCCAAATCTGCTCCCTACTTATTTTGAGGCGATGCCCCTCGTTCTAGTTAGACCCACCAGTGAATCCAGCCTCCCTGCTTCGATCCCCTCATCATTTCAGATCTAAGATTCCCCCCCCAGCTCATTCCAGTTAAAAATCCCACACAACACCAGGTTAGAGTCCAACAGGTTTAATTGGAAGCTTTCGGAGCGATGCTCCTTCACCAGGTGATCGTCGCTTCGAAAGCTAGTGTGCTTCTAATTAAACCTGTTGGACTCTAACCTGGTGTGGTGTGATTTTTAACTGTGTACACCCCAGTCCAACACCGGTGTCTCCAAATCATTCTAAATTCCAATGAGTATAGTCCCAGGCTGTTCAATCCCTCCTGATAAGCCAACCCTCTCCACTCCTGAATCAACCTAGAGAATACTTCGATAGGTCATAGATCCTTCTCCTTGTTTCTGATGTTCCTTTGTTCCTGTCCTCAAATGGCATGAATGTTTCACAGCTCGGAATCAGCTAGCACAGTCAGCACGGGAAGGGTTAAGAAAGAACGCTGACCGTGGCCTCCAGTGGTCACCAGGCAGGGTCTGACAGAGCAAGCTCCAGAAGCAATACGGAACAACAGCTCAGTGAATGCACAACATTTTGCAGCAATGACTCGATCTCCAAGGAATCTTCTCTTCCGTCTCCCTGCTCTTTTCACAAAGTTGCAACATCTCGGGAAACAGGAAGCTGCAGTGTAACACGGTGGCTCCGTCGTTAACACTGCTGCCTCCTGGCACCAGGGACCCAGGTTCGATCCCACCCTCGGGCAATGGTCTGTGTGCAGTTTCCACATTCTCCCCGTGTCTGCGTGCGTTTCCTGCGGGTGCTCCGGTTTCCTCCCACGATCCAAAGATGTGCAGGTTAGGGTGGATTGGCCGTGCTTAATTGTCCCATAGTGCCCAGGGATGGGCAGGTTAGAGTGGATTGGCCGTGCTAAATTGTCCCATAGTGCCCAGGGATGGGCAGGTTAGGGTGGATTGGCCGTGCTAAATTGTCCCATAGTGCGCAGGGATGTGCGGGTTAGAGTGGATTGACCGTTTTTGGGATAGGGTAGGGGGATGAGTCTGGTTGGGAAGCTCTTCAGAGGGTCTGTATGGACTCGATGGGCCAAATGGCCTGTGTCCACACTGTTTGGGTCAATCTGTACCCAAAACCTGTTTTGAAATAATTTGAGCTGATCATGAGGGTTTTCTGTCACTGTCACCTTTGATCCACGACCACCCCCTCCAGCTTACGCAATGAACCATGACAATCCAAAAGGTGGCCCTTCGGCCCATTCAGCTCCGTCTGTTCTCACCAGCGGGGGTGTGATTTGCCATCATTAGGACTTAAGGAGTCAAACAGTGCGAACCTCCTGGTCGTGGTAGTGTCAATAATCCAGGGACGAGAGTGTGGCGCTGGAAAAGCGCAGCAGGTCAGGCAGCATCCGAGGAGCAGGAGAATCGACAGTTCGGAATGGCTTTTCCTGATGAAGGGCTTATGCCCGAAGCGTCGATTCTCCTGCTCCTTGGATGCTGCTTGACCTGCTGCGCTTTTCCAGCAACACACCCTCCGCTCTGACTCTCCAGTATCTGCACTCCTCACTTCCCCCCCTGCAATCCAGGGACCCCCTTCCCCAGGTTTATATTGTAGGAAACGTCGGTTCAAATCCCACCAGGACACATGGTGACATCTGGATTTAGTTAAATAAAGCAACAATTTGCAATTAAAAGCTGCTGTAACGGGCGATCGCTGTTGACCGTCCCTTTAGGGAGGGGTAAATCTGTCCTCCTTAGCCCCCCGCTGCCCTGCTCTGACCCACACTGACTTCAGGCCATTCCTCCCCTTGAGCCTGCTCAGTAAGATCGGTTTGTGTCTCCGAGTTCCACGCTCCCACCAGACGTAACCTTTGACCCCACCACAAGGCCTATCCCCACCTTAAAGTGTATTTTTAATGAATTCCCTGCCTCAGAAAAAGCAGCCGAGGCCAAAGCATTGAGTGTTTTCCAGATGAAATTCGCTGTGGTCCTTGGGAATCAAAGGATATGGGGTTGATGGGGAGGAAGCAGGGACAGGGGACTGAGTTAGATGATCAGCCCTGATCGTATTGAACAGTAGAACAGGCTCGAAGGGCCGAATGGCTTCCTCCTGGTCCTATTCATTTTCTACGTTTATAATTTGCTCCCATCTTCCTCCCGGCTACAATCTGGTTAGAGACACCTAATTCAAGGGTCACCTCCCTGTAAATCCAGCGGCCTTCCAAAGTCTATCACTTTATCACGTTCCATCGACTGTTTCGTCTCTGTCCTTATGTGTGAAAGGCTTGCTCAGCGAGAAAGTTATCTCACTCGATATTGCAGCTGGGCTCGTAAACCGTCGGGTGAAAGTGAGGACTGCAGATGCTGGAGATTAGAGTCAGGAGAGTGTGGCGCTGGAAAAGCGCAGCAGGTCAGGCAGCATCCGAGGAGCAGGAGAGTTGACCTTCCGGGCATGAGCCCTAACTTTCCAGCACCACACTCTTCACTCACTCCAGCGAATCCAGCAACAATAACGTCTCCAGTCAATGCAGGGGACGTCAATGTGTTGGCCCTGAGAACTTTCATATTCCTTGGTCTTTACTCCTTCCCCAACGCAAGAGGCATTTCAAAATAAAAAGGCTGTGGGTGTTGGAAAATCAAGGCAAACACAGACCTTACGGGGAAAGACACAGGCAGCTTCTGTGGACAGAGACTCGGAGATGACGTTTCGGGCTCAGCCTTACAAATCTTTGGAACACTTATGACAAAAACAAATTCACCGAAGGTCCCCAGACAGCCACTGATAGCCACTTCCATGGAGAAGGACAAGTGTAGCAGATACAGGGGAACACCACCGCCCCACCCCCCCACCCCCACCCCCACCCCATGCAAGTTCCCCTCTGAGCCACTCTCTGTCCTGACTTGGAACTGATGAGATTAGATTCTCCACAGTGTGGCCATTCGGCCAAACAAGCCCACACTGCCCCTCCGAAGAGTCATCCACCCAGCCCCATTCCCCTCCCCTATATTTATCCAATCAATGCACCAACACTATGGGACAATTTAGCGTGGCCAATCCACCCTAACCTGCACATCCCTGGGCACTATGGGACAATTTAGCACGGCCAATCCACCCTAACCTGCACATCCCTGGGCACTATGGGACAATTTAGCACGGCCAATCCACCCTAACCTGCACATCCCTGGGCACTATGGGGCAATTTAGCACGGCCAATCCACCCTAACCTGCACATCACTCGGCACTATGGGACTATTTAGCACGGCCTATCCACCCTAACCTGCACATCCCTGGGCACTATGGGACAATTTAGCACGGCCAATCCACCCTAACCTGCACATCCCTGGGCACTATGGGACAGTTTAGCGCGGCCAATCCACCCTAACCTGCACATCCCTGGGCACTATGGGACAATTTAGCACGGCCAATCCACCCTAACCTGCACATCCCTGGGCGCTATGGGACAATTTAGCATGGCCAATCCACCCTAACCTGCACATCCCTGGGCACTATGGGACAGTTTAGCACGGACAATCCACCCTAACCTGCACATCCCTGGGCACTATGGGACAATTTAGCACGGCCAATCCACCCTAACCTGCACATCCCTGGGCGCTATGGGACAATTTAGCACGGCCAATCCACCCTAACCTGCACATCCCTGGGCGCTATGGGACAATTTATCACGGCCAACCCACCCTAACCTGCACATCCCTGGGCACTATGGGACAATTTAGCACGGCCAATCCACCCTAACCTGCACATCCCTGGGCGCTATGGGACAATTTAGCACGGCCAATCCACCCTAACCTGCACATCCCTGGGCGCTATGGGACAATTTATCACGGCCAACCCACCCTAACCTGCACATCCCTGGGCACTATGGGACAATTTAGCACTGCCAACCCACCCTGGCCGTGCTAAATTGTCCCATGGTGTTCAAGGATGTGTGGGTTGGGTACGTTAGTCAGGGGTAAACGTAGAATAGTTGGGTCGGTGAATGAGTCTGGGTGTGTTACTCTTCAGAGGGTTAGTATGGACTTGTTGGGCCGAAGGGCCTGTTTCCACACTGTTGGGGGTTTTATGGATCCTGGATTCCAATTGCTCGCTGTAATGAGTGTTACCAAAGTGGGATTCAATCCTAGGCTTTGACAGAATCTGTAACTTTAATCAATCCCTTGGCACACTGACTCTGCATATCTTATCGCAAATCCCTAATCAAACAATGTACCTTCACCTTGATCTTTACACAGTGTTCCTGTACAATCAACACACCATTAACACAAGGAAATAAAGGAGATGACAAGGAGTTGGGGAGATATACAGAGTTAGGTCATACATCGTCAGATATTAAAGTACGGAAGGAGCCATTTGGCCCATCGTGTCTGTATCACTATTCGTCCTATCTCCCTGGCCCTCCCAATTTTTGCCTTTCAAATATATATCTAGCTCACTTGGAAACCTTCTGTGTATTCTATCTCCATCAGTCTCCCTGGCAGCACCTTCCAAATCCTAACAACCTGCTCCTCATCTCACTGCAACCTCTCTTACTGATTACGAAAAATCCTCCACATCACAGTGGGTCAGGCAGTGTCCGTGGACAGAGAGAGAGCAAGCTAACATTTTGCCTCTCAATGACTTGTTCCTCAGAGCTGACGGCAAGTGTGGAGGGGGCAGGTATTGATGCAATAGTAGGGGGGAGGGGTGGGTGGTGGAATGGGGGAGGAAGAGTGCTGATGGGTTAGATTAAGGAACTGGAATGTGAGGATAGCAGAACAATGGTGTGTCTAAGGAACTAGGTTAAAAATCCCACAACACCAGGTTAGAGTCCAACAGGTTTATTTGGAAGCACTAGCTTTCGGAGCGACGCTCCTTCGTCAGGAATAGGATCATGTAGCACTCCGAAAGCTAGTGCTTCCAAATAATTCCTGATGAAGGGCTCCGGCCCAAAACGTTGATTGTGCTGCTCCTCGGATGCTGCGCTTTTCCAGCACCACACTCCAACTCTGATCTCCAGCATCGGCAGACCTCACTGTCTCCTTCCAAATAAACCTGTTGGATTACACACGTGGTGTTACGTGTTTTTTTTTAAACTTTGTCCACCCCAGTCCAACACCGGCCCCTCCACATCGTGGAAGGAGCGCACAGTCTCAGCGGAGTGGCGTGAGGGGGCGGGAGGAGGTGGTGACAGAGCGTGCAACCAGTCGAGCTAGTGGGAAGGAATGGGAGCAGGTTCACACCCTGAAGGTGTTGAACTCAAGGTTAAGTCCAGCGGTGCCCGGTCTGAAGATGAGGTGGTGCCCATCCAGTCGGCGCTGGGATTCACTGGAACACTGCAGCACACCGAGGACAGACACATGAGTTTGCACGTTCTCCCCGTGTCTGCGTGGGTTTCCTCCGGGTGCTCCGGTTTCCTCCCACAGTCCAAAGATGTGCGGGTCAGGGTGAATTGGCCATGCTAAATTGCCCGTAGTGTTAGGTAAGGGGTAAATGTAGGGGTATGGGTGGGTTGCGCTTCGGTGGGTCGGTGTGGACTCGTTGGGCCGAAGGGCCTGTTTCCACACTGTAAGTAATCTAATCTAATCTGAAACAAAATGAACAGGATGCTGTGTTAAAATGACTGGCTACAGGAAGGTCTGGGGGGGCCCCCTGCTTACGCACGGACAGGAGGTGTTCCACCAAGTGGTCACCCCCCAAGTCTGCCACATTGGATGTAGCAAATAGAATTGACCAGGTTGAGGGGTGTGGGGGAGCAGGTGAAATGGAAGACCAGGCAGAGGTGGGGACTGCAGATGCTGGAGATCAGAGTCTAGGTTAGAGTGGTGCTGGAAAAGCACAGCAGGTCAGGCAGCGTCCGAGGAGCAGGAAAATCAGCGTTTCAGGCAGGAGTCCTTCACCTGTCATTCTTGATGAAGTGTTTATGCCCGAAATGTCGGTTCTCCTGCTCCTCGGATGCTGCCTGACCTGCTGTGCTTTTCCAGCACCTCTCTGATCTAGACTCACCTGGCAAGACTCCTCGTCACGGACAGACCAACTACTGGGAACAAAATACACTTCTTTATCACGTCAAAGTTGTTTGTAAGTTTGAAAATCTCAATAAGGTCACCTGCTCCGCACCAAGGAGAATATGCCCACGTTTCTCAGCTATCTCCTTGTACTGAAAATGCCTCACTCTAGTAAACCTCCTTTGAACCCTCTCCAGAGTTTTAACACCCTTCCTCAAATAAAGCGCCCACAACTGGACACAATCCTCCAAATGTAGTCTGACCAAAGATTTGTCGAGGTGTAGCATCACTTCCTTGCTTTTAAACTCTCTGCCTCTGTTTATAAACCCAAGGATCCTATAAGCCTTCGTAATAACTGTTTCAACTTGCCTGGCCCCCTTTGGAGAATTGTACATCTCATCGCATCAAGTGGTGGGACAGGATTGAGGGCTGAATGGCCACTTTCAGGTCCTTTATCCTGGAGAAGGTAGAGAAAGATAAGAGGGAGGCTTGTGACAAAGGGTTACTGGACGCCCGAAACATCCAGTCTGTTTTTCTCTCTCTCTCTCTCCACAGATGCTGCCAGCCCTGCTGAGTTTCTCCAGCAATGGGAAGTTAGGCAGGAATTTAAAAAGGAGGTCCTCGAGGGTAGTAATATCTGGATTACTCCCGGTGCTCGGAGCTAGTGAGGGCAGGAATAGGAGGATAGAGCAGTCGAATGCATGACTGAGGAGCTGGTGTATGGGAGAATGATTCACATTGTTGGATCATTGGAATCTCTTCTGGGGTAGAAGTGACCTGTACAAGAAGGACGGATTGCACCTAAATTGGAAGGGGACTAATATACTGGCAGGGAAAGTTTCTAGAGCTGTTCAGGAGGATTTAAACTAGTAAGGTGGGGGGTGGGGGGAGATAGTGAGGAAAGAGATCAATCTGAGACTGGTACAGTTGGGAAAGGGACTGAGTCAAAGCAGTCAGGTCAGGCAGGTACAAAGCAGTCAACAAGGTAGGACTGATGAGTTAAAACTGCATTTACCCTAATGCAAGGGGCCTAACAGGGAAGGCAGATGAACTCAGGGCATGGTTAGGAACATGGGACTGGGATATCATAGCAACTACAGAAACATGGCTCAGGGATGGGCAGGACTGACAGCTTAATGTTCCAGGATACAAATGCTACAGGAAGGACAGGGGGAGGTAACAGGAGAGGGAGTGGCATTTTTGATAAGGGATAGCATTACAGCTGTGCTGAGGGAGGATATTCCCAGAAATACATCCAGGGAAGTTATTTGGGTGGAACTGAGAAATAAGAAAGGGATGACCACCTTATTGGGATTGTATTATAGACCCCCTAATAGTCAGAGGGAAATTGAGAAACAAATTTGTAAAGAGATCTCAGTTATCTGTAAGAATTATTGAGTAGTTATGGTAGGGGATTTTAACTTTCCAAACATCGACTGGGACTGCCATAGTGTTAAAGGTTTAGATGGAGAGGAATTTGTTAAGTGTGCACAAGACAACTTTCTGATTCAGTATGTGGATGTACCTACTAGAGAAGGTGCAAAACCTGACCTACTCTTGGGAAATAAGGCAGGGCAGGTGTCTGAGGTGTTGGTGGGGGGGCACTTTGGGGCCAGCGACCGTAATTCTATTAGTTATAGAATAGTGATGGAAAAGGATAGACCAGATCTAAAAGTTGAAGTTCTAAATTGGAGAAAGGCCAATTTTGACGATATTAGGCAAGAACTTTCGAAAGCTGATTGGAGGCAGATGTTCGCAGGTAAAGGGACGGCTGGAAAATGGGAAGCCTTCAGAAATGAGATAACAACAATCCAGAGAAAGTATATTCCTGTCAGGGTGAAAGGGAAGGCTGGTAGGTATAGGGAATGCTGGATAACTAAAGAAATTGAGGGTTTGGTTAAGAAAAAGAAGGAAGCATATGTCAGGTACAGACAGGATAGATCGAGTGAATCCTTAGAAGAGTATAAAGGCAGTAGGAGTATACTTAAGAGGGAAATCAGGAGGGCAAAAAGGGGACATGAGATAGCTTTGGCAAATAGAATTAAAGAGAATTCAAAGGGTTTTTACAATTACATTAAGGACAAACTAGGGAGAGAATAGGGCCCCTCAAAGATCAGCAAGGCGGCCTTTGTGTGGAACCACAGAAAATGGGGCAGAAACTAAATGAATATTTTGCATCAGTATTTACTGTGGAAAAGGATATGGAAGATATAGACTGTAGGGAAATAGATGGTGACATCCTGCAAAATGTCCAGATTACAGAGGAGGAAGTGCTGGATGTCTTGAAATGGATAAAGGTGGATAAATCCCCAGGACCTGATCAGTTGTACCTGAGAACTCTGTGGGAAGCTAGAAAAGTGATTGCTGCGCCTCTTGCTGAGATATTTGTATCATCGATAGTCACAGGTGAGGTGCCGGAAGACTGGAGGTTGGCAAACGTGGTGCCACTGTTTAAGAAGGGCGGTAAAGATAAGCCAGGGAACTATAGACCGGTGAGCCTGACCTCGGTGGTGGGCAAGTTGTTGGAGGGAATCCTGAGGGACAGGATGTATGTGTATTTGGAAAGGCAAGGACTGATTAGGGATAATCAACATGGCTTTGTGCATGGGAAATCACAAACATGATTGAGTTTTTTGAAGAAGTAACAAAGAAGATTGATGAGGGCAGAGCAGTAGATGTGATCTATATAGACTTCAGTAAGGCGTTCGACAAGGTTCCCCATGGGAGACTGATTAGCAAGGTTAGATCTCATGGAATACAGGGGGAACTAGCCATTTGGATACAGAACTGGCTCAAAGGTAGAAGACAGAGGGTGGTGGTGGAGGGTTGTTTTTCAGACTGGAGGCCTGTGACCAGTGGAGTGCCACAAGGATTGGTGCTGGGTCCTCTACTTTCTGTCATTTACATAAATGATTTGGATGCGAGTATAAGAGGTATAGTTAGTAAGTTTGCAGATGACACCAAAATTGGAGGTGTAGTGGACAGCGAAGAAGGTTACCTCAGATTACAACAGGATCTGGACCAGATGGGCCAATGGGCTGAGAAGTGGCAGATGGAGTTTAATTCAGATAAATGTGAGGTGCTGCATTTTGGGAAAGCAAATCTTAGCAGGACTTATACACTTAATGGTAAGGTCCTAGAGAGTGTTGCTGAACAAAGAGACCTAGGAGTGCAGGTTCATAGCTCCTTGAAAGTGGAGTCGCAGGTAGATAGGATAGTGAAGAAGGTGTTTGGTATGCTTTCCTTTATTGGTCAGAGTATTGAGTACAGGAGTTGGGAGGTCATGTTGCGGCTGTACGGGACATTGGTTAGGCCACTGTTGGAATATTGTGTGCAATTCTGGTCTCCTTCCTATCGGAAAGATGTTGTGAAACGTGAAAGAATTCAGTAAATATTTACAAAGAAGTTGCCAGGGTTGGAGGATTTGAGCTACAGGGAGAGGCTGAACAGGCTGGGGCTGTTTTCCCTGGAGCGTCGGAGGCTGAGGGGTGACCTTATAGAGGTTTATAAAATCATGAGGGGCATGGATAGGGTAAATAGACAAGGTCTTTTCCCTGGGGTGAGAGAGTCCAGAACTCGAGGGGATAGATTTAGGGTGAGAGAGGAAAGATATAAAAGAGACCTAAGGGGCAACTTGTCAAACAGAGGGTGGTACGTGTATGGAATGAGGAAGTGGTGGAGGCTGGTACAAAGACAACATTTAAAAGGCATCTAGGTGGGTATATGGATAGGAAGGGTTTGGAGGGATATGAGCCAAGTGCTGGCACATGGGACGAGATTGGGTTAGGATATCTTGTCGGTATGGAGGGGTTGGACTGAAGGGTCTGTTTCCGTGTAGTGTATCCCCATGACTGTAATTTCCGCTTTCTGTCAGAGATTTCACCGAAATGCTGAGAATAATGAGCCAGTGCTGATACGGTCCGCAGGTTTCTGTGACGCTGATTTGAAAAGGATCTGCAGGAACTGATCTAGCCTTGCAGTTCAACTGTTGGAGTTCATCTGCGGTTAAATATTAAATATTAACATCCTTATCATAAAGTCAGCCATTAACAAAACAGTCCCCCCAGGGACACAATAAACCGTGTGCGCAACTTATCAAGTGGGATTTTCCCCAGGAAAAGGGCAATAGTCCTCCGTGGTGTGTGTGATTTGCAACTCTCAAGTTGTGATAAAGGCGATAAGAAACAGGAGGCCATTTAGCGCCCCCCAACAAAACCTGTTTCAGATTTCTAAGAAGATCTCCATCTCCTGTTTTGAATCTCCTGAGAGTTTAGACAGCCTTAAGTTCTTTGTTTTTTTTTCACCCCATGGGAGATGGGTGCCTCTGGCTGGGCTCAGCGTTTATTGCCTGTCCCTAGTTGCCCCCTCGAGACGGTGGTGGCAGGTTGTGGGGTGGAGGTTCACGATGCGCTTCCCATGGCAACACCTCAGCCAATCAGAGTCAACCTGCTAACCAATCAGCAGCCCTTCTCCCCTGCGGTAGCAATGGACGCGACCGGTTGGGGATTTTGGCGTTCTTGCGGGTGTCCTGATGAAATGTCTCAGGCCCGGCGGGATGTCCTCTCAGCGATGTAGACAATGTGGGATCAATGTTTTCAAGAGCCAGTGTGGACGTGATGGGGCCTAGTGGCGTTCCCTTAGGAATTTGATTGGTCAGAAAACAAATTGACCATTGCCGGAAAAAGAGACATGTTGTTGAAGCTTTCTCGTCAGGACAATTCGCAAGAATATCAACAAAGGTGAAAACCGGCATTCAATATGAGAATGCTGATTGGTTGGCTGGGCGGATTCTAATAGGAAGAGGTAGTACTATGGAGGATGCAGCAATGAGTGATTGACAGTTAACTGCCAAGCTTTGATTTAA
Source organism: Hemiscyllium ocellatum (assembly GCF_020745735.1). Classification (NCBI taxonomy): domain Eukaryota; kingdom Metazoa; phylum Chordata; class Chondrichthyes; order Orectolobiformes; family Hemiscylliidae; genus Hemiscyllium; species Hemiscyllium ocellatum. The sequence continues at coordinate 6,100,901 of NC_083444.1, read as the reverse complement.
GTTGCCCAACTCAAAAGAAACTGAACAGCAACTCACCAACTCAGAGAAAACGGAGACACTTATAGCCCGATTTCTTGTAAAATGACCCGTGGAGGCTATGATCGCACAATCTCCTCAAGTACCTTGGAAGAACTTTTCAGTTTTTCTCTCTACCTACGTCTCTCCACATCCAGGTCAATGACCCGAATCCCAGGAATTCTCCGCCTTGCGCGGAAACATCTGAAGAAAGCTCAGCAGTGAACTGTCAATCACTAACATTACAACAGTGTACAACCTGAAATCTTTGTGAGAGAATGTCAAATTTTTCGATGGATCCCTTACTCGTTGTTGACTCAGGAACCTGCTCTTGGTGTAGCTTTAATCACTTTGTTTTTCTTAACCACCTCTACCAACAGATATTGTTTCCAGCGATTCACATCCACGCCACGGGGAGTAGAGGTTGCTGTGCGAACCGATGTGGGGTAGGTTCCTCTATTCTCTGTTCCCGCTCTCCCTGATTATTGGAAAGGATGGGAAGGGCACATGAGAGGGTCACGGAAGTGGGGGGAGAGGTCGGGGGGAAGGATAATAGAACTCACCAGAGCGTCGGTAGGTCGGAGAGGGATGTGTTGGCGTCGTGCCGGTGTGACTCAACTGATAATGCGGCTGACGCTGTGGGAATGTTCGAATTTGGTGAAAAAAACCTGGAAATGCGGCCCAGTGCTCAGCACTGAAGCCTCAATGCCACCCCGGGGGTGACTCCCCTGTGTGGGGTTCGCACCTCTCCCCACGGAGAGTGTGACGGGAAATTGCAACGTGATGTATCCAAGAGAAAACCTGCCTCTGTGTCGGGCTCAGCTCGGGGAGAGAAAGCCTATCGTCTCCGCGTCACGCTCCTCATGGAAGTGTCAGAGTTTGCTCGATTGTTCTCACCGATCTCGCTGTTCTTTCAGATGTTCCTCTCCATTGCGTTCGCTGCCGTGGGGGCTCTGGGTGCAGGCTACTGCCTGATTGTCTCCTCGCTGGGCCTGGTGAACGGACCGATGTGTCTGACCAACGCGGGCAACTGGTCACAGCCCTTCTTCACCGACCTGGAGGACTTGGAGTTGACGTAAGACTCAAGGGTGGTGGGAAAAACGGAGGGGCACACTCCGGGCCTGGCTTGACTCCCCTGGCCATCACGTTTGACACAGGCCGAGGCGGAGGGAGGGACGGGAATGGGGGTGGGGAGGGGAGGGGCTGCGCTGCCGGGGGTGCTTCAGCCCTGATGCAGCCCACCTCCCCCCCACACACACACCTGTGGAAAATGGAGGCAAACGATTCCCATTCTGAGGAAGGGGCAGGATCGTGTGTCCTGAGCCCCACTCTCCGACCGGACCCACGTTCATCGGTCTAGGGAACCAGAAAGATTCCCAATGGCATTCCCCGTTTTCGGGAGCCTTACTGCACGTCAATTGGCTGCCTCGCCTCTGACATCAGCTCAAGGGTGATGACAACTCAAGTGTAACCCATCGAAAGTAAACTGCGCCTGAGGACATAAACAAACACAATGTACATTTCTTTATTTTCGAGGTCAATAGTTATAGTTAGCAAGAGAGATAAACAGCAGGGGAGGCAGTCTCTGTGATCAGTAAGGCCACTCAGCCCCTTTCAGTCTGCTCCTACATTCACAGCATCATAGAGATGTACAGCACAGAAACAGACCCTTCGGCCCAACCCGTCCATGCCAACCAGATATCCGAACCTAATCTATTCCCATTTGCCAACATTTGGCCCATATCCCTCCAAACTCTTCCTATTCATATACCCATCCAGATGCCTCTTAAATGTTGTAATTGTACCAGCCTCCACCACTTCCTCTGGCAGCTCATTCCATACACGTACCACCCTCTGTGTGAAAAAGTTGCCCCCTCAGGTCCCTTTTATATCTTTCCCCTCTCACCCCAAACCTATGCCCTAGAGTTCTGGACTCCCCCACCCCAGGGAAAAGACTTTGTCTATTTATCCTATCCATGCCCCTCATGATTTTGTAAACCTCTATAAGGTCACCCTTCAGCCTCCGACGCTCCAGGGAAAACAGCCCCACCCTGTTCAGCCACTCTGACCAATAAAGGAAAGCATACCAAACACCTTCCTCACTATCCTATCTACCTGCGACTCCACTTTCAAGGAGCTATGAACCTGCACTCCAAGGTCTCTTTGTTCAGCAACACTCCCTAGGACCTTACCGTTATGTGTATAAATCCTGCTAAGATTTGCTTTCCCAAAATGCAGCATCTCATATTTATCTGACTTAAACTCCATCTGCCACTCCTTAGCCCATTGGCCCATCTGATCAAGATCCTGTTGTAATCTGAGGGCCAGGATACAATAAATAGACAAAATCTTTTCTCTGGGGTGGGGGAGTCCAGAACTGGAGGGTATAGGATGAGAGGGGAAAGATATAAAAGAGACCTAAGGGACAACTTTTTCACTCAGAGGGTGGTACATGTATGGAATGAGCTGCCAGAGGAAGTGGTGGAGGCTGGTACAATTACAACATTTAAGAGGCATTTGGAAGGGTATATGAATAGGAAGGGTTTAGAGGGATATGGGCCGGGTGCTGGCAGGTGGGACTAGATTGGGTTGGGATAACTGGTCGGCATGGACGGGTTGGGCCGAAGGGTCTGTTTCCGTGCTGTACCTCTCTATGACTCTATGAAGTGTTTCATCCTGTGATGATGGTCAGGTTACTTTGTCCTGTTTTTGCTTTTGTTTGAAGAGAGATTGTAAGGTCAATGTGCCCAAAACCACCGGAGCTTGTGAGGCCTTGGCTTTTTTTTTAAAACGGTGAAACAATAGAAGCAGCCTGGCTGGGTGTGACCAGCTCTCACAGGGTTTCTAGTGTTGTTTTAGTTTCTCGGTTCCACTTTAAGTAGTTGTTGTTGTTGTTGTGGGCTTCAAGAAGTAGATGCTATCTCTTCCCCTCTCTCAGTTACAGCCAGAAACTGGGGCTTCTCTCTCCTGCTGGGTTCATTTGACCTTTTGCTCAGGGAGGTGTTTGTGGAAGGCGACCACAGTTAGTCAGTAATAGTTTCTATATCTATTATTCTGTTAGGGGTTGCAACAGAGTGAAGTTATTCTAAATTCCTTTTTCATTGGTTGTATTTTAACCACAGTGCTTAAATAAATTGTTTTACTTAATGTTTGACCAATCAAATTGCACCTAAAACACAGTATTTCATATTTGCCTTTAAAATAAGAAACCGTTAGGGCCTAGATTACCTTCTTAAAATATTTTGAGGGGGTGGGGTTGGGGGCGAATCTGGCCTGGTCCATTACAATGCGCTTAATCTAACGGATCATTTCTACATCCCGCAGTGAGGAAAGCTATCTCTTCCATCCCGACATATGGGACTCACTGTGCCAGAAGCCTAAAGACGTGATTGTCTTCAATGTGGTCCTCTTTGGCTTACTGATCGGATTCAGCGGAATCGAGCTGGTACTCTGCCTGCTTCAGATGATCAACGGTCTCTTCGGGTGCCTCTGTGGGACGTGTGGCAAGACCAGAGCGGTGAGTTTTGGACGTCACAGTCAGCATTGACCGAGGAAGCAAGCACGCATGCAATTTGTGCGCTTCCTCATTCAAGGACCAGGCCTGACCTCCGATCGGCCCACAGCAGCCTTGCATCTTCAACTGTCGTGGTAATACCGCTGGGTTAGTAACCCAGCGATGAACCATGGAACCCTTACAGTGTGGAAGTAGGTCCGTCCACCCAAAAAGTGGGTGGGATGGCAGCATGGTGGCTCAGTGGTTAGCACTGCTGCCTCACAGCGCCAGGGACCCAGGTTCAATTCCTGCTTCGGGCAACTGTCTGTGTGGAGATTGCACATTCTCCCCGTGTCTGCATGGGATTCCTCCCACAATCCAAAGCTGTGCAGGTTAGGTGAACTGGCCGTGCTAAATTGTCCCATAGTGTTAGATGCATTAGTCAGGGATGAATGTAGGGGAATGGGTCTGGGTGGGTTGCTCTTCGGAGGGTCGGTGTGGACTTGTTGGGCCAAAGGGCCTGTTTCCACACTATAGGCAATCTAATTTAAGTCCACACCGATCCACCCAAACGCAATCCTGTATTTACCCCTGACTAATGCCCCTAGCCTACACATCCCTGGGCACTATGGGACAATTTAGCACGGCCAATCCATCCTAACCTGCACATTCCTGGACACTAGGGGACAATTTAGCACGGCCAATCCACCCTAACCTGCACATCCCTGGGCACTATGGGACAATTTAACACGGCCAGTCCACCCTAACCTGCACATCCCTGGGCACTATGGGACAATTTAACATGGCCAGTCCACCCTAACCTGCACATCCCTGGGAACGATGGGACAATTTAGCACGGCCAATCCACCTTAACCTGCGCATCCCTGGGCACTATGGGACAATTTAGCACGGTCAATCCACCCTAACCTGCACATCCCTGGGCACTGTGGGACAATTTAGCACGGCCAATCCACCCTAACCTGCACATCCCTGGGCACTGTGGGACAATTTAGCATGGCCAATCCACCCTAAACTGCACATCCCTGGGCACTATGGGACAATTTAGCACGGCCAATCCACCCTAACCTGCACATCCCTGGGCACTGTGGGACAATTTAGCACGGCCCATCCACCCTAAACTGCACATCCCTGGGCACTATGGGACAATTTAGCACGGCCAATCCACCCTAACCTGCACATCCCTGGGCACTATGGGACAATTCAGCACGGCCAATCCACCCTAACCTGCACATCCCTGGGCACTATGGAAGGAAACCCGAGCACCTGGAGGAAATCCACGCAGACACGGGGTGAACGTGCACACACAGAAGTCGCCTGAGGCTGGAATTGAACCGGGGTCCCTGGCGCTGTGAGGCAGCAGTGCTAACCACTGAGCCACCGTGCCTCCCTTGGTTCACGTGTTCAAATCCCACCATATCTGTATTGTCCATGATGCCATTCTCAACTCACCCCAGCTGCCAGCACATGGTCCGTGTCCTTCTGTACCCTGCCTGTTCATGCCTCTGTCGAGAGGCCTCTCAAACGTTGCTATTATATCTGCTTCTCCCACCTCCCCCGGCAGCTCATTCCAGGCACCTACTGCCCTCTGTGTTAAAAACCAGCCTGGTACATCTCCCTTAAACATTCCCCCTCTCACCTTAACCCCATGCCTCCCTGGGGAAAGAGACTCTGACTACCCTTGCTATCCATACTTTATAGACTCCCATCAGCCTTTGACATTACAATGAAAACAATCTAAATTTGTCCAACCTCTACTCATGAGAGTCCTGAGGAAGGGTTATACCCGCAATGTTGATTCTCCACCTCCTGATGCTGCCTGTCTTGCTGTGTTCTTCCAACCTCCTGTCTGTCAAGCTCTACTTATAGCCAATACGCTCCAATCCAGGCAACATCCTGGTAAACCTCTTCTGCGCCCTCTCCAATGACGACACGTCCTTCCTATAGTGCGGCGACCAGAACTGAGGTGTCCAAATGAGGCCGAACTGTTGGGTCAGAGGTCACACTGAAAGCTCATACAGCTGTGAAGATGGGACTGTGCCCTTTGGAGAATGGAAGGCTGACAGAGGGTTTCAAAACCATGATGGGCTTGGACAGCGTCGAGAGGGAGAGGCAGGAAGGATTGAAAACCGAAGGGGAGAGACCTGAGGTGATTCAGCCAAAGAACACAGGAAGGGGGTGAGGATCTGGACCACCTGAGAGTATGTGGTCAAGACTGAACTCGAGACTAGCTTTCAGACAGAGGTCATCTGAAGAGGGGGGAGCAAGAAACGTTCGCAGGGTGATGGGGTGCAGGCAAGGTGAGGGTGACTAGGTGGGACGAAAATGTGTCGCTGGAAAAGCGCAGCAGGTCAGGCAGCATCCAAGGAGCAGGAGATTCGACGTTTCGGGCATGAGCCTTTCTTCAGGAAGGATTTCAGAGAACACCTCTGGGACGCCCGGACCAACCAACCCAACCACCCCGTGGCTCAACACGTTAACTCCCCCTCGCACTCCACCGAGGACATGCAGGTCCTTGGACTCCTCCATTGCCAGACTATAACAACACGACGGTTGGAGGAAGAGCGCCTCGTCTTCCGCCTAGGAACCCTCCAACCACAAGGTCCATCGCCAGACCATAGCAACACGATGGCTGGAGGAAGAGCACCTCATCTTCCGCCTGGGAACCCTCCAACCACAAGGGATGAACTCAGATTTCTCCAGTTTCCTCATTTCCCCTCCCCCCACCTTGTCTCAGTTCCAACCCTCGAACTCAGCACCGCCTTCCTAACCTGCAATCTTCTTCCTGACCTCTCCGCCCCCACCCCACTCCGGCCTATCACCCTCACCTTAACCTCCTTCCACCTGTCGCATCTCCATCGCCCCTCCCCCAAGTCCCTCCTCCCTACCTTTTATCTTAGCCTGCCTGGATGCACTTTCCTCATTTTTTTTAATGCGGTCCTCACTTTCTCCTCCACTAGGTGGGACGCCCTTGCAGAGAGCGGGTAGGCATTTGATGGCTGCAATATGACCATTGTGTGATTCTGTTCTGTTCACAGGGCCCTGTGTAAAATGTGATGAGCCAGGGAAGACGTAAATTGATTTACCACTGGGTAAAAGTTATCAAATTCACTCGTGCCAAACCTCTTACTGAAGAATGAGTTCATTTATTGTCCTTGGCTTTCCATTCTGCATCTCCTTCGTTCTGAGGAAGTTCCCTTTTCTCCTGTTTGTACAAACTATTTGAAAGAGCTTGTATTTTCAAAGCAATCTTTAATAAATCACAGATCATGATGTCTACCTTTAGTCTACGGATTCTCTTTTCGTTCAGGGTGTTGGCGTCAAAGGCTTGGCCAATCACGTCCAGCATTCATTGCGTCAAGTTTACTTCATTCAAACAACGTAACACACTGTTTAGCCAGGTAACATCGCCACAAACGTACCAGGCTCGTTCGAGAGGGAGACGACTGATGGCAGTTTTAACCCGAGGGTCACCGTCTCGGGGCGAGGGGAGACGTTGTGAAGGAGAGTCCTTCACAGGTAACCGCGTCCATTGCAGGGATTGACATCAACGCTTCACAAACCAGCCACGTCCAGCCGACTGACTGCTCCGCCACAGCATTCACAAGGGGTCTGAGTGCTCTCAGTGTCTCCCCGTTCATTCCTGACGCACAGGACTCCGGCAGCTATCACTGTAAATCCAGCATGGTTATCCATTCCATGGGACTGCACGGTGACTCAGAGGTTAGCACTGCTACCTCATGGCGCCAGGGACCCAGGTTCGTTTCCAGCCTCAGGCGACTGACTGTATGGAGTTTGCACATTCTCCCTGTGTCTGTGTGGGTTTCCTCCGGGTGCTCCGGTTTCCTCCCACAATCCAAAGATGGGCAGGTTAGGGTGGATTGGCCGTGCTACATTGTCCCATAGTGCCCAGGGATGTGCAGGTTAGGGTGGATTGGCCGTGCTAAATTGTCCCATAGTGCCCAGGGATGTGCAGGTTAGGGTGGATTGGCCGTGCTAAATTGTCCCATAGTGCCCAGGGATGTGCAGGTTAGGGTGGATTGGCCGTGCTAAATAGTCCCATAGTGCCCAGGGATGTGCAGGTTAGGGTGGATTGGCCGTGCTAAATTGTCCCATAGTGCCCAGGGATGTGCAGGTTAGGGTGGATTGGCCGTGCTAAATTGTCCCATGGTGCCCAGAGATGTGCAGGTTAGGGTGGATTGGCCGTGCTAAATTGTCCCATAGTGCCCAGGGATGTGCAGGTTAGGGTGGATTGGCCGTGCTAAATTGCCCAGGGATGTGCAGGTTAGGGTGGATTTGCCGTGCTAAATTGCCCAGGGATGTGTAGCATAGGTGCATTAGTCAGGGGTAAATGTAGAGTAATAGGGTAGGAGAGTGGGTTTGGATGGGATACTCTTTGGAGGGTCGGTGTGGACTTGTTGGGCCGAAGGGCCTGTTTCAACACTGTCGGGATTCTATGATTCTCTGGAAAGGGGTTGTTGCGGTGTAGTGGCCCTTCCTGTGAGACCTGAGTTCAAATCCCACCCGTCCCTGAAGTATGTAATAATATCTCTGAATAGGTTGGTTCGGAAAATATTTAGTATTCTGGTCCATGTTTCACCTGGATTGCGTATTTTGGGGGAGGTGTCAGTGGGATATTGGTGTTGTCATGAAGTTGGTAATCCACAGGCCCAGCTTGGGCTGGAGGCAAAGGTCACATTGGGTCAGGCAGCATCCATGGAGAGAGAGAGAGAGAGAGACAAGCCGACATTTCGAGTCCAGATGAGTCTTCCATCAGAGCTGATTGGAAGTGTGGAGGGTCGAAGAGTGTGGTGCTGGAAAAGCACAGCCGCTCAGGCAGCATCCGGGGAGCAGGAGGGTCGACATTTTGAGCAGAAACTCCTCCTGACGAAGGGCTAAAGCCCGAAACGTGTGGTCTCCAGCATCTGCACACCTCACTTTCTCCCCGTGAGGTGTGAAGGGTGACAGCATTTGTGTGGGAGGATGCAGTGCTGGGGGAGAAAGGATATTGATTAGTGTAGACTGAGCGATTGGAATGTGAGAATGGTTGTACAATAGCCTGTCTAACTGCCCCGCCCTCCCCCCTCAGACTGGGCAGTCCCACTGGAGTGGAGGGCTGGGAGAGGACACGGTGACAGAACATGGAACAAGCGAAGCTGAAAGTTAGGGAAGGAATGGGAGTGCAGGTTCACAATGTGGAAGTCCACAAATCTGTGGAAACAGGCCCTTCGGCCCAACAAGTCCACACCGACCCGCCGAAGCACAACCCACCCATACCCCTACATTTACCCCTTACCTAACACTACTGGCAATTTAGCACGGCCAATTCACCTGACCTGCACATCTTTGGACTGTGGGAGGAAACCGGAGCACCCGGAGGAAACCCACGCAGACACGGGGAGAACGTGCAAACTCCACACAGTCAGTCGCCTGAGGCGGGAATTGAACCCAGGTCTCAGGCGCTGTGAGGCAGCAGTGCTAACCACTGTGCCACCGTGCCGCCCATAATGTCCCTCCATTTTGTGCTGGGATTCACTGGAACACTGCAGCATGCCAAGGATAGACACATGAGCAGGACCCTGCGTCAAAGTGACCGGAAGGTGGCAGGGGGTGTGGGGGTTATGCTTCAGCAGGGACCGGAGGCGTTCTGCAAAGTGGTCACCCTCCCGTTCTGCGTCTGATTTCTCCAATGTAGAGTAGGCCGCACTGGGTGCGGTGAATACAATAGACCAGGTTGGAGGGGGAGCAGGTGAAATCCTGCTTGACCTGTTGGATGGTGAGCAGGGAGGAGGTGAAGGGGCAGCTGTTGTACCCCCTGCACATGGGAAGGGGGATGGTCTTGGCAGCTTCCTGGGCATACACCGGTTCAAATCTCAGGTGGACGCCCGGTAGAATTTAAACCAAACGAATAAATCTGGCGTTGAGAGCTAATCTCCGATGCGGTTTCTCTCTTCAAGGTCAAAGGTTGAGGGAACGACACGAAAGAAGTTTACAAAGATCAAGGAGCTAAGAGAAGTTTACAAAGTTTACTAAGTTTACAAAGATCAAAGATCAAGGAGCTAAGAGAAGCGAGAAGGGGACATGAAAAGTCTTTAGCTGGTAGGATTAGGGAAAACCCAAAGGCTTTCTATAGGTATGTCAAGAATAAAAGGATGACTAGGGTAGGTATCGGTCCAGTCAAGGATAGTAGTGGGAAGTTGTGTGTGGAGGTGGAGGAGATTGGAGAGACATTAAATCAGTACTTTTCATCAGTATTCACTCAGGAACAGGACACTGTTGCTGATGTGAATATGGAATCACAAATAATTAGAATGGATGCCCTGGAAATATGCAGGGAAGAGGTTTTGGGAATATTGGAAAGGATGAATATAGATAAGTCTCCTGGGCCTGATGGCATTTACCCCAGGATCCTATGGGAAGCTAGGGAGGAGATAGCAGAGCCATTGGCCTGGATTTTTATGTCGTCATTGTCAACGGGAATAGTACCAGAGGACTGGAGGATAGCGAATGTGGTCCCATTGTTCAAGAAAGGGAGTAGGGATAGCCCTAGTAACTATAGGCCAGTGAGTCTGACTTCAGTGGTGGGCAAAGTCTTAGAGAGAATGGTAAGGGATAAGATTTATGGACATCTGGGTAGGAATAACGTGATCAGGGATAGCCAGCATGGTTTTGTGAAGGGCAGGTCGTGCCTCACAAACCTTATTGAGTTCTTTGAGAAGGTGACTAAGGAAGTGGACGAGGGTAAAGCAGTAGATGTTGTGTATATGGATTTTAGTAAGGTGTTCGATAAGGTTCCCCATGGTAGGCTAATGCTAAAACTTCGGAGGTATGGCGTTGAGGATACATTAGAGGTTTGGATTAGGAATTGGCTGGCTGGAAGGAGACAGAGGGTAGTAGTTGATGGATTATGTTCATCTTGGAGCGCAGTTACTAGCGGTGTACCACAAGGATCTGTTTTGGGACCATTGCTTTTTGTTATCTTTATAAATGATCTAGAGGAAGGACTTGAAAGCTGGGTAAGCAAGTTTGCGGATGACACGAAAGTCGGTGGAGTTGTGGATAGTGAGGAAGGAAGTGGTAGGTTACAGCGGGATATAGATAAGTTGCAGAGCTGGGCGGAAATGTGGCAAATGGAATTCAATGTAGCTAAGTGCGAAGTCGTTCACTTTGGTAGGAATAACAAGATGATGGATTACTGGGCTAATGGTAGGCTACTTGGTAGTGTGGATGAGCAGAGGGATCTTGGTGTCCATGTACACAGATCTCTGAAAGTTGCCACCCAGGTAAATAGTGCTGTGAGGAAGGCATATGGTGTACTGGGCTTTATTGGCAGAGGAATTGAGTTCCGGAGTCCTGAGGTCATGTTGCAGTTGTATAAGACTCTGGTGAGGCCTCATCTGGAGTATTGTGTGCAGTTTTGGTCGCCATACTATAGGAAGGATGTGGAAGCTTTAGAACGAGTGCAGAGGAGGTTTACCAGGATGTTGCCTGGAATGGTAGGAAAATCTTATGAGGAAAGGCTGAGGCACTTGGGGCTGTTCTCATTGGAGAAGAGAAGGTTTAGGGGAGATCTGATAGAAGTGTATAAGATGATTAGGGGTTTAGATAGGGTAGATACTAAGAACCTTTTACCGCTAATGGAGTCAGGTGTTACTAGGGGACATAGCTTTAAATTAAGGGGTGGTAGGTATAGGACAGATGTTAGGGGTAGATTCTTCACACAGCGGGTTGTGAGTTCATGGAATGCCCTGCCCGTATCAGTGGTGAACTCTCCTTCTTTATGGTCATTTAAGCAGGCATTGGATAGGCATTTGGAAGTTATTGAGCTAGTATAGGTTAGGTAGGATTCGGTCGGCGCAACATCGAGGGCCGAAGGGCCTGTACTGCGCTGTATCCTTCTATATTCTATATTCTATATTCTATAAAGATGTGATAGATGTTTTACAAAATTATGATAATGTGGACAGTCAGAGTCTTTTTTTCCCAGGGAAGAAATTGTCAATTTGTAGGGGGCATAGTTCGAAGGTAACGGTGGGCAGCACGGTGGCACAGTGGTTAGCACTGCTGCCTCACAGCGCCAGAGACCCGGGTTCAATTCCTGCCTCAGGCGACTGACTGTGTGCAGTTTGTACATTCTCCCCGTATCTGTGTAGGTTTCCTCCCACAGTCCAAAGATGTGCGGGTCAGGTGACTTGGCCATGCTAAATTACCCGTAGTGTTAGGTAAGGGGTAAATGTAGGGGTATGGGTGGGTTGCGCTTCGGCGGGTCGGTGTGGACTTGTTGGGCCGAAGGGCCTGTTTCCACACTGTAAGTAATCTAAAAAAAATCTAATGTGAAAGAGGGGTAAGTTTAAAGGAGATGTCAGAGGCAGGTTTTTTTTAAAACAGAGGATGGGAAGTGCCTGGATTATACTGCCAGGGGAGCTGGTGGAAATAGAGACAGCTAAGATACACCTTGACAGATCTCTGAATAGTTTAGGGACTAAGGGGCATGGACTGCAAAGAGGCGAAGCATTTTTAGTTTAGGAAAGCATAAACTGGAGAGGGTTCAGAAGAGATTTACCGGGATGTTACCAGGTCTGGAAAGTTTGAGTTATAAAGGGAAGTCTGCATTTGGATGGGTATATGAATAAGAAGGGTTTGGAGGGATATGGGCCAGGTGCTGGCAGGTGGGACTAGATTGGGTTAGGATATCTGGTCAGCATGGACGGGTTGGGCCGAAGGGTCTGTTCCCATGCTGTACATCTCTACGACTGGGACTTTTTTCACCGGAGCGTAAGAGTTTGAGGGATGACCCTTATAGAGGTTTATAAAATCCTGAGGGGTGTGGAGAAGGTGAATGGTTGGTGTCTTTTCCCGAGGGTGGGGGATTTCAAGACTAGGGGGCACATTTTTAAGGTGAGAGGAGAAAGATTTTGAAAAGGACATGAAGGGGCAAATGTTTTCCCACAAAGAATGGTTGGTGCGTTGAATGAACTTCCTGAGGGAGTGGTGGATGTGGGGACAGTTACAACATTGAAAGACATTCAGGTAAGTTCATGAATAGGAAAGGTTTGGACGGATTTGGACCAGGAGCAGGCAGGTGGGAACTAGTTCAAAGTTTGTGAGGAGATTTGTAACTCGGGTGCTCGTTGTTGTGGTTCTGTTCGCCGAGCTGGGAGTTTTTCTTGCAAACGTTTCGTCCCCTGTCTAGGTGACATCTTCAGTGCTTGGGAGCCTCCTGTGAAGCGCTTCTGAGCTGATTCCTCCGGCATTTGTAGTGGTTTGAATCTGCCGCTTCCGGTTGTCAGTAGCTGTCCGCTGCAGTGGTCGGTATATAGGGTCTGTGTCGATGTGTCTGTTGATCGAATTCGTGGATGAGTGCCATGCTTCTAGGAATTCCCTGGCTGTTCTCTGTTTGGCCTGTCCTATAATGGTGGTGTTGTCCCAATCGAATTCATGTTGTTTGTCTTCTGAGTGTATGGCTACTAGGGATAGCTGGCCGTGTCATTTCGTGGCCAGTTGGTGTTCATGGATGCGGGTTGTTAGCTGTCTTCCTGTTTGTCCTATGTAGTGTTTTGTGCAGTCCTTGCATGGGGCTAGTTTAGTTTGGCATTGTGGTCGGCATGGACTGTTTGGACCGAAGGGTCTGTTTCCGTGCTGTCACTGGCTAGTCCAAGATTCATTGGCCATCCCGAATTGCCAAAAGGGCAGTATAGAGTCAATGATGTGACTGTAGGCCAGACCGGGTAAGGATGGCAGATTTCCTTCCCCAAAGAACTTTTGTAAACACAGTGGAATGTTCTAACAATCGACAGCCGCCATCGTTGAGGCTCTGAATTGCAGATTGATTTCCTTTTAATAATTAAATTCAAATTCTACGAACTGCAACAATAGGATATAAGCTCAGGTGCACCATAATATCTGGAGTCATAGTCTAGTGTCAATAACCCAACACACACCCTCACAGACAGGGGAATACGACAAGAGACCTAAAACGGGCAGGAGGTGACTGCTCGAGAGAGGGTGGAGAGAGGATTTACTCGAATGTTGGCCAGGGCTGGAGAGTTGTAGCGATGAGGGTGGTATGGCGGCTCAGTGGTTAGCACGGCTACCTCATGGCGTCAGGGACCCAGGTTCGTTTCCAGCCTCAGGCGACTGTCTGTGTGGAGTTTGCACATTCTCCATGTGTCTGCGTGGGTTTCCTCCGGGTGCTCCGGTTTCCTCCCACAGTCCAAGGATGTGCAGGTTAGGGTGGATTGGCCATGCTAAATTGTCCCATAGTGCCCAGGGATGTGCAGGTTAGGGTGGATTGGCCATGCTAAATTGTCCCATAGTGCCCAGGTTAGGGTGGATTGGCCGTGCTGAATTGTCCCATAGTGCCCAGGGATGTGCAGATTAGGGTGGATTGGCCGTGCTGAATTGTCCCTCAGTGCCCAGGGATGTGCAGGTTAGGGTGGGTCGGCCGTGCTAAATTGTCCCATAGTGCCCAGGGATGTGCAGGTTAGGGTGGGTCGGCCGTGCTAAATTGTCCCATAGTGCCCAGGGATGTGCAGGTTAGGGTGGATTGGCCGTGCTAAATTGTCCCATAGTGCCCAGGTTAGGGTGGATTGGCCATGCTAAATTGTCCCATAGTGCCCAGGGATGTGCAGGTTAGGGTGGATTGGCCATGCTAAATTGTCCCATAGTGCCCAGGGATGTGCAGGTTAGGGTGGATTGGCCGTGCTAAATTGTCCCATAGTTCCCAGGGATGTGCAGGTTAGGGTGGATTGGCCGTGCTAAATTGTCCCATAGTGCCCAGGGATGTGCAGGTTAGGGTGGATTGGCCGTGCTAAATTGTCCCATAGTGCCCAGGTTAGGGTGGATTGGCCATGCTAAATTGTCCCATAGTGCCCAGGGATGTGCAGGTTAGGGTGGATTGGCCGTGCTAAATTGTCCCATAGTGCCCAGGGATGTGCAGGTTAGGGTGGATTGGCCGTGCTAAATTGTCCCATAGTGCCCAGGTTAGGGTGGATTGGCCATGCTAAATTGTCCCATAGTGCCCAGGGATGTGCAGGTTAGGGTGGATTGGCCATGCTAAATTGTCCCATAGTGCCCAGGGATGTGCAGGTTAGGGTGGGTTGGGTTGGTGGTAGAGACAGAGACGCTAACCCCTTCAAAAAAGTACCTGGAGCTGTACCTTAAGTGTCAGGCAATGGTCTGTGTCCAGGAAGATGGGATTAGAAAGGACATCTGGGTCAACATGGAGAAGATGGGCTGAATGTACCCCTCCTGTCTTGTGTCATTTATAGAGTCACAGAGATGTACAACACAGAAACAGACCGTTCGGCCCAACTTGTCCATGCTGACCAGATATCCTAACGTAATCTAGTCCCATTTGCCAGCACCCTGCCCATATCCCTCTAAACCCTTCCTATTCATATCCCCATCCAGGTGCCTTTTAAATGTTGTAATTGTACCAGCCTCCACCACTTCCTCTGGCAGCTCATTCCATACACGTACCACCCTCTGTGTGAAAAAGTTGCCCCTTCGGTCCCTTTTATATCTTTCCCCTCTCACCCTAAACCTATGCCCCTCTAGTTCTGGACTCCCCACCCCAGGGAAAAGACCTTGTCTATTTACCCTATCCATGCCCCTCATGATTTTGTAAACCTCTATAAGGTCACCCCTCAGCCTCCGACGCTCCAGGGAAAACAGCCCCAGCCTGTTCAGCCTCTCCCTGGAGCTCAAACCCTCCAACCCTGGCAACATCCTTGTAAATCTTTTCTGAACCCTTTCAGTTTTAGCTGTGGTTTGATGAAAATAGATGAGCAATAGACAGCAAACTTCCCAAACCTTCTCTGACAGTGACAATAAAACATTTGGTCACAGTCCCCTCCTGTGTCTCTTATCCTTGAACAAACGTGATAATGAGTTATACAAATTACCCACTCAAAAGTTAGATTTATGTTTCAACGCCCCCATCCCACCCAGAACTACCGCTCTGTACCTAACACTTAGATAATCCCTGTCAACTAAGGCCCCATCCACCCCCATCTTCCATTTCCCACTTGCCAGTATCGCCCAGCGTCATAGAAACTAACACAGCCCAAGTGACCAATCACAGACAATTACAGCCCCAGTTGCCGGGGCGATGAGCTAAAAGCAACGTCTCGCCCCCACACCCCCAATACCCCTGCATTCCATCCCCCCCCAGCCCCCGCCCCCCACTCTCTTCCCCAACCTGCCCACCACCTCCCGCCCCATCCCACCTGAAACAGATACAAACCCTCATAAAGTAGAAGGTAACCCAAGTGTGATTTTCTTACTCAAGGCTAAAGGATGAACAATGATTATTTATGACAGCTGAACGCCAGTTGGAAAGTGAGTTACTGCAGGGTTGGAGGGATTGGAGGGGATGAGTTAATTCTATTTGTGACTGACATCCCTGGCAAATAATGAACCAAATGAGCCCCCCCCCAATCCTCTTCCTCCCCCAACACCACACCCCAATGAGGATTATAAAGATATGATTCCCTGTGAATTATTGTGAAAACGCTCCACGTTGGGTTTTGTTTATGAGAGCTAAGGAGGTGGGAGCAGGGGGTTTCTGAATGAATTGGGGACTTCTGTCTCACAAGGGGAGAGAGAGAGAGAGAGATGGGGAGGGTGCCAGAGGAAGTGTCCAAACACTAGTTGGGTCCTCAGTGGATGTCACATCTCTAGCTATGGACACTTTGCTGCTGTCTCAGGACACAGCTGCGCCTTCACACTGTGTCTCATGGATGGAAGTAACACAGGTCTCAGGTCTCACTGGGGCTGGCACATTCTGTTAATCGCTCCTTTGCTTCCGCAGAGTCCTTATTCATTCTTTTCACGTTGATGAATCTGGGATACGTCAGTGTTGGTAAGTCCCAAGAGGAGAGAACACAACCAAACTTGCGACTGGGCGAACCGCTGGGGATGGCAATTGGTGTTCGATCCCACGTCTGCCTGCCCTCTGCCCATCCCAGCCGACGTCATCAAAGACCCCTCCCCACCCAGTCGGCAACTCCTCCAACCTCTGGTCGATGGGCAGAAGATGCGAAACGTGCGACAACAGATTCAAGAACAGCTCCTTCCCCCCACCCTCCCCCCCCCTGCTGTTATTAGCATGCTGAACAGACCTCTCACATTTCACATTTCATGTCGGTCTCGCTCTTTCTCTACAACATCGTGTTCCTCGCTCTAACGCACTTTGTACGGTATGCCCTGTCTGCGTTGCACGCAAAACAGAACTTTTCGAGGGACGTGGGACGACAGTAAATGAAATCGAATGTGTAACAGAGATCTCAGATTTTAAGAGACAAAACTCCAACCATTTTATGTCGAAAAATAAGATTAGTAGCGCATTAATTAAATGATCAGCCCTGCTGCTTTATTTTGATTGTCATTCTTTTCTCATCTTCTCTTTCAGCTGTGTTCTATAAGGATTCTTGCCCCAAAGGTCAATTACTCCCCCTTTATAATATTGTTTCTGCTTTTTATAACATTGCAACCATGTTTGTGGAACTTTATGGTCACAAGTGCCCCAAAACATGCTACAGATTTTGGGCTGTACTTACCAAGATCATCGAGGGGGCCTGGCTCATAACAGGTAATTTGGGGTTCGATAATGTTGAGTGGGTTCCTGGGGGAGGGGGTGGGGAGAAAGAAGACATTGCACTGTCGAGGCTTTTTTGTCTTGCACGCATCAGGACACAATCGCAAGAGTACCAAATTTCACAGTGAAGTGGACTCTGATTGGTTTGGGGGGATGCTTCAAAGGACGAGTACTCCTTCAAGTTTTTCTTCAAAAACCAAAAAAAAAACCCAGGTGAATCTTGATTGGGTGCTGTGTTGTCGTGGGGAAGTTTTTGCTCAATTCAGAAAAATTCCATACCTGGAAATATTCTTGGTGCTTGTGTTATCTCAAATAATCACAGCCAATTGGTTTTTCTAAACTTTTGAGTAACTTGTATATCATTGATGTCAACACCTCAATCGATCAGCGTCTACTTGCCGCCCAATCAGTACCCTTCCCGTGCCCAGCGTAAATTGTTGTCCCCTTGGGAATTGTGCATTCTTGCAATGGTGTCCTGATAGGCGCAAACACGAAGTCCTTCGACGTGATACGTCCATTCCCAATAATCCTCGACCCGCTGCTCATCACGTGACTCCTCAGCTTTGACGTCGGTGAGACAGAAAGTTCTGGAAATGCTCAGCCCGTCAGGCTAGAGATTCAGTTAGAAACAGATTCAGGTGGGTGGCTTCTCATCAGAACTGGATAAAGCAAGACCCATGAAAGGTTTTACACACGAGAACAGAAAGGGAAACAGAAATATCAAGAGTTAGGGAACCCTGGGTGATTGAAATGTGAACCTCTTGCAAGCGCCAGTTAAAGTCTGTGAAGGGAAGGCTGAGATATTTCCAAGTCAGGAGGGTGAATGGTTCAGAGGGGAACCTGCATGGGGGGGTGGTGTTCCAATACATCTGCTGTCCTTGTCTTCCCAGATAATAGAGGCCGTGGGTTTGGAAAGTGCTGTCTAAGAAGCCTTGGTGATTTGCCGCAGTGCACCTTGTAGGTGGTACTCATGGCGCCTACTGAACATCAACGGTGGAGGGAGGGGGCATGTTTGTGGGTGTGGTGCCAACCCAGCGGGGGCTGCTTTGTCCCTGGATGGTGTCGAGCTTCTCGGGTGTTGTCCAGGGGCAAGTGGGGGGGTATTCCCTCACCCTCCTGACTTGTGGATGGTGGGTTAGGGGAGAGTCAGGAGGGGAGTGACTGGCTGCAGGATGACCCAGCCCCTCTCGCAGCTGCTGTGTTGATGTGGATGGGTACAACTGGGATGTTGATCATGGAGGGGGGGGGGGGGGGGGGGCGAGGGGTTCGGCGATGGCAATACCGTTAGCGGTCGGACTCTCCCCTCGTTAACTGTCGCTTCTCTGTGCAGGTTCCTACTGGATTTACGAAATCTATCCGCCCTACGCCATCAGCGAAATGCGGCCGGATTATTGCGACCACGTCTTCTACACGTTCTGCCTGGTGACCGTGGCGCTGTCCTACATCACCTTTGTGGGCTCGCTGCTGTTGGAGCTCTGCCTCCGGTTATGCCCACGGAGACGGCAGGCGGCGCTGCCGGGCGCAGGGCAGGTGGTGGCACCCAGAGCGCCACCGGCACCGCCCCCCATGGGGGTCCAACTCTTGCCCTCCCAGACAGCGGTGGAACTGCAGACCACCATGTCGAGCATCTCTCAGAAACGCGGCCACCGCAAGAAGAGGCACCGGCCGAAACCGGAAAGCCGGCGCAAACCAGTCTGACCGCGACTTGGCTTTGGAACCGATGGGGAGTGGGGGAGTCCACATGGGGGAGATCTCCTCCCTGACCCAGAACACCGTTGTATTGAAATTAATGATGACGTATAAATTGTATTCCGCTCAGTCACGGCTTCCTCTCTCTGTTTACCCTCCGTTCTAAGTGGACTTTTCTCTTGCGTTTGATTTTCTGGACTGTCTTTGCACGTTCTCTCCCATGGCTGGGTGAGTTACCTCCAGGAGCTCCAGTTTCCTCCCACAGTCCAAAGATGTGCAGGTTAGGGTGGGATTGGCCGTGCTGAATTGTCCCATAGTGCCCAGGGATGTGCAGGTTAGGGTGGATTGGCCGTGCTAAATTGTCCCATAGTGCCCAGGGATGTGCAGGTTAGGGTGGATTGGCCGTGCTAAATTGTCCCATAGTGCCCAGGGATGTGCAGGTTAGGGTGGGATTGGCCGTGCTAAATTGTCCCATAGTGCCCAGGGATATGCAGGTTAGGGTGGGATTGGCCGTGCTAAATTGTCCCATAGTGCCCAGGGATGTGCAGGTTAGGGTGGATTGGCCGTGCTAAATTGTCCCATAGTGCCCAGGGATGTGCAGGTTAGTCAGGTGGAAATGTAGAGTAATAGGGTATGGGGAATGGGTCTGGGTGGGTTACTCTTTGGAGGGTTGGCCAGGACCTGTTGGGCCGAAGGGCCTGTTTCCACACTGTTGGGATTCTATGATTCTGTGGCTGTGTACACAAAACGGCTTGGGGTTCCCTCGCCCATTGACTCCAATGGGGGCAAACTTGCCCTCTCTCTGCGTTCCAGTATGTTCCGTCGAACATCCTCAACGGAAACCAATCAGCCATCCTGTCTGTGCTAGCCCGCTGCTCTCTGCAAGAGGGGCTCAGTAGACCCCGCTATCCCCCCTCCCCTGCCGTTTCCCATAGTCCTCCTCTCTGGGTCATGAAATGGTTTGCGCATTAAAACTGAATTTCAAGACAGTGCCCGTGATTTTTTTTTCACCACCGCTCTGAATCATCAAGGGGGTGGGGGTGGGGGGATGGGCGCGCGGCAGTGGTGGCAGGCTATTCTGCCCATCGTGTTGGCACTGTCGATGCCCCCAAACGCGGGGCTCCCCCATTACGACCGCGAGCTCCGATCTCATGCCCCTCTCTCTCTGCCAAGCTCCCCCACAAGGTGCTGTCCTTGCCTGGCATCTCCCAGATCAGAGCCCCCTCAGGCCTGAGGCCTCAGGAAAGGGTGGGGGGATGGCGTGGTGAGATAGTCCCAGGGAACTCCCACTACGCCACGATGCCCACGGGCTAACCAGCAGCCTGTGTGTGTGTGGTCGCTGGTGTTGCGAGTGGCCCATGTGTTAAAAGCCTTGGACCATTTAAGTCCCACTGATGTCACAATCTACTGTGCGTGTAACCCCCTCATTAACCCGACTCGCAAGAGGAACATAAAACCACATCGGGGTGGGGTGGGGTGGGCATTTGGGGGCAAAAGACACTGCGTGACTCTGCCCTTCCGGAGAACCGCAGATGAGTCCCGGCGACAGAACTGGATGGGGAAGACATCATATAAACGCAGTGAGTACAGCCTCTCAGTCTTGACTGCAGGAACATGAGTAGTCTGAGAAAATCGACAGTAGATTCTTAAAAATCAGCCTCTGGGGTCATCACAGCGTCTGCACTGACCAACAATCACCGATCCAGAATAATCCCGTTTTCCTGCACTTGGACCGTCACCTGCAATGTCCTGGTATTCCAAGATGCTTCCCAAGTGCTGGTCAAAAGCCCCTCCTGTTGCATCACTTAATTTTGATAGCACCTTCCACAATCAAGGGAAGGGTTGAGCAGCCAATGAAATGCTCCCTGAAACGTGCCAGTCGATTTGCCCACAGCAAGGTGTCCCACAAAAGCCATCGTGAGCCCAAGGTATGCCAACCGACGGATGAATACCAGTGTGAGATCGAATTCCTCTCCACCCCCACACACCCACCCAAGGGGTGGGGGGTCCTCATTTTAATGTTGCACCAGCAACATGGTCCCTCTGACAATCCCACGCTCCTGCAGGAACTGCATTGGGAAGAGGCCCAATGACAAACCCAAACGTCTGCAGTCCACCTGCTGTGGGGTTGGCCAGCAATGCCATTTGGGAGGGAATTCCTGGATCCTGACTCAGCGGTGATGCAGAAAAGGTGATATATTTCCAAGTCAGGACGGCGAGTGGCTCGGAGGGAACTTGCAGTGGGGGGGGTGGTGTTCCCATGTATCTGCAGCCCCCTGTCCTTCCACGGGGTAGAGTTCATGGGTTTGGAAGGTGCCTGCCTGAGAGTCTTTGGTGAACTGCTGTAGCTGGTACACACTGCTGCTACTGAGCGTCAGTGGGGGAGGGGGGGGAGGGGAATGTTTGGGGATGTGGGGCCAATCAAGCAGGGGGGGCTGCTTTGTCCTGGGATGGTGTCGAGCTTCTCGAGTGTTGTCGGAGCTGCCCCCATCAAGGGGCAAGTGGGGAGTATTCCCTCACCCTCCTGACTTGTGCCTTGTCGCTGGTGGGACAGGCTTCAGGAGGGGGGTTACTCGCTGCAGGATTCCCAGCCTCTGACCTGCTCTTGTAGCTGATGTGTTTGTGCAGTGAGTCCAGTTAAGTTTCTGATCGATGATAACCCCCAGGATGTTGATAAGGCAGATTTAGTGACGATAACACCACTGAATCCATTGACTCTAACCACGAGTGGTGGTTAGATTAGATTCTATATCCATTATTTTAGCAAGTCCACTGTAAGTGGCCAGGCCTTAGCTCCATAGGCCTCTAGGCGTTAGATTTCCCTCCCTGAAGCTCTCTTTTACACAACTTAAAAAATAACCTTACCATCTCCTCTCGTGAAAACATCTTTGAGGAGAAAGTGAGGTCTGCAGATGCTGGAGATCAGAGCTGAAAATATGTTGCTGGAAAAGCGCAGCAGGTCAGGCATAATCCTGATGAAGGGCTCATGCCCGAAACATCGAATTTCCTGTTCCTTGGATGCTGCCTGACCTGCTGCGCTTTCCAGCAACACATTTTCATCTCCTCATGTGACTCAACGTCATACCTTGTGATGGTCCCGGGCGGGTGGGTGATGTTCCTGGGTCTTGAGGATGAGGTTTTATGTCCGTTTATGCTCTGAATCATATATTTCTCTCCCTCAAAGGTCTGCAGAAAGATGGAAAGAAAACACTGCCACAAACTGGGCTTCTCGGGCATCATGGGTGCTGAGAGAGAGAGGGATTGACGGCGAGAGTGGGAGGGAAGGGAGAGAGAGAAGGAGGGAGGGAGGGAGAGAGAGAGAGAGAAAAAGAGGGGAGAAGAGAGAGGGAGAGGGGGGGTGGAGACAGAGAGCAATGGAGAGGGGGGAGGGGAGGGGAGGGAGAGAGAGAGGAGCGAGAGAGGGAGAGAGAAGGGGGAGGGGGAGAGAGTGGGAAGGGAGAGAGAGGGGGAGAGAGAAAGCAATGGAGAGAGAGGGAGGGGAGGGAGAGAGGGAGGAGCGAGATAGGGAGAGAGAAGGGGGAGGGGGAGAGAGAGAGAAAGAGGGGAGGAGAGAGAGAGGGAGAGAGGGGGGAGAGAGAGCAATGGAGAGAGAGGGAGGGGAGGGAGAGAGGGAGGAGCGAGATAGGGAGAGAGAAGGGGGAGGGGGAGAGAGAGAGAAAGAGGGGAGGAGAGAGAGAGGGAGAGAGGGGGGAGAGAGAGCAATGGAGAGAGAGGGAGGGGAGGGAGAGAGGGAGGAGCGAGATAGGGAGAGAGAAGGGGGAGGGGGAGAGAGAGAGAAAGAGGGGAGGAGAGAGAGAGGGAGAGAGGGGGGAGAGAGAGCAATGGAGAGAGAGGGAGGGGAGGGAGAGAGGGAGGAGCGAGATAGGGAGAGAGAAGGGGGAGGGGGAGAGAGAGAGAAAGAGGGGAGGAGAGAGAGAGGGAGAGAGGGGGGAGAGAGAGCAATGGAGAGAGAGGGAGGGGAGGGAGAGAGAAGGAGGAGAGAGAGAGACAGAGAGAGAGGGAAGGGAGGAAGGGGGGGAGAGAGAGGGAGAGAGAGTGAGGGGAGGAGAGAGGGAGAGAGGGGAGAGAGAGGGAGAGAGATGGAGAAGGGGAGAAAGAGAGAGAGTCAGAGAGAGAGGAGAGAGGGATAGAGAGGGGGAGAGAGAGAGGGACGGGAGGGGAGGGAGAGAGAAGAAGTGGGGGAAGAGGGAGAGAGGAGAAGAGGGGGAGAGAGAGAGAGAGAGAGAGAAAGAGACAGAGAAAGAGGGAAGGGGGCGGGGAAAGAGAGGGAGACAAAAGGGGAGGGGGAGAGAGAGAGAGTGAGAGACAGAGAGGGGTGAGAGGGGAGGAAAAGGGAGAGAGAGAGAGAGAAGCAATGGAAAGGGATAGGTATATACCGCAGGGCAAGAGTTATTGCTGGGGGAAAGGCAATTATGATGCAATTAGACAAGATTTAGGATGCACAGGATGGGGAAGGAAACTGCAGGGAACAGGCACAGTTGAAATGTGGAGTTTGTTCAAGGTTTGGCTACTGCGTGTCCTTGATAAGCATGTACCAGTCAGGCAGGGAGGAAATGGTTGAGCAAGGGAGCCGTGGGTTATTAAAGAAGTTGTATCTCTTGTCAAGAGAAAGAAGAAGGCTCATATTAGCATGAGACATGAAGGGTCAGTTAAGATGCTTCAGAGTTCCACACGTTAGCCAGGAAAGACCTAAAGAGAGAGCTAAGACAACCCAGGAGGGGTCATGAGAAGTTTTTGGCGGATAGGATCAAGGAAAACCCTAAAGCTTTCTATAGGTATGTCAGAAATAAAAGAAGGACTGGAGAAAGATTAGGAAAAAGTGAGGACTGCAGATGCTGGAGATCAGAGTCGAAAGTGTGGTGCTGGAAAAGCGCAGCATCCGAGGAGCAGGAGAATTGACAATGAAGGGCAAGAGTCCTTCATCTGAGAAAGATTCGGGCCAAACAAGGATAGGAGTGGGAGGTTGTGCATGGAGTCCTAGGAGATAGGGGAAGGGCTAAATGAATATTTTTTGTCAGTATTCACCCTGGAAAAAGACACTGTTGTTGAGGAGAATCCTGAGATACAGGCGACGAGACTAGACAGGATTGATGTTCGTGAGAAGGAGGTGTTAGCAATTCTGGAAATTCTGAAATTAGATAAGTCCCCTGGGCCGGATGGGATTTATCCTAGGATTCTCTGGGAAGCCAGGGAGGAGATTGCAGAGCCTTTGACTTTGATCTTTATGTCATTGTCTTCAGAAGACTGGAGCATAGCAAATGTCCTCCTTGTTCAAGAAGGGGAGTAGAGACAATACTAGAAATTATAGACCATTGAGCCTTACGGTGAGTAAGGTGTTGGAAAGGGTTATAAGAGATAGGATTTATAATCTTTTAGAGAGGAATAAGTTGATTGGGGATAGTCAACACAATTTTGTGAAGGATAGGTCATGCCTCACAAACCTTATTGAGTTCTTTGAGAAGGTGACCAAACCAGTGAATGAGGGTAAAACGGTTGATGTGGTGTATATGAATTTTAGTAAGGCGTTCGATAAGGTTCCCCACTGTCGGCTATTACACAAAATAAGGAGACATGGGATTCAAAGTGATTTAGCAGTTTGGATCAGAAATTAGCTAGCCAAAAGAAGATAGAGGGTGGTGGTTGATGGGAAATGTTCATCCTGGACTTCAGTTACTAGTGGTGTACCACAAGGATCTGTTTTGGGGCCACTGCTGTTTGTCATTTTTATAAATGACCTAGATGAGGACATAGAATGATGGATTAGTAAATTTGCAGATGACACTAAGGTCGGTAGAGTTGTAGATAGGGTGAAGGATATTGCAGGTTACAGAGGGACATGGATAAGCTGCAGAGCTGGGCTGAGAGGTGGCAAATGGAGTTTAATGTGGAAAAGTGTGAGGTGATTCCCTTTGGAAGGAGTAACAGGAATGCAGAGTACTGGGCTAATGGTAAGGCTCTTGGTAGAGTAGATGAGCAGAGAGATCTCAGTGTCCATGTACATAAATCCCTGAAAGTTGCCACCCAGGTTGACAGGGTTGTTAAGAAGATATATGGTGTGTTAGTTTTTACTGGTAGAGGGATTGAGTTTCAGAGCCAGGAGGTTATGCTACAGCTGTACAAAACTCTGGTGCGGCCGCACTTGGAGTATTGTGTACAGTTCTGGTCACCGCATTATAGGAAGGATGTGGAAGCTTTGGAAAGGGTGCAGAGGAGATTTACCAGGATGTTGCCTGGTATGGAGGGAAGGTCTTAGGAGGAAAGGCTGAGGGTCTTAAGGCTATTTTTGTTAGAGAGAAGAAGTTTGAGAGGCGACTTAATTGAGACATATAAGGTAATCAGAGGGTTAGGTAGGGTGGACAGGGAGAGCCTGTTTCCTTGGATGGTGAAGGCTAGCACGCGGAGACATAGCTTTAAGTTGAGGGATGATAGATATAGGACAGATGTCAGAGGTACGTTCTTTACTCAGAGAGTAGTAGGGGGCATGGAACACTCTGCCTGCAACAGTAGCAGATTTGCTAACTTTAAGGGCATTGAAATGGTCATTGGATAGACATATGGACGGGAATGGAATAGTGTGGGTTAGATGGGCTTCAGATTGGTTCCACAGGTTAGCACAACATTGAGGGCCGAAGGGCCTGTACTGCGCTGTCATGGTCTATGTTCCCGAACATAGATAAGTTTCCCATGTGTTGAAGGGTGAGGGAGAGAGGACAGGGAAATGGAGTTGAGGCTGAGATGAGATCAGCCTTGTTCATGCTGGACACTTTACCATCCTTTGCAATCCTCTTAATGATAAAGAGTATTTTAGGGGCTCAGTCACAAACAATAACAGCTAATACATACTGTCACTTGGTGGTAAATGTTGCTGTAACATGAAACATGTTACCAAAATCTTTCATCTAGCGCTCGTCAGGACACAATGCAAGAATGTCAAATTCCACTCACAACAATTTATACCACAGGAGGAAAGGGGGCCAACTGGATGGAAGGAGACTTAGATTGCCTGAACGGCAGGGAATTATGGGTTCCTGAAGTCTCCGTAATCTAAATTGTCGCAATCTTTTTGAAACTTGGCATTCTTGCATGTAGTCCTGATGGAGTGTGAGTTTCAGAAATATTCCAGTGATATTCAAATTCCATTTATATAGTACCTTCTGCTGAACAATCTTCTTAATGATTTGGGCTTGAAACTGCTCAGGAGTTTAATGCAGTTTCGAACAGGAGCCAACACTGATGCCTTCTGTCACTTTGTCCCTACCTATCTCCACATAGCTGTGTGCTGCTCTCCCCCAAGTATTTTGCTTCATTTTAGTGGGACAGGAGCCTTCACTCCTCTGTAACCCGAAACTCTCTCTGGAACTTTCTCTCCAGTTTGTAACCTCCCTCTTCAGCTGCAATACCCTGCCCTGATCCTGCATCTCTGGTCATTAGTCACGGCCTTTAAGGTGTTTTCACCAGCAGGAGAGATTAGGACCCTAGGGCTCCACCTCAGAGAGAAGGGATGACTCTGAGATGGGGAGCAATGTCTTCAGCCAGAGGTTGGTGAAGCTGTGGAGCGGAGGGCTGTGGAGACAAGCCATTCTCAAAGATCCATCCCACCCTGGCAACGTTTTTCTACAACCTCTACCATTGGGGAGAAGGTACAGAAGCCTGAACACACACACCAGCGGTTTCACAACAGTGTCTACCCTACTGTTGTTAGAATACTGAATGGACCCACAAACTCTTAACATTCACCTGTACCCGTGTTTTTGTTTTTCCCGCTGCTTACCTATTATTTATTATCGATGTTACTTAACTCTGTGATCTGCCTGGATTGCTCACAAGACAAAGCCTTTCACTGTGCCTCGGTACACATGACAATAAATTCAATTCAATCCAATTCACTGAGTATAGAGTCATATGATCACGGAAACAGACCCTTCAGTTCAACTGGTCCATGCCAACCAGACATCCCAATCTGACTTAATGCCTTTTGCCAGCACCCGGCCCATATCCCTCCAAACCCTTCCGATTCATATACCCATCCAGATGCCTCTTAAATGTTGTAATTGTACCAGCCTCCACCACTTCCTCTGGCAGCTCATTCCAAACACGTACCACCCTCTGTGTGACAAAATTGTCCCAAGGTCCCTTTCCTCTCTCACATTAAACCTATGCCCTTTAATTTTGGACTCTACCCCACCCTGAGAAGAAAGACCTTCACTTTTCACCCTATCCAAGCCCCTCATGATTTTATAAACCTCTATAAGGTCACCCCTCAGCCTCCAACGCTCCAGGGAAAACAGCCCCAGCCTGTTCAGCCTCTTCCTGTAGCTCAAATCCTCCAACCCTGGCAACATCCTTGTAAATCTTTTCTGAACCCTTTCAAGTTTCACAACACCTTTCTGATAGGAAGGAGACCAGAATTGCACACAATATTCCAACACTGGCCTAACCAATGTCCTGTACAGCCGCAACATGACCTCCCAACTCCTATACTCAATGCAATGACCAAAGGAGTAAGTGAAACATTTCCTGATGAAGGGCTTATGCCCGAAACGTCGACTCTCCTGCTCCTCTGATGCTGCCTGACCTGCTGTGCTTTTCCAGCGCCACACTCTTAATTCTGACTCTCCACTGTCTGCAGTCCTCACTGTCTCCAGGTACACCAAACGCCTTCGTCACTATCCTGTCTACCTGCGGCTGGAACTCTGAGCCTGCAGTCCAAGGCCTCTTTGTTCAGCGACACTCCCCAGGACCCTACCGTTATTAAGACATAGACAGATGAGTAATTGATTAGTCACGGGAGGGGGTTGGGGGGGGTGGGGTCGAGGGCTATACAGGGAGAAGGCAGGAGAATAGGGGTTGAGAAACATACCAGCTGCGGTCGAATGGTGGGCCATACTCGATGGGCCGAATTCCACTCCTACGTCGCATGGTCACTTCTTCCAATGCTGCTTAGTGCTCAATCTGTGGGGTATCACAGTTGGTCCACCAGCGACACTAAATAAATGCAGGGTGGTAGACATTTCTCTGAAGCAGAGCATACTTGCTAAAGATGTTCATTGGGATTTTCCGTTTCCACAGAATTCCTGCGATTCCTTACCTCGATGGTGGATATTGCGTACATCGCCACTGGTGAGTAACAATGATAAAGCTGGAGACAAAATGGCTGGAGGGAGGGGGGCGTCAGTCCAGATATTTTGTCAGAGTCACTCTATACAGACACCGAGTCAACCTTGGTACCCACCCTGAGGCAGAGTTGGCAGTGGAGTAAGAGGAAGGAGGAATAAAGTGAGAATGAGAAAGGGATAGGATGAGTTACCATGAAGAGAGAGTTTGAGAGAAATTGAGGGAACGGGCGCTGAGTGGGTAAAGAAGATGATTTGGTCCACTCCGCTCTACGAAGTCGGCTCCAGTAGCCTTGGCAGGGATGGTGGGAGCAAGTGAGGACTCTGGAGATCGGAGTCGAGAGTGTGTTGCTGGAAAAGCACATGCAGTCAGGCAGCATCCGAGGAGCAGAAGAATTGACATTTCGGGCCTAAGCCCTTCATCAGCCGTCAATCCTGATCTCCAGCATCAGCCGTCAATCCTGATGAAGGGCTTAAGCCCGAAACGGTTGATTCTCCTGCTCCTCAGATGCTGCCTGACCTGCTGTGCTCCTCCAGCACCACACTCTCAACCCTTATCAAATAAATCTGAGAGAAAATCCCTAGGGGTTCGGGTATGTGATTCTCAGATGTTTGCGTCACATGAGGACGGGGTGGGGGATTAAGAAAGTGTTGAGCACGCTTGCCTTCATTGCTCAGCCCTTTGAGTACAGGAGTTGGGGCGTCATGTTGGGGTTGTACAGGACATTGGTGAGGCCTCGTCTGGAGAACTGTGTCCAGTTCTGGTCTCCCTGTTATCGGAAGGATATTATTAAACTGGAGAGGGTCCGGAAGAGATTTACCGGGATGTTGCTGGGAATGGAAGGTTTGAGCTACAAGGAGAGACTGGATAGGCTGGGGCTGTTTTCCCTGGAGTGTAGGAGGTTGAAGGGTGACCTCATAGAGGTTTATAATATCATGAGGGGCATGGATAGGGGAAATGACAGGTATGTTTTTCCTAGGGTGGGGGATTTGAAGACTAGGGGACATGTTTTAAATGTGAGGGGATAGAGATTTAATAAAGACATGAGGGGCAATGTTTTTGCACAAAGGGTGGTCTGTGGGTGGAATGAACTTCCTGAGGAAGTGGTGGATGTGGGGACAGTTACAACGTTTAAAAGACGTTTGGATAAGCACATGAACGGGAAAGGTTTGGAGGGATATGGGCCAGGAGCAGGCAGGTGGGCCTAGTTTAGTTTGGGATTGTGGTCAGCACAGACCCCGAAAGGTGGTTTAAATCAACTGGGCCGAAGCGGGTACCGCAGATGCTGGAGATCAGAATCAAGATGAGAGCGGTGCTGGAAAAGCATCCGAGGAGCAGGAAAATCGACGTTTCGGGCTCCCCAGGAAGCTTTTTTCCAGCACCACTCTCATCCTGAAGGTGGTTTAAGCTGAAGGTCACCTTGCCTCAGGCGAGGGGTGACGTTGGGAAGGTGAATCCTTGGCTGGTGTGGGAGTTGAAGCCTTGCTGCTTACCTCACACACCTGAGCTAACGGTTAGTATAACCAGTCTATTTTGACTGAGTCGACTGTAAAAACAATGCAAATGCTTTTCAGTGGAGAGTCTATGACTCTATAAGTGGAATTCAGAGCTGACTGAATGGGTTTGGAGGTGAAGTTAGCAAGTTGCAGAATCTTCCCATTAATTTGTACGAATGAAGTTGTACTGTCTCTTGCAGGTATCAAGTACCACGACTCCTGTACAAAGGGACGGTCACTACCTTACTATCTGATCTTCTGTGGCAGCTGTGATCTCATGTTCACCGTCGTTTCACTGATCCCACAGACCCGTGATGGTTGGGACAAATCAAAAGGGATACTCTCCTTCAGCCTATCGCACGCATTTGCTGAGTCCTGGAAATATGTCCCAGATCGTGTCAACTTTTTCCTTTTTGCGGCAGGTAGACATTTCACTGGGTTGCACGGTTTGAATATTAATCATAGCGAGATTGTCTGTTTGAGGTTTCCTGATCGCTGTCGATGACGAAGCAACTAACCACGTCCTTGTGGACCTGGGCATCACCGGCTGGACCCAGCGTTTATTTCCTCGTCCCTAGTTTCCCCGTGAGGTGAGCTGCCTTCTTGAGCCGCTGCAGTCTGTGTGCTGGAGGGACGCCCCCGCTGTGCCATGAGGGAGGGAATTCCAGGATTTTGATCCCGAGACACTGAAGGGAAGGCCGCTATATTACAAACTTTATGGGAGGGAGAAATGGCTCAGAGGGGAACTTGTGAGTTGAGGCCCTGTCAGGACATTCGAAGTGACCCTCCGCTGAAAAGCACTTGTATTGTTTTTACAGTCGACTCAGTCGAAATAGACTGGTTATACTAACCGTTAGCTCAGGTGTGTGAGGTAAGCAGCAAGGCTTCAACTCCCACACCAGCCAAGGATTCACCTTCCCAACGTCACCCCTCGCCTGAGGCAAGGTGACCTTCAGCTTAAACCACCTTCAGGATGAGTGTGGTGCTGGAAAAAAGCTTCCTGGGGAGCCCGAAACGTCGATTTTCCTGCTCCTCGGATGTTTTTCTAGCACCGCTCTCATCTTGATTCTGATCTCCAGCATCAAGTCCAGTGGATTTAAACCACCTTCAGTCATCTCCCTGTAAAGAGAACAACAGGTCTATGGTTTGATAGGGTTCTGCTGGTAAGGCTATGGTGATTAAGATTCTAGTAACACTGTTACCGTACTCATGTAGTGAGGGGATTTGAGTATTGGAGTGAGGATTCTGGATTAGAGTGGTGCTGGAAAAGCACAGCAGTTCAGGCAGCATCCGAGGAGCAGGAAAATCGACGTTTCGGGCAAAAGCCCTTCATCCAGAATCTGGTTTCCAGCATCTGCAGTAAGGAGTAAGGATGCCTTCCTGCAGTTATACAAGGCCTTAGTGAGGCCACACCCGGAGTATTGTGCGCCATTTTGGTCTCCTAGTCGGAGGAAGGACGTTCTTGCTATTGAGGGAATCCAGCAAAGGAATACCAGACTGATTCCTGGGATGGCAGGACTGACATATGAGGAAAGGCCGGATCGATTGGCTTGTACTCACTGGAATTTAGAAAGATGGGGGGGGCAGAATCCTACAGAAACATGCAAAATCCTGACGGGACTGGACAGGTTGGATGCTGGCAGAATGTTCCCGATGTTGGGGAAGGGGTCACTGTCTAAGAATAAGGGGGTAAGGCCATTCAGGACGGGAGATGAGGAAGGATTTCTACACCCAGAGAGTTGGGAACCCACGGAATTCTCTCCCACAGGAAGCTGTCGGGGATAGTTCAGTCGAAGTATACAAGATGTGGCTCTTCTGGCTAAAGGGATCAAGGGAGGGAAAGTGGGCATAGGATACTGAGATTGCATGGTCAGCAGTGATCATATTGAATGGTGGGGCAGGCTTGAAGGGCCGAAGGGCCTCCTCCAGCTCATTTTTAAAAAATATTTCTATCAATACTTAACCAATCCTTCCAGTTTTTTGAGATGGAACAATTCTGTGAGTCAGTATTCTCACATAAAGAAATAGATCTACACTCGTGTCCCCGTGATGCCAGGCACATGACCACCCCTAACAAGTGAGAGCTTCGTTATCTTCCCTGATGCTCCCATCCAAGAAAGACGGCTCTCCCTTGCAATCCTGAAAGCGTCTCGACCAGCTCTGGGCACGCGTCAGGAAGGCAAGGGAATGCTCTTCCCGAGGAACTCGAGACTTCCCGGAACAGAGCGGTCTGTTGGGTTGGTACTTTGCCCGTTCGATGTCACAGCGGTGTGTGTTCTCTGCTATCGATTGTAAGGCTGGACCGTTGGAGAAGGGTTTGGCGGAGCATGTTAAAAAGGAGGCAGCGAATGGTGGACGTTTTGGAGTGGGTGACTGTGACCTTGGGGCAGAGTGCTCTCAGGATCACGCTGAGGCCAACTGTCGCTTATCATTCACAGAAACGATTTGGATATGAACAGAGGAAGTATGGTTAGTAAGTTTGAGGAAGACACCAAAATCGGAGGTGTAGTGTACACCGAAGCAGGTTACCTCAGAGTACAACAGGATCTGGACCAGATGGGCCAATGGGCTAACAAGCAGCAGATGGGGTGTAATTTAGATAAATGTGAGCTGCTGCTGCATTTTGGGAAAGCAAATCAGGTCAGGACTTACACATTTAATGGTAAGGTCCTAGGGAGTGTTGCTGAACAAAGAGACCTTGGAGTGCAGGTTCATAGCTCCTTGAAAGTAGAGTTGCAGGTAGATAGGATAGTGAAGAAGGTGTTTGGTATGCTTTCCTTTATTGGTCAGTGCACTGAGTATTCATAGAGTCATAGAGATGTACAGCATGGAAACAGACCCTTCGGTCCAACAGGTCCACCCTCCGAAAAGTAACCTTTCCCCTACCCTATTATTACCCCTAACTAATCCACCCTAACCTACACATCCCTGAGCATTATGGGACAGTTTAGCACGGCCAATCTGCCCTAACCTGCACATCCCTGGGCACTACGGGACAATTTAGCACGGCCAATCCACCCTAACCTGCACATCCCTGGTCACTATGGGACAATTTAGCACGGCCAATTCACCCTAACCTGCACATCCCTGGGCACTATGGGACAATTTAGCACGGCCAATCCACCCTAACCTGCACATCCCTGGGCACTATGGGACAATTTAGCACGGCCAATCCACCCTAACCTGCACATCCCTGAGCACTATGGGACAGTTTAGCACGGCCAATCCACTCTAACCTGCACATCCCTGAGCACTATGGGACAGTTTAGCACGGCCAATCCACTCTAACCTGCACATCCCTGGGCACTATGGGACAGTTTAGCACGGCCAATCCACCCTAACCTGCACATCCCTGGGCACTATGGGACAATTTAGCACGGCCAATCCACCCTAACCTACACATCCCTGAGCACTATGGGACAGTTTAGCACGGCCAATCCACTCTAACCTGCACATCCCTGGGCACTATGGGACAATTTAGCACGGCCAATCCACCCTAACCTGCACATCCCTGGGCACTATGGGACAATTTAGCATGGCCAGTTCACCCTAACCTGCATATCTTTGGACTGTGGGAGGAAACCGGAGCACCCGGAGGAAGCCCACGCAGACACGGGGAGAATGTGCAAACTCCACACAGACAGTCTCCCGAGGGTGGGATCGAACCTGGGTCCCTGGCGCTGTGAGGCAGCTGTGCTAACCACTGAGCCACCGTGTCGCCCGAGAAAGGAGTTGGGAGGTCATGTTGCAGCCTCCTATTGGTTAGGCCATGTTTTGAATAGCATCTGGATGGTTAGGTCAGATTGGGATGTCCGGTCAGTACAGACGAGTTGGACCGAAGGGTCTGTATCCGTGCTGTATGACTCTATGAAGTTCCTAAATGAGCTACATTCACAGCATGGTAACACAGTGAGAGTAGGTGCAACGGGAACATATATGTGAATGAAAATGGGGGGGGCTGGAAGAGTTCTCTATTCAACAAGATCAGGGTAGATCGTGCGTCACAACTCCACCATCTCCCCTCAGTATGCAGTACCCTACTGACATCCACTCTGAATGAACAAAGCTCAGAAACACATTGCCATTTCTCCCAGTCAAAAACCCCTTCCCAATTTTCCAGCAAAGGTCACATCCCAGAAACGAGTTATCATTATTCCCTTCACGGATGCATTGCCTGAAGGGGCGAGAGTTGGTGTCACTTCACTCTTGAGTTGAGGGTGTTGCTAGCTGGGCCTAGTGTGTATTGGCCGTCTCTAATAGCCCCTGCAGAAAGGCGGTGGTCAATGGCCTTCCTGAGTCACCACTGAAGTCATTTGGTGTAGGGATACCCAGGGCCCAGCAAGGTTAGGGAGCGACACTCAGTCACAACAGTGCGTACCAACCACAAGACTCACTGCAGAAATTCACCAAGGCTCCTTAAACAGCACCTTCCAAACCCACAACCTCTTGAAGCTAGAAGCCCAAGGGCAAAAGATTCGATGGGAACACCACAAGTGCCCCCCACCCCCCTCACCATCCAGCCTTGAAATATATTGCCCTTCCTTCAGTGTCGCTGGGTCAGAATCCTGGAATTTCCTGATGAAGGGCTTTTGCCTGAAATGTGGATTCTCCTGCTCCTCGGATGCTGCCTGACCTGCTGTGCTTTTCCAGCACCATTCTAATGATGACCCGGAGTCCTGGAGCACCCTCCCTAACAGCACTGTGTCCGGGTGGGTGGGTTTTAGTGACTACAGAGTTTCACTTGGCCAGTGTACCCAGCATCCCTTGCGGTTCGGTGCTGTGTGGGCGTCCCTACAGCACCTGGGACCGTAGAGGTTCAAGAAGGCAGCTCACCCCCACCTTCTCAGGGGGTAGCAAGGGAGGGGCGATCATGCTGGGCCCAGTCAGTGACACCCAGGTCCTGTGGGGTGAGTAAAGAAGTGGAGTTGACCAAATGACGAGGGGAAGGCAGTTCTGAGACAGGATTGTGTGTGACCTGGTCCGACAGAAAGTCTCCCAATGCCAGAGCAACGTGCCTCAAAACTGCTTCAGTGGCTACGTCAAAAGCTGTGAAAAATCTTGTTAATTTAGCGAGAGGAGGGAGTGCAGCCTCCACTGACACTTTTTTTTTAAGCAATAAGATTTTTCACAGCATCCAAAAGTACACAGAGCTCTGGACAGGATGGACTGACATCCCCCCCATCTACTGAACTCAATGGAGGTGGCATTTGAATGATCTTTAACCATGTCCTTCTCTTCATTTTTAACACAGGAAATGCCCTCATCTATTCCATACACGAGCCAGACTATGACAGCCGAGACTCCCCAGAATTCTGTGATAGATCCCTGTACCTTTTCGCGCTCTACACCCACCTTACTTCATACGCCGTCTATCTGGTCATAACCTTCTGCAGTTACTGGCAGGATTATCGGGTGAGGAGGCTGTTGTTAAGAAGACAAAGCTTCCAGACCTCCCGATGAGTTGTTGCCTGGACTTGATAAATCCTGAAGCCCTGGAATGATGTTTATTGGGTCTCTCCAAGGATTGGATTATAAACTGTGCCACAAAGGCGAAAAAGGAAAACTAAACATTGTTTTTTTTCCCTCAGTACAATAACCTCCATCAACCAAACTGGATATTAAGATGAATAATCTGATCGAATTCATTTAAAAATCCTTTTCCCCATAGGAGGTTAATGACATGGTGTTTTTACCAATGATTTATAGAGTCATAGAGATGTCCAGCATGGAAACAGACCCTTCGGCCCAACCCGTCCATGCCGACCAGATATCCCAACCAATCTAGTCCCACCTGCCAGCACCCGGCCCATATCCCTCCAAACCCTTCCTATTCATATACCCATCCAAATGCCTCTTAAATGTTGCAATTGTACCAGCCTCCACCACTTCCTTATTCCATACACGTACCACCCTCTGTGTGAAAAAGTTGCCCCTTAGGTCTCTTTTATATCTTTCCCCTCTCACCCTAAACCTACGCCCTCTAGTTCTGGACTCCCCGACCCCAGGGAAAAGACTTTGCCTATTTACCCTATCCATGCCTCTCGTGATTTCGTAAACCTCTATAAGGTCACCCCTCAGCCTCCGACGCTCCAGGGAAAACAGCCCCAGCCTGTTCAGCCTCTCCCTATAGCTCAAACCCTCCAACCCTGGCAACATCCTTGTAAATCTTTTCTGAACCCTTTCAAGTTTCACAACATCTTTCCGATAGGAAGGAGACCAGAATTGCACACAATATTCCAACAGTTTTAGCATCATCTTGAGCAACTTATTCATTGTAATTTCAAGATTTCTTTGGAAATTATCTCACAATAATTATGGATTTTTAAAAGTTCAGTCTAAAGTATGGGGATGTGATTGCTTTAACTCAAAAGAGTTCCTTTTATACCGGACTATGTATCTCTCTTCATAGAGTCCCCCACAATGTGGAAGTAGGCCATTCAGCCCATTGAGTCCCAAAGAGCATCTCACACTAACCCACACACATACCTTATCACTGTAATCCTGCATTTCCCATGGCTAGCCCCATCTAACCTGCACACTATGGGGCAATTTTAGCATAGCCAATCCATCTGACCTGCAGATCATTGGACTGTGGGACGAAACTCATGCAGACGTGGGGAGAATGTGCAAACTCCGCACAGTCACCCGAGGCTGGAATCGAACCCGGATCCCTGGCGCTGGGAGGCAGCAGCACTAACCACTGAGGGCTTAAGACTCTCGCCTGAGTCTTAAACCTTGCTGTCCATAACTCACACCAAACCGCATTCACTGGTAGGCTTTATGACTCACTCACTTCCCTTGTCTGTCCATCCAACCGTGACTCAATTCGAAATTCCTCATTCTCGTTTTCAAATAACTCCACAGCCTCTCCCTGTTGTCACCTCTAGTTCCAGCTTTGCGATTCTTCGTCATCTCTGTACATCTGCAACCCTGACCTCCTGAACATGCCTCAGTAATGCCCATCTCTCCCATTGGTGACCAAGTCTTTAGCCGGGGGTGTGGTGCTGGAAAAGCGCAGCAGGTCAGGCAGCATCCGAGGAGCAGGTGAATTGAGGTTTCGGGCAAAAGCCCTTCATCAGGATTCCTGATGGAAACCTTATGCCCGGAACGTTGATGCTCCTGCTCCTCGGATGCTGCCTGACCTGCTGCGCTTTTCCAGCAACACATTTTCAGCTCTGATCTCCAGCATCTGCAGACCTCACTATCTCCTTAAATCTCTCCACCTATCTCTCTCTCTCCTCCTATACATTGATCCTTAGGACCAGCCACTGCCAGAGTGTAGCCGTTGCGGCTGTACAGGACATTGATGAGGCAATCTTTGAGATACTGTGTTCAATTCTGACCAGACTTCAAAAGATATCTGATTAGCTGTACAGTGCATTGGGACACAGAGTCATAAAACACAAAAAAAAATCCCTTCAGTCCAACCAGTCCATGCTGAGATTATGTGATTGTGAAGACCATATGATATAGGGGTGAGTTCAGGCCATTCAGCCCATCCAGTCTGTTCTCCCCTTCAATGCTGGCTGGTATATTTCTCAGAGAAAGTGAGGACTGCAGATGCTGGAGTTCAGAGCTGAAAATGTGTTGCTGGAAAAGCGCAGCACATTCCTGAAGAAGGGCTCATGCCCGAAACGTCGATTCTCCTGCTCCTTGGAAGCTGCCTGACCTGCTGCGCTTTTCCAGCAACACATTTTCAGCTCTGGTATATTTCTCAACCTTATTCTTCTGTATTCTCCCGATAACTCTTAATCCCTCTCACTAATCAGGAACCTATCTCTCTCTCTCTCTCTCTCTCTCGATCCTTGAAGACTCCATGTCTTCCCCTCCACCCCACTCTGGGGCCGTGAGTCCCACAGAGAACCCACCCCCCGGCTGGAGAGATTCCTCTCCACCTCAGTCCATCCCCTCACCCTGAGGCTGTGCCCTGGGGTTCCTCGTCTCTCTGAGCGGTGGAAACACCTTCCCCCCACCCCCCCTCCCCACTCTGTCCCAGCCCTCTCGGTGTTCTGTACGTTTCAATCCGATTCCCCCACCCCCCCATCATCGTTCTCAACCCCATCGGGTACAGACCCAGAGTCCTCGACCGCTCCCCATGTGACAAGCCCTTCACCCCCGGGATCATTGCCATAAACATCCTCTGAGCCCCCTCCAACATCCTTCCGTAGATTATGGGGCCCGAAAGTGCTTACAGTATTCCAAACGCAGTCAGAGCGGTGCCGCACACTATGGGACAATGTAGCAGGGCCAATCCACCCTAACCCGCACATCCCTGGGCACTATGGGACAATTTAGCAAGGCCAATCCACTCTAACCTGCACATCCCTGGGCACTATGGGACAATTTAGCACGGCCAATCCACCCTAACCTGCACATCCCTGGGCACTATGGGACAATTTAGCACGGCCAATCCACCCTAACCTGCACATCCCTGGGCACTATGGGACAATTTAGCACGGCCAATCCACCCTAACCTGCACATCCCTGGGCACTATGGGACAATTTAGCACGGTCAATCCACCCTAACCTGTACATCCCTGGGCACTATGGGACAATTTAGCACGGCCAATCCACCCTAACCTGCACATCCCTGGGCACTATGGGACAATTTAGCAAGGCCAATCCACCCTAACCTGCACATCCCTGGGCTCTATGGGACAATTTAGCACGGCCAATCCACCCTAACCTGCACATCCCTGGGCACTATGGGACAATTTAGCACGGCCAATCCACCCTAACCTGCACATTTTTGGACTGTGGGAGGAAATCCATGTTGACACGGGGAGAATGTGCTAACCCCACACAGACAATCGCCTGAGGCTGCAATCGAACCCGGGTCCCTGGCGCCATGAGGCAGCATTGCCCACAGAGCCACCGTGCCAGCCTCAGCATTGTCAGAATAGAGTGTACTTAGGACGCTGCACTTTGGATCCTGCCTGAACTGCTGTGCTCTTCCAGCACCACTGATCCAGAATCTGGTTTCCAGCATCTGCAGTCATTGTTGTTACCTTGTATTTCGGTTAAAGCCTAAGGGGTGGACATCTCCAACCCATTAACAAGTGAAAGAACTGTGGATATTGTGAAAGTTCTGAGGAAGGACCCGAAACGTTAACTCTGATTCCTCTCCACAGATGCTGCCAGTCCAGCTGAGTGTTTCCAGTGATTTGGAACACAACACTTGCCTTTAAGTAAATATAAAAGTTCGGGTCCTGGCTTTCTCTTGATAATATTTTGCGGAGAGGGGGAGGTCTGGTCCTTAACATTAGGGCTTGGTGAAAAATAAATCATTGAGAATTTGCTCTTCTTTCCTGTGTTGTCTCTGATCGAAGTGGTGTTGGCGAAGGATAACTAACTGCCCTGAGGCCGTTTCCTTTTTAAGCAACGTTCCACATGATAAACGGAAAGAGGAAATGTAGCTGTTTGAACCGCATACCTCCGTTCAGTCGGACCTCTCTTCAGATGCCTGGTGATTCTGATTAACTCTCGCAGGTAACGTCCACCGTCCTCAGCTGTCCTTTCTCGTTTCGGCCCAGCCTTTGCGGAGGGAGACAGGTTTGTTAATTTACTGGCGTTCTGTCTCAACTCTAAGACCGAGCTGTCATCCGCTTTGCTTTCACGGCTGTCGTGACACTGCTCTCCTTTCGTTCCTCATCTGACTAACATCTCGAATTCCGGTGTTCCCCACCTCTGGGCCAACAGCCCACCTGCTCCAGGAGTGTGCAATGATATCTCTGAACAGAAAATAACCCCCTCTTCTCCCCTCAGACCATCCGTACATTATTTCTGAGAGGGTAAGCATTAGTTGTTCCATAAGAGGATGATGTTTAGGAACAGAATGAGGCCTTTCGGCCCATCAGTCATTCGAACATGGCTGATATGTTTCTCAACCCTATTCTCCTGCCTTCTCCCTGTAACCCTCGAACCCCCCCCGACTAATCCAGAACCTATCTACCTCTGTTTCAAAGACGCTCAGAGATTTTCCCTCCACGGTCCACTGTGGCCAATCAGTTCCACAGACTCCCCACCCTCCAGCTGAAGAAACCCCCCTCATCTCTGTCCATCCCTTCACCCTGAGGCTGTGGCCTCGGGCTCCAGTCTCTCCAATCGTTGGAAACAACTTCTCAATGTCCACTCTATCCACGTCACTCAATAGGCAGCACAGTGGCTCAGTGGTTAGCGCTGCTGCCTCACGGCGGCAGGGACCTGGATTCGATTCCAACCTCGGGACGACTGTCTGTGGGGAGTTTGCACATTCTCCCCGTGTCTGCGTGGGTTTCCTCTGGTTTCTGGATTGGCTGTGCTAAATTGCCCATAGTGTCCAGGGATGTGTGGCTAAGCCATGGAGGAGACAGGGATAGGGTAGGGATGCTCCTCAGAGAGTTGGACTTGTTGGGTCGCTTGGCAAATACTCCTCCTGTAAGTGTCAATCTGACTCCCCTCCCCCCCTCAGCACCCGTCATCTTTCTAAACCCCATTGTGTACAGACCCAGAGTCCTCAACCACTCCCCATATGACAAGCCCTTCACCCCCCGGGACCATTCTTGTAAACCTCCTCAGAACCCCTCCCTCCAAGGCCAGCACACCCTCCCTTAGTTACGGGGCCCGAAACAGCTCACAATTTTCCAAATGCATTCTGACCAGAGCCCTCACACAGCCTCAGCAGTTCATTGTCTACAGGAATAGTGCCAGAAGACTGAAAGATAGCAAGTGTGGTTCCCCTGTTCAAGATGGGGAGTAGACGCAACCCTGGTAATTATAGACCAGTGAGCCTTACTTCAGTTGTTGGTAAAGTGTTGGAAAAGGTTCTCAGAGAAAGGATTTATAATCATCTAGAAAAGAATAATTTGATTAGGGATAGTCAGCACGGTTTTGTGAAGGGTAGGTCGTGCCTCACAAACCTTATTGGGTTCTTTGAGAAGGTGACCAAACAGGTAGATGAGAGTAAACCGGTTGATGTGGTGTATATGGATCTCAGCAAGGCATTCCCCACAGTAGGCTATTGTACAAAATGCAGAGGAATGGGATTGTGGGAGATGTAGCAGTTTGGATCAGTAATTGGCTTGCTGAAAGAAGACAGAGGGTGGTGGTTGATGGGAAATGTTCATCCTGGAGTCCAGTTACCAGTGGTGTACTGCAAGGGTCGGTGTTGGGTCCACTGCTGTTCGTCATTTTTATAAACGACCTGGATGAGGACGTAGAAGGGTGGGTTAGTAAATTTGCAGACGACACTAAGATCGGTGGAGTTGTGGATAGTGATGAAGGATGTTGTAGGTTACAGAGAGACATGGATAAGCTGCAGAGCTGGGCTGAGAGGTGGCAAATGGAGTTTAATGCGGACAAGTGTGAGGTGATTCACTTTGGACGGAGTAACCGGAATGCAAAGTACTGGGCTGATGGTAAGGTTCTTGGTAGTGTAGATGAGCAGAGAGATCTCGGTGTTCAGGTACACAAATCCTTGAAAGTTGCCACCCAGATTGACAGGGTCGTTAAGAAGGTGTACGGTGTTTTAGCTTTTATTAATAGAGGGATTGAGTTCTGGAACCAGGAGGTTATGCTCCAGCTGTACAAAACTCTGGTGCGGCCGCACTTGGAGTGCTGTGTACAGTTCTGGTCACCGCATTATAAGAAGGATGTGGAAGCTTTGGAAAGGATGCAGATGAGATTTACTAGGATGTTGCCTGGCCTGGAGGGAAGGTCTTATGAGGAAAGGCTGAGGGCCTTGAGGCTGTTTTTGTTAGAGAGAAGAAGGTTG
Source organism: Hemiscyllium ocellatum (assembly GCF_020745735.1). Taxonomy (NCBI): domain Eukaryota; kingdom Metazoa; phylum Chordata; class Chondrichthyes; order Orectolobiformes; family Hemiscylliidae; genus Hemiscyllium; species Hemiscyllium ocellatum. The sequence goes on along the minus strand of NC_083444.1, from coordinate 6,059,703 downwards.
AGAGGTGACTTAATAGAGACATACAAGATAATCAGAGGGTTAGAGAGGGTGGACAGGGAGAGCCTTTTTCCAAGTATGGGGACGGCAAACACGAGGGGGCATAGCTTTAAATTGAGGGGTGATAGATATAGGGCAGATGTCAGAGGTAGTTTCTTTATTCAGAGAGTAGTAAGGGTGTCTGCAACGGTAGTAGATTCACCAACTTTAAGTTGTCATTGGACAAACATATGGGCGTGTATGGAATAGTGTAGAAAGTCTGGTTGAAGATTTGTAGCTCGGGTGTCCGTTGTTGTGGTTCTGCTCGCCGAGCTGGAAGTTTTTGCTGCAAACGTTTCGTTCCCTGGCTAGGGAACATCATCGGTGCTGTTGGAGCTTCCTGTGAAGCGCTGCTTTGATGTTTCTTCCGGTATTTATATTGGTTTGTTCTTGCCGCTTCCGGGTGTCAGTTTCAGCTGCAGTGATTTGTATGTGGGGTCCAGGTCGATGTGTCTGTTGATGGATGTTCTTGCCGCTTCTGGGTGTCAGTTTCAGCTGTAGTGGTTTGTATATGGGGTCCAGGTCAATGTGTCTGTTGATGGAGTTTGGGGATGAATGCCATGCCTCTAGGAATTCCCTGGCTGTTCTCTGTCTGGCTTGTCCTATGATAGTGGTGTTTTCCCAGTCAAATTCATGTTGCTGGTTGTCTGAGTGTATGGCTGGTCGTGTCGTTTTGTGGCTAGCTGATGTTCATGGATGCGGATTGTTAGCTGTCTAGTGTAGGTTAGATGGGCTTCAGATTGGTAAGACAGTTCAGCACAACATTGAGGGCCGAAGGGCCTGTACAGCGCTGGAATGTTCGATGTTTTATGTTCTATCCCTGTTCTTGTATTCTAACCCTCTCAGAATGAATGCTAACATCGCATTTACCTTCGTAACTGCCAACTGAACCTGCATGTTAACCTTGAACTACTTACAATGACCAACAATTAATTTCTAAAAGCTGGACTTCAGTTTACACTGGCCGATTTCAATGTAAAGGTTGGTCCGCATTGATTTGGAGCCTGAAACCTTCAACCCACTGACCTGGAATTTCTACTGAGAGATGTTTTGCCCTAGTTCTGCAAACGTTTCGGGCAAATTGGGTGATCCAGTTTCGAAATGAAATGTGAAAGCAGGGCCAGGAAGTGTGAAGCTGTGCAATAGGGCAGGAAGAATGGGAAAAAAACAGAAGTCTTTTGTCGAGATTAGCAAGAAATTCTAGGCCAATCAGCAACCGCTTGATCCTGTGAATGACTTTCTTTCAAAAGCGAGGTTATTAAACGATGATAGTCTGGTGACTGACGACACGTTAGGTGGTGGAGAGGACAACATAAAATTACAAAGGGCTTGTAAATTACAAAGGCTTGTCCTTCATTACTCAGACTTTTGAGCTATAGGAGTTGGGACGTCATGTTGAGGTTGTACAGGACATTGGTGAGGCCTCGTCTGGAGAACTGTGTCCAGTTCTGGTCTCCCTGTTATAGGAAGGATATCATTAAACTGGAGAGGGTTCAGAAGAGATTTACCAGGATGTTGCTGGGTATGGAAGGTAGGAGTTATAAGGACAGGCTGCTTAGGCAGGGACTTTTTCACTAGAGTGTAGGAGGCCTATAACATCATGAGGGACATAAATAAGGTGAATGGCAGGTGTCATAGAACACAGAAACAGACCCTTCGGCCCAACCAGCCCATGCCCAACATAATCCCAAACTAAACTAGTTCCCACCTGTCTGCTCCTGTCCCATATCCCTCCAAACCTTTCCTGTTCACGTATCCATCCAAACGTCTTTCATTCCATAAGACATAGGAGTGGAAGTAAGGCCATTCGGCCCATCGAGTCCACTCCGCCATTCAATCACGGCTGATGGGGCATTTCGACGCCATTTACCATTTACCACTCTCCCCGTAGCCATTAACTCCTTAAGACGTTACAATTGTGCCCATATCCAACACTTCCTCAGGATGTTCATTCCACACACGGACCACCCTCTGTGTAAAGGATTTGCCTCTCAAGTCCTTTTTAAAAAAAACTCTCCCCTCTCCCCTTAAAAATGTGCCCCGTCTTCTTGAAATTCCCCCACGCTAGTGAAAAGACAATTCCCATTAACTCTGTCTATACCCCTTCATTATTTTATCAGCTTTCATCAGGTCACCTCTCCACCTCCTGCGCTGCAGCGTCTCAGCCGAACCAGCCTTTCCTCATCACTGAAACCTTTCATACCCGGCAACATCATCTCCCTAGAGTGGAGGGTTTCAAGACGAGGGGGCGTATTTTTAAGGTGAGAGGAGGGACATTTTAAAAGGACATGGGGCAACTTTTTAACACAGAGGGTGATTCGTGTGTGAAATGACCTCGTGTGTGAGGAAGTGGTGGATGTGGGGACAGTTACAACATGTTTAAAAGGCATTTGGATCACGATATTTGTGGGCGGCACGGTGGCACAGTGGTTAGCACTGCTGCCTCACAGTGCCTGAGACCCAGGTTCAATTCCCGACTCAGGCGACTGACTGTGTGGAGTTTGCACGTTCTCCCCGTGTCTGCGTGGGTTTCCTCCGGGTGCTCCGGTTTCCTCCCACAGTCCAAAGATGTGCAGGTCAGGTGAATTGGCCATGCTAAATTGCCCGTAGTGTTAGGTAAGGGGTAAATGTAGGGGTATGGGTGGGTTGCGCTTCGGCGGGTCGGTGTGGACTTGTTGGGCCGAAGGGCCTGTTTTCACACGGTAAGTAATCTAATCTAGACATGAATGGGATAGGTTTGGCGGGAGATGGACCAGGAACAGGCAAGTGGGACTAGGTTAGTTTGGGATTGAGGTCAGCACGGACTGGTTGGGCCGAAGGGTCTGTTTCCATGCTCTGTGACTCTATGGCAGAAAATAATCAAGGAAGTTACTTATTTTTATATCTCGTAGTCCCGAGTACAAGGATGCAGACATTATGCTGTGGTTGTACTGAACCCTGGTTAGATTCCACTTGAAGCACTGTGAGCTGATTGTGGGCCCCACACCTTCAGAGGGACAGATTGGCCTTGAAGAGGGGATAAGTTACGTGTACAAGAATGGTACTCGGTTCTTCAGGGGTTAAGTTATACGCCTGGTTTCTTCAGAAGGTTAAGGGGTGATCTGGTCGAAGATATTGACAGGAAAAGACAGGGTAGATAAATAGAAATCATTTCCACTGGCTGGGGTTTCTAGAACTAGGAGGCAGAGCCTGAGAATGAGGGCCAGACTCGTTCAGGAGAGGCCTTAGGAAGCACTTCAACACACAAAGGGTGAGAGAGATTTGCACAAATGGCACTGAACGCTGAGTCAGTTTTTAATTTTAAATCTGAGGCAGATAAGTGCTTGCCAAGCAGAAGATATTCAGGGATGCAGCTTAAAGGAAGGCAAGTAATGTTAGGCCTCAGATGTTTTCCCTGAAGCGTCGGAGGCTGAGGGGAGACCTTATAGAGGTTTACAAAATTATGAGGGGCATGGATAGGGTAAATAGAGGGCATAGGTTTAGGGTGAGAGGGGAAAGATATAAAAGATACCCATGGGGCAAAGTTTTCACACAGAGGGTGGTACGTGTATGGAATGAGCTGCCAGAGGATGTGGTGGAGGCTGGTACAATTGCAACATTTAAGAGGCATTTGGATGGGTATATGAGTAAGAAGGGTTTGGAGGGATATGGGCCGGGTGCTGGCAGGTGGGACTAGATTGGTTGGGATATCTGGTCGGCATGGACGGGTTGGACCGAAGGGTCTATTTCTGTGTGGTACATCTCTATGACTCTATGTGCCATCATCTCACTGAATGGTGGAACTGGCATGAGGGGCCAGTTCCGATGAGATGCCTCTTTGGATCAGTTGAGTGTAGATTCATAAACTGAGTTATTTTGAAGGTAGATACGTTGAAGGAGAATAGAGTTAAGGAAAGCAGCAGCATGTCCACACCCTATTTGAGAAGGATGTGTCTGTCAAGGTTGGCTTAGCGATTAACATTCCTGCCTCAGGATCCAAGGTTCGATTCCAGCCGAGAATCATAGATTCCCTACAGTGTGGAAACAGGCCCTTCAGCCCAACAAGCCCACATTGACCATCCAAAGAGCAATCCACCCAGACCCATTTCCCCAGCCCATTATCCTGTATTTCCACCAGACCTAACCTACAAATTGCTGGACACTATGGGGCAATTTAGCACGGGCAATCCACCCTAACCTGCACATCCCTAGACACTATGGGACAATTTAGCATGGCCAACCCACCCTAACCATAGTGCCCAGGGATGTGCAGGTTAGGGTGGATTGGCCGTGCTAAATTGTCCCATAGTGCCCAGGGATGTGCAGGTTAGGGTGGATTGGCCGTGCTAAATTGTCCCATAGTGCCCAGGGATGTGCAGGTTAGGGTGGATTGGCCGTGCTAAATTGTCCCATAGTGCCCAGGGATGTGCAGGTTAGGGTGGATTGGCCGTGCTAAATTGTCCCATAGTGCCCAGGGATGTGCAGGTTTGGGTGCGTTGGCCGTGGGAAATGCCACTTCGACATACCCCCGTGTTCCCTGGCCAACATCTCTGCTGCTTCGGGTTTGTTCCAGTGAAGCTCAGTACAAGCTGGAAGAACTGCACCTCATTTTCCACTTGGGGGTCCCAGCAGCCCTCAGGACCCAATATCGAGGTCAATCATTTTAAGGACCTGAGCACCTTCTCCCACACTCTTACCCCAACCCCCACACACCAGGCCTTACCATCACACGTTGCTACCACACACCATCCCACTGTCAGCCATGAACGGTCGCCATTAGCAGCCACTGATTCTCCCAGGTCTCTTGTCCGTCCAACTGCTGTTCTCTCTCTCGCTCTCTCTCTCTCTCTCTCTCTCTCTCCCCCCAGGCTCGATCTCCTTCTCTAGCATGTATACCAACTTTTTCCTAGCTCCAAACAGTTCTGAACAAGATTCTCTAAGCCTGAAACATTAATTCTATTTTCTATCCCACAGGAGCTGTCAGATCCTGCTGAGTTTCTGTTTGTGGTACAGATTTCCAGCATGTTTAGTTTTATTTTCTGTTCACCAATGCCCTTCAGGGAAGGGAACTCTGCCATCCTTACCCGTTCTGTCCTACACGTGACTCCAGAACCAATGCTTAGTGTGGTTAGCTCTTAACAGCTGAGCTAGCCTCCATCCTGTCTGTCTCATGCAGAACCTCTCAGTGCTTCAGGGTTGTTAGTTTGTCTTTACAGAGAGGAGGGCTCTCTGCGTTGTTGGTCCTTGCAAGAAACAGCCACGGGTTGTGGTTTTTCTTCAACTCTTTCAGAGGATGTGGTCAGCACATTTTTGCTCAGAAATCAAGTAGCTCATCTGCACGTAAGAAGGAGTAGCTAAGGAGGATTTACTGAGCCAAGAAAACAGGGACATTCCAGGATTGTGGTAGGATTGTCATCACAGTCACGATTGCTGAGACTGACTTTAGTTTGCAGTTTTATTAAAACAAATTCAAGCCCCACCTACTGAGCCCATCCAACTCTCAGTGGGACTTGAAACCCCGACTCTCTCTCCCTCTCCCTCTCTCTGTCTCACTGTTGCTCTCTCTCTCCCTCTCTCTTTCTGTCTCTCTCTCTCTCTCCCACTCTCTCTCTCCCTCACTCTGTCCGTCTCTCTGTCCCCCTCTCTCTCTGTCTCTCTCTCTCCCTCTGTCTCTCTCCATCTCTCTGTCCCTCTCTCTCTCTCTGGGGTCTCTCTCCCTCTCTGTCCCTCTCTCTCTGTGTCTCTCCCTCTCTCTGACCCTCTCTCTCTGTCCCCCTCTCTCTCTGTCTCTCTCCCTCTCTCTGTCCCCCTCTCTCTCTGTCCCTCTCTCTCTCTCTGTCCCTCCCTCTGTCCCTCTCTCTGTCCCTCCCTCTCTCTCTGTCCCTCTCTCTGTCCCTATCTCTGTCCCTCCCTATCTCTGTCCCTCCCTCTCTCTGTCCCTCTCTCTCCGATTGTCTCTCTCTCTCTCCCGCTTTCTCTCTGTCCCCTCCCACCCTCTCTCCAAGGATCTGCACAGTTTCTTCAGGATGTTCTGTTTTCATTGCTCTGAGCTCAGGCATTTGGATTGCGAGCTAAGTGAGGTTACCGTTAACCAACAGCCCAGAGTACTGAAGTTGGGCTTTTTAAAAAAATTAATTCATGTGATGAGGGTGTCACTGACTGGGCCCAGCATTTATGGCCCATCCCTAATTACCCAGAGGGTACTTGAGAGTCAACCCTATTGCTGTGGGTGCGGAGTCACGTGTAGGCCCGACCAGGTCAGGATGGCAGTTTCCTTCCCTGAAGGACATTAGTGACCCAGATGGGATTTTCCCAACAATCGACAATGGATTTATGGATCATCATCAGACTCTTAATTCCAGATTCTATTTTGAATTCAAATTCCACCATCTCCTGAATCCCCAGAATATTATCCGGGTCACTGGATTAACAGCAATAATATCACTAAGGCGTTGCCTCCCCCTGATGGCGTCCTCTGCTGTTGGAAAGATTCCAGGTCACAAAACCCAAGAACAGATTGGGGTGGCAGGGTGGCTCAGTGGTTAGCACTGCCGCCTCACGGTGCTAGGGACCTGGGTTCGATACCAGCCTTGGGTGACTGTCTGTGTGGAGTTTGATCATTCTCCCCGTGTCTGTGTGGGTTTCCTCTGGGTGCTCTGGTTTCCTCCCACAGTCCAGGGATGTGCAGGTCAGGGTGGATTGGCCGTGCTAAATTGTCCCATAGTGCCCAGGGATGTGCAGGTCAGGGTGGATTGACCGTGCTAAATTGTCCCATAGTGCCCAGGGATGTGCAGGTTAGGGTGGATTGGCCATGCTAAATTGTCCCATAGTGCCCAGGGATGTTCAGGCTAAGCCCTTCATCAGAAGCGTCGACTGTCCTGCTCCTCGGATGCTGCCTGACCTGCTGCGCTTTTCCAGCACCACACTCTCGACTCTGATCCCCAGCATCTGCAGCCCTCACTCTCTCCTGAAAAGACTTGCCCTGGTTTCAGGTGATTTGCTAATGAAGAGGGAGAGAGAGAGAGAGAGAAGATTTGAGGTGTGATGCCTGTAAATCACTAAAGAGTCGATGTTCCACAATGGGTACAAGGGATATAAGTAAAATGTTTGATAGAGGATGGTGACTGGGTGAGTTGGATGGGTTACTGCTGCTTGTTAATGTGAATACACCTTTCTCAGGTCTATGTGCTCTGGATAAAAAGTGATTGATGACATGGACGATGAAACTAACTGGTATACTCCACTCCTCCAGACCGTCAAACATACTTCCACCAATCCAGCTGGATCAGGTATTCCTTATTCACTCGCAGATTTCAATGCTGGGATTTTGGGGCAGAGAATGCAACAGGAACATATACTAATTGCAAGATGACAACAGATGTGGCCAAATGACTGACTCCAAACTGGATTCAAGACTCTGTTTTCCACCCTGCTGAGTTCCTCCAGCAACTTCTGCTCCTGTGTCTGATTCTTTACTTAGAATCCACATCGTATGGAAGCAGGCTATTCAGCCCATCGAGACCATACCAACCCCCGAAGAGCATCCCACACAGATCCAACGGCCTACCCTATCTCTGTAACGCTGTATTTCCCATGGCTACTCTACTCAGCCAGCACATCCCTGGGCACGATGGGACAATTTAGCACGGTCAATCCACCCTAACCTGCACATCCCTGGGCACTATGGGACAATTTAGCACGGCCAATCCACCCTAACCTGCACATCCCTGGGCACTATGGGACAATTTAGCACGGCCAATCCACCCTAGCCTGCACATCCCTGGGCACTATGGGACAATTTAGCACGGCCAATCCACCCTAGCCTGCACATCCCTGGGCACTATGGGACAATTTAGCACGGTCAATCCACCCTAATCTGCACATCTTTGGATTGTGGGAGGAAACCGGAGCACCCGGAGGAAACCCACGCAGACACGGGGAGAATGTGCAAACTCCACACAGACAGTCGCTCCGAGGATGGAATCAAACCTGGGTTGCTGGTGCTGTGAGGCAGCACTGTTAACCACTGAGCAATTATCTACTTAAAGAGCCACAGAGAAGTTGCAACAGAGAAGAAGGCTATTTGGCCCAACTTGTCTGTACTAGCTCTCTGAATGAGTCTCATGGCTTCGTGTCCTTATCCTTTAACCCTGCTGATTAAATAATGGCCCCGTTGCTTCACCACCTCCACCACATTCCTCGACCCTAACTACTCTCTGGCTGAAAATATTTCTTGTCACAAAACCCTTTCTTTGTTTGGGATGGTCTGCATGTTGTTATTGATTCATCTATGACGGCTTCTCCTCGTCCCTTCCATCCGAGAGAAACAGCTCACTCCTGATCCTTTCATTCCAGGAAGTTATTCAAGTTTCAAAGTTTACATTGTCACAACTTTCACTGTGCAGGGTGCTGTGACACACACACACACACACACACACATACCTAAACTCACAGTCACACATACTCATAGACACATGCGCCCCTAAACACACACGCGCACACACACCTAAACACACATACATACTCGTTCACTCTCTGACACAGATTCACTTACGCACGTGCACACACTCACTCTTGCACACACTCACTTTCATACACACACAAACATGCACACATGCACATACTCACACACACAGCTAAACACTCTCACACACACTCTCTGTCACACACACCCACATACATAAACACACACACTCTCTCTCTCTCACATACACACTCTCTCTCTCTCCCACACACACACTCTCACTCTCTCTCATACATACACACACACACACACACACACTAACTCTCTCTCTCACTCTCACACCCACACACACACTCTCACTCTCTCTCTCTCACTCTCACACACACAATCTCTCTCTCACACACAAACTCTCTCTCTCACTCTCACACCCACACACACACTCTCACTCTCTCACCTACACACACACACACACACTCTCTCTCACACACACACACACACACACACACACTCTCTCTCTCTCTCTCTCACACACTCACACACACACACTCCCCCTCTCTCACACACACCCACACACGCTCTAACTCTCTCTCTCACACCCACACACACACTCTCACTCTCTCTCTCACCCTCACACACACCCACACCCACACACACATATTTTTGGCTCGTTCCTTGACATGGCTGTGTCAGTTTTGACACAGCAATTCTGAGACGCACCTTGTGAAAGATACCACTGACATGACACAAGCGCTTAATTTAACAAGCAAACCCAAAATGATGAGATAGTTCTGCACTTTTTATGTACAGTGAAGGGTTACTGTGGCAGAGCGAAAGTCCCGTTCTATTTCTGCTTTCTCCTCACTGGCCTGAGGTCAGGAAAGCTCCGTCCAGATCCTCTCCTATAAACAGGTTCACTCACGCGCTCTTCCTGGGACTGGCTCTGGGGATTTCTCTCCTTCCCAACAAGGTGATCAGGTTTACTGCAACCGCATGGAGAGGGGGAGAGTGTTCGAAGGTGAGTTAAGGTGATTTTTGCCCACTTTCTTGTTGTAGTGCACCAGAGCGCAACTGACCATGTGAAAGAACAATGACAATGCCGTGACTCAATGCCCCATAACCAGTGGAAGATCAAATCTCAAAATGAATCAAAATCCAAAAATTAGACCGAAGCCTCGATATGTCTTCACTAATGTAATTGAAGACTTGTAAAATTAGCAACACTGCAAGTTTTAAACACAATTTTGATTGCTTATTTGGTCTCTCAGCGGCGATGGGTTGCCTGTCAGATTGTTTCAGCTTTTTAGTGCCTATAAATACTGAACAACTGTGGGAGTATTTATAGACGCATTAACGTACGGTGTAAGTTTTATTGAGAAGGTTAGCTGAGGTGGTCAGTTTGTGGGTCATAATAACCCCAACAGCAAACGCTTCATTCCTGTTTGAGGTCTGACACCCCACCCTGTCCCAGGGATGGCACGGTGGCACAGTGGTTAGCACTGCTGCCTCACGGCACCAGGGACCCGGGTTCGATCCCACCCTCGGGTGACTGTCTGTGTGGAGTTTGCACGTTCTCCCCGTGTCTGTGTGGGTTTCCTCTGGGTGCTCTGGTTTCTTCCTACAGTCTATAGATGTGTAGGTTGGTTGGATTTCCCAATGTTAAATTGTCCCATAGTGCCCAGGGATGTGCAGGTTAGGGTGGATTGGCCGTGTTAAATTGTCCCATCGTGCCCAGGGATGTGCAGGTTAGGATGGATTGGCCGTGCTAAATTGTCCCATAGTGCCCAGGGATGTGCAGGTTAGGGTGGATTGGCCGTGCTAAATTGTCCCATAGTGCCCAGGGATGTGCAGGTTAGGGTGGATTGGCCGTGCTAAATTGTCCCATAGTGCCCAGGGATGTGCAGGTTAGGGTGGATTGGCCGTGCTAAATTGTCCCATAGTGCCCAGGGATGTGCAGGTTAGGGTGAATTGGCCGTGCTAAATTGTCCCATAGTGCCCAGGGATGTGCAGGTTAGGGTGAGTTGATTAGCCATGTGTAGAATTGTCCCATAGTGCCCAGGGAGATGTTGATGCACTCCCTGAAAGTTGCACTTACAATACTGATGGTGTTTTAAGGTGTCAGTCTCTATGTTGGGCTGCAATTTATTTCGAGACTTGTCCCACGTTTGAAAACTCTCTGGTGGACAGAGGTGAAGCAGGGCAGAGAAATGTCATTTCCAAAGGGTTGGGAAATGAGTCGAATTGCATTTCTTTTCGACGAAAGAGCGGGCGATATTGGCTGCACTGTGTCTGTCTTGGAACAGGTAACTCTCGGACCTGCCGTATTAATCATCTCTTTCGTTCCTTTCCAGTGTCCTTGAAATGTTTTTCGTTGATCTTGGGAATTGCCTGCATCACGATTGGTGAGATTTCTGTTCAAAAAAAAAATGTTTTGACTGTGTCTCAAAATAAAAGGCTTTTCACCCGTATTGAGACCTCGAGTCAGGCAGCTCGGAAACAGGTCCTTCGGTCCAACCAGTCTGTGCTAACCATAATCTCAAACTAACCTGCCTGCTCTAGGCCCATATCCCTCCAAACCTTTCCCATTCACGTACCTATCCAAATATCTTCTCAATATTTTAATTGTACCTGCATCTAACACCTCCTTTGGTTGTTCATTTCACAAATGAACCACCCTCTGTGTTGAAAAGTTGTCCCTCAGGTCCCTTTTAAATCTTTCTCCTCTCGCCTTCAAAATACGCCCCCCCCTCCCCACTAATTCTGAACTCCCCTACCCTAGGGAAAAGATCTTTGCTGTCCACCTTATCTCTGCCCCCTCATGGTTTTATAGACCTTCAGAAGGTCAACCCCCCCCCCCACCTCAACATAAAACATACAACCTCCTGCACTCCACTGAAAAAAGTCCCAATTTGTCCAGCCTCTCCTGATAACTCCAACCCTCCGTTCCTGGCGATATCCTGGGACATCTTTTCTCATCCCTCTCCAGTATTATAGTATCCTTCCATAGCAGGGTGACCAGAACTGCGGACTGGACCCCAAGAGTGGCCTCACCAACGCCCTGTACGATCTCAATATGACCAACTCATATTGTGGGCGGCACGGTGGCACAGTGGTTAGCACTGCTGCCTCACAGCACCAGAGACCCAGCTTCAAATCCCAACTCAGGTGACTGACTGTATGGAGTTTGCACGTTCTCCCCGTGTCTGCGTGGGTTTCCTCCGGGTGCTCCGGTTTCCTCCCACAGTCCAAAGATGTGCAGGTTAGGGTGGATTGGCCATGCTAAATTGCCCGTAGTGTTAGGTAAAGGGGTAAATGTAGGGGTATGGGTGGGTTGCGCTTCGGCGGGTCGGTGTGGACTTGTTGGGCCGAAGGGCCTGTTTCCACACTGTAAGTAATCTAATCTAAAAAAAACTCCTACACTCAATGCTCTGAGCAATGAAAGCAAGTGTGTAACCCCTCCCCCTATCTAGATGTGATGCGACTTGCAAAGAATTGTATACCTGCACCCGTGCTCTCTTTGTTCTACAACATTACCCGATCACAAATTGTATAATTCCTGCCCCTGTTCGTTTTACCCAAATGCATTATCTCACATTTATCCAAATTAAACTCTATATGCCCATTGATCATGATTCCTTTGTAACGTTAGAAATCTTGTTCACTGTCCCCCTAGCCGCCAATTTGATGTCATCCCCCCGCCAACATGCTTCCAATATTCTCACCCAAATCATTTATATAAACGACAAACAAAAGTGGGCCCAGCACCGATCATCACTGGTCACAGGCCTCCAGTCTGAAGAACAACCCTCCACCACCACCCTCTGTCTCCTTCCATAAGGCGGATTTTGTCTCCAATTGGAAAGTTCTCCCTGAATCCCATGTGGTCTGTCTCCCCATCTGGAACCTTATCGAAGGCCTTGCTAATGTCCACGTAAACAACATCTACTGCTCTGCCCTCATCGATCTTTGGTTATGTCCTCAAAAGACTCAATCACGTTTGTGAGACGTGATCTCCCACACACAGAGCCATGCTGACTATCCCTTATCAGTCCTTGCCTCTCCAAATGCATGTAGATTCTGTCTCTCAGGAACCCCTCCAACATCTTACCCACCACTGAACTCGGACTCACTGATCTATAGTTCCCAGACTTCTCCCTTCTAAAAATGAAGACACGACATTAGTTACCCTCCAGAATTCCAGCAACTCACCCATGGCTGTAGACGATGCAAATATCTCTGCTAGGGGCCCTAAAACTTCTCCCTTACATCCCACAATGTCCTGGGATACACTTGATCAGGTCAAGGACAGCTAACCACATGTATGTTATTTTAGGACCTCCAGCAGCTCCTCTCCTATAAAGTGCACTGTTTACAAGACAACAATATCTACTTCCCCAAGCTCCCTATCCTCCACTTCTTCCTCCGCAGTAAAGAACCGACGCAAAATATGCTTTTGGTATCTCTCCCATCTCCTGTGCCTCCGCGGTTTAGATGCTATAGGTAGGGTAGAAAGGGAGGCAAGAGACCAGGGGAAATGGAGTTTTTGATGATGGAAAACATTACCACTGTACTTAGGGAGGACATTCCTGAGGGATCGTCCAATGAAGATGTATGGGTAGAACTTAGAAATAAGAAAGGGATGATCACCTTGATGGGACTGTACTAAAATGTAGTAAACAGTGGGAAATTGAGAAGCAAATATGTAGAGAGATCTCAGATATATGTAAGAATAATAGGGTAGACATCCTTATTTATCTTTAAGGGACCCTATTCTCTCCCTAGTTACTCTTTTGCCCTAATGTACCTTTAGAATCTCTTTGGATTATCCTTGCCTTTATCTGCCGAAGCTATCTAATATGCCCCTTTTGCCCTCCTGATTTCCCTGTTATGAATGTCCCTTTATACTCTTCAAGAGATTCACTTAATCCCAGTTGTCTATACCTAATATATAACTCCTTCTTACTCTTGACCACAGCCTCAATATCTTTAATTTATCCGTTGTTCCCTAATCTTACCAACCTTACTCTTCATTTGAACTCTCGTTATCTCACTTTTGAAAACCTCCCACTTGCCAGTTGTCACTTTACCCATGTACAATCTACTCAAACTTTGTTTCATAGCTTCAAAATTTGCCTCACTCCAGTTAAGAACTTTAATTTTTATACAAGGCCTATCCTTTTCCATCACTATTTTAAAACAAATAGAATTACAGTCACTGGTCGCAAAGTGCTCCCCCACAACATTTCAGTCACTTGTCCTGCTTTATTTCCCAAGAGAAAGCCATGTTTTGCTCCTTCTCTAGTAGGTAAATCTACAAAGTGATAAAAGAAAATTTTTTTGAACACATTTAACAAATTCCCCTCCATCCAAATCCTTAATACTATGGCAGTCACAGTCTATGTTTGGAAAGTTAAAGTCCCCGACCATTACAACCCTATTATTCTAACATACATCTGAGATCTCTCTACATATTTGCTCCTCAATTTCCCACTGTTTCTTAAAGTTTAGTACAGTCCCATCAAGGTGATCATCCCTTTCTTATTTCTAAGTTCTACCCATACATCTTCATTGGACGATCCCTCAGGAATGTCCTCCCTAAGTACAGTGGTAATGCTTTCCAGAATCATCAAAAGCTCCATTTCCCCATCTCTCTTGCCTCCCTTTCTACCCTACCTATTGCATTTAAACCAGGGAACATTGAGCTGCCAGTCCTGTCCCTCCCTCAGCCACGTCTCTGTGTTAGCTGTGATGTCCCAGTCCCATGTTCCCACCCATGCCCTGAGTTGATCTGCCTTACCCCTTGCATTAAAATATATGCATCTGAATTCATCGGAGTTACCTCATTCTCCCCCACCTTCATCTACATACTGCATTCTCAGCTACCTTACCCCACCGCCCCACAACCCCCTCCCATTTATCTCTCAGCCCCCTTGACCCAGAAGCCTCATTCCTGATGAAGGGCTCAGGCCTGAAACGTCAATCCTCCTGCTCCCCGGATGCTGCCTGACCTGCCTGCGCTTTTCCAGCACCACACCCTAGACTCTTACCCCATTCTCTGACGTGGTCTTGCCTGCCATTTCCGAAAAACGTCGGAGGGTTGGTGTGGACTTGATGGACCGAGTGGGCTACTTCCACAGTGAAGGGATCCTATATATAAGAAAAATAAGACTTGAATCATGCATCAGATTAAGAAGTTTATTCTCCTTTTTCTTGCATTCTTGCTTACAATTCCGTTTCCCCCTCCTAGGCAGTATCTATTTGGGTTCTTGTACCAAGCAATACTTGATCCCAATTTATCTGATTGTTTCCGGGAGCAGTGCGCTTCTCTTCCTGATGATATTGCTGATTCCACAGACTTCAAACGAGAGCCACATTCTCAATAAATTCAGCCGGTTTTGCAAGCATTTGGAATCGCTGTTCTCTTTCATCTGGTTCATAACAGGTAGCTGTTTTAATGTTTGTGATGTCTGCCGAAGGGATGGGCCTCCAATCATTTCTTCACACATTGCGATTTCACCCCTTTCCCCGGAGCCTCGCATTTTTCATTTTCTGGGAGCAGTTGGACAAGGGGAGGAAACAGACAAGAGATTGTCTGAGGGTTAGGGTGGATTGGCCGTGCTAAATTGTCCCACGGTGCCCAGGAATGTGCAGGTTAGGGTGGATTGGCCGTGCTAAATTGTCCCATAGTGCCCAGGGATGTGCAGGTTAGGGTGGGTTGGCCGCGCTAAATTGTCCCATAGTGCCCAGGGATGTGCAGGTTAGGGTGGATTGGCCGTGCTAAATTGTCCCATAATTCCCAGGGATGTGCAGGTTCGGATGGATTGGCCATGCTAAATTGTCCCATAGTGCCCAGGGATGTGCAGGTTAGGGTGGATTGGCCGTGCTAAATTGTCCCATAGTGTCCAGGGATGTGCAGGTTCGAGTGGATTGGCTGTGCTAAATTGTCCCATAGTGTCCAGGGATGTGTGCAGGTTAGGGTGGATTGGCCGTGCTAAATTGTCCCATAGTGTCCAGGGATGTGTGCAGGTTAGGGTGGATTGGCCATGCTAAATTGTCCCACGGTGCCCAGGGCTGTGCAGGTTAGGGTGGTTTGGCCATGCTAAATTGTCCCACGGTGCCCAGGGATGTGCAGGTTAGGGTGGATTAGCTGTGCTAAATTGCCCCATCATGCCCAGGGATGTGCAGGTTAGGGTGGATTGGCCGTGCTAAATTGTCCCATAGTGCCCAGGGATGTGCAGGTTAGGGTGGTTTGGCCATGCTAAATTGTCCCACGGTGCCCAGGGATGTGCAGGTTAGGGTGGATTAGCTATGCTAAATTGCCCCATCATGCCCAGGGATGTGCAGGTTAGGATGGATTGGCCGTGCTAAATTGTCCCATAGTGCCCAGGGATGTGCAGGTTAGGGTGGATTGGCCGTGCTAAATTGTCCCATAGTGCCCAGGGATGTGTGCAGGTTAGGGTGGATTGGCCGTGCTAAATTGCCCCATAGTGCCCAGGGATGTGTGCAGGTTAGGGTGGATTGACCGTGCTAAATTGCCCCATAGTGCCCAGGGATGTGTGCAGGTTAGGGTGGATTGGCCGTGCTAAATTGCCCCATAGTGCCCAGGGATGTGTGCAGGTTAGGGTGGATTGGCCGTGCTAAATTGTCCCATAGTGCCCAGGGATGTGTGCAGGTTAGGGTGGATTGGCCGTGCTAAATTGTCCCATTGTGCCCAGGGATGTGCAGGTTAGGGTGGATTAGTCAGGGGTAAATATAGGATAGTAGGGGAGCGGTGTGTGTCTGGGTGGGTTACTGTTTGGAGGGTTGGTGTGGACGTGTTGGGCCAAAGGGCCTGTTTCCACACTGTAGGGTTTCCAAGATTCTACGATTCTGTGAAATAGACACTGAATGGTTTCTCTTGCTTTCATCCTGTATGCCTAAGTGACACAGATTCCCTCTTCCTAAAGAATGAGATCCCAAACCAATATTTCTCATCAGTATTTACTGTGGGGGTAGACATGGAAGCTGGGGGACTCGGGGAACTGAATACTGATGTCTTGAAAAGGAGTCCACATTATCTAAGACAAGGTGCTGGCGGTCTTAAAACACACAAATCCCTGGGGCCTGATGAGGTCTATCCCAGGATGTTGGGGGAAGCTCAGGAAAATAATTGCGGGGCCACTAACAGAGATTATCAACAGTCATGCGTGAGGTTCTGGAAGCCCTTTACATAAGAAGGGCTAAAAGGAAAAGCCAGGGATGTGTAGACTGGTGAGCCTGATGGCAGTGGTGGGTAAGTTGTCGGAGGGGGGGTTCTGAGACACAGTGTTTATGGGCATTTGGAAAGACATGGACCGATTTAGAGATAGTCAGCGTGGCTTTGTTCATGGGATACAAATTTGATTGAGTTTTTGTGAAGAGGTGAACAAGAAGATAGATGAAGGCAGAGTGGTAGATGTTATCTAAATGGATTTTAGCAAGGCCTTTGACAAGGTCCCAGGATGGAAGAGTGGTTCGTAATGTTCGATCACATGGGATCCAGGGAGAACTAGTCAATTGGATACAAAATTGGCTTAAAGGTAAGAGACAAAAGTTTGGGAGAAAATTTGTAGCTCGGGTGCTTGTTGTTGTGGTTCTGTTCGCCGAGCTGGGAGTTTTTGTTGCAAACATTTCGTCCCCTGTCTAGGTGACATCCTCAGTGCTTGGGAGCCTCCTGTGAAGCGCTTCTGTGATCTTTCCTCCGGCATTTATAGGGGTGTGTCTCTGCCGCTTCCGGTTGTCAGTTGCTGTCCGCTGCATTGGCCGGTATATTGGGTCTAGGTCGATGTGTTTGTTGATAGAATTTGTGGATGAGTGCCATGCCTCTAGGAATTCCCTGGCTGTTCTCTGTCTGGCTTGTCCTATAAGAGACAAAAGGTGGTGGTAGAGAGTTCTTTTTGAGAAACAAGGTCTGGGACCAGCAGTGTGTGGCAAGGATCAGGGTCCACTGCTGTTCGTCATTTATGTAAATGATTTGGATAAGAATATGGTAGCTGTAGTTAGTAAGTTTGCAGATAACACCAAAATAGATTTGTACAGTGGACAGTAAAAAAGATTATCTCCAGGTACAACGGGATTAGATTAGATTACTTACAGTGTGGAAACAGGCCCTTCGGCCCAACAAGTCCACACCGACCCACCACCCACCCCTACATTTATCCCTTCACCTAACACTATGAGCAATACAGCATGGCTAATTCACCTGACCTGCACATCTTTGGACTGTGGGAGGAAACCGGAGCACACCCACACAGAGAACGTGCAAACACCACACACACAGTCGTCCCGAGGCGGGAAATGAACCCGGGTGTCCGGCGCTGTGAGGCAGCAGTCCTAACCACTGTGCCACCGTGCCGCCCACTTGATCAACTGAGCCAGTGGGCTGAAGGGATGGCAGATGGGGTTTAATTTGGATAAACGTGAGGAGTTGCATTTTGGTAAGACAAACCTGGGAAGTACTTACACTGTTAATGGTAGGCCTCTGGGCAGTGTTGTCAAATAGGGAGACCTAGGGGGTGCAGGTACATATGTCCTTGAAAGTGACATGACAGTTAGACAGAAGGGTAAAGAAGGCATTTGACATGCTTGGCATCGGTCAGAGCAGTGAATTCACGAGTTGAGACATCATATTATAGGTGTACAAGAGACTGGTAAAGCCACATTTGAGTACAACATCCAATTCTGTTCGAACTGCCATAGGAAGGGTACGATTAAACTGAAAAGAGTGCCAGACACATTTACACAGATGTTAGCCTGGGACTGGAAGGTTTAAGTTACAAGGAGAGGTTGGGACCTTTTTCCCCTGGAGTGTAGGAGTTTGAGGGGGTGTCCTTATAGAGGCTTATAAAATCACGAGGGCTATAGATAAGGTGAAATAGACATGGTCTTTTCCCCAGGGTAAGGGAGTCCAAAACTAGCAGCCATATTTTGAAGGTGAGAGGGAAAAGATTTAAAAAGGACTTGATGTTTTCATGCAGAGGGTGGTGTGTATATGGAATGTGATGTCAGAAGGGGTGGTAGAGGCGGACACAATGATAACAAAGATATTTGGACAGGACATGAATAGGAAAGGTTTTCAGGGATATGGGCCTAATGCAGGCAAGAGGTTGTGAAACTTGAAAGGGTTCAGAAAAGATTTACAAGGATGTTGCCAGGGTTGGAGGATTTGAGCTACAGGGAGAGGCTGAACAGGCTGGGGCTGTTTTCCCTGGAGCATCAGAGGCTGAGGGGTGACCTTATAGAGGTTTATAAAATTATGAGGGGCATGGATGGGATAAATAGGCAAAGTCTTTTTCCTGGGGTCAGGGAGTCCAGAACTAGAGGGCATAGGTTTAGGGTGAGAGGGGAAAGATATAAAAGAGACCTTAGGGGCAACTTTTTCACACAGAGGGTGGTACGTGTATGAAATGGGCTGCCAGAGGAAGTGGTGGAGGCTGGTACAATTGCAACATTTAAGAGGCATTTGGATGGGTCTATGAATAGGAAGGGTTTGGAGGGATATGGGCTGGGTGCTGGCAGGTGGGACTACATTGGGTTGGGATATCTGGTCGGCATGGACGGGTTGGGCCGAAGGGTCTGTTTCCATGTTGTACATCTCTATGCCTCTAAATGGGACTAGGTTAGCTTAGGAAACCTGGTCAGCATGGATGAGTTGGGCCGAAGGGTCTGTTTCCATACTGCATGACCGTCTGACTCTAAATCCAATTTCATAGTAAACATCCAACCAGCCTGAATCTTGCAAACTCAGTAAAAAGTGAGAGTAAGGGGAGCGGTGTTTCATTTTGAGATCAAAGGTACTATCAGTCATATCCTGAAGAAGGTGTGATCTCTGTCTCTTTTTAATATCAAAGTGTATTTGTAATATCAAAAAGGCAGCGAGGATTAAATGTCAAATATTGCACTCCTCATCTCTTCCAGGAAGCGTTTGGATCTACAGCATCTACCAGCCGGATTATATTGACAAAGCTTCTCCCAATTATTGCGACAAAACACTATACCTCTTTGCCTTCTGGATCACCACTGCTGTTTATATCATTCTCGGGCTTATGATGCTTGTTGGATTTTGTGCGTGTATTTGTGGTGGAACCTTGGTCCTGACCAAGAATCTTTCAAGCACTTGAATGAGGAAAACCTTTGCTCCACCTTAATTTGAGAAATTTGCCTGCCTAAAAACTCTGGGCTTCCGCGGATGAACGAATGGCTTTCGCAACCGCTTGTGTGGGACAGCTTTTCACAAAGGCATCTCCACATCTTCTTGTTTGTTCTGCAGAACCTTCATCTGATATTTCAGGAAGGAAACGGCACTTAATCTGCTCGTCATTCTCAAACCAATCAGTTATGTTGCAAAAAACATTTTGGATGTATCTGTGATATATTTCTAATAAAAAGCATCAGTAATTCCTGCATTCTCTCAGCGAAGGATTTTTTAAAATGGATTTTTGTTTTACTTAATTTCGATAAAATTTCTATCAAGCTCAGATAAAAATTGAATTCAAAATGGCAAGAAATTCAAGGCAGTTAGCATTGGGACTAGATTGGGTTGGGATATCTGGTCGGCATGGACTGAAGAGTCTGTTTCCATGCTGTACATCTCTATGACCCAATGACTCTATTTGTATCTTTCAAACTAGTTTATAGAAGTGAGCTTTCTGAGACAGAATTCCAGCTCATATTTACCAACTCCTTGATAAGAGGGGAGAGGCGAGAGGGTGTAGAATTGTAGATTCAACATTTCTTGATTGAATTCCACAAGCCACGAACCAATCTTCATATCGAAACTTCCGTGATAGAATAGACTTGGTCAACTTGTTGCAAATCTAGCTTTACAGCAAAGTTCCACATTTGCATGTTTAACTGTGAGTTAGGTTCATAAGATACAGGGAGGATGTTGGGAAAGTTGAAAAGACTCAGAAAAGGTTTACAAGGATGTTTCTGGGGTTGGAGGGTTTGAGCTACAGGGAGAGGCTGAACAGGCTGGGGCTGCTTTCCCTGGAGCGTCGGAGGCTGAGGGGTGACCTTATAGAGGTTTACAAAATCACAAGGGGTCTGGCTAGGATGAAAGGCCAACATCTTTTTCCCAGGGTAGGGGAGTTCAAAACTAGGGGGGTGTAGGTTTAAGGTGAGAGAGGAAAGATTTAAAAAGGACCCAAGGGGAAAGTTTTTCTCACAGAGGATGGTACGTGTATGGAATGAGCTGCCAGAGGAAGTGGTGGAGACTGGTATGATTGCAACATTTAAAAGGCATCTGGGTGAGTATATGAATAGGAAGGGTTTGGAGGGATATGGGCCAACTGATGGCAAATAGGTCGAGATTAAATTAGATTACTTACAGTGTGGAAACAGGCCCTTCAGCCCAACAAGTCCACGCTGACCTGCTGAAGCGCAACCCACCCATACCCCTACATTTACCCCTTACCTAACACTATGGGCAATTTAGCATGGCCAATTCACCTGACCTGCACATCTTTGGACTGTGGGAGGAAACCGGAGCACCTGGAGCAAACTCCACACAGTCAGTCACCTGAGGCAGGAACTGAACCCAGGTCTCTGACGCTGTGAGGCAGCGGTGCTAACCGCTGTGCCACCGTGTCGTCCTGGTATCTGGTCAGCATGGACGAGTTGGACCAAAGGGTCTGTTTCCGTGCTGTACATCTCTATGACTTAAAAATTGCAAAGGTGAAAGTAGGTACTGTAGGTGCTGGAAATTAGAGTCAAGATTAGAGTGGTGCTGGAAAAGCACAGCAGGTCAGGCAACAGCCGAGGAGCAGGAAAATCGACGTTTCGGGCAAATACCCTTCATCAGGTCTTCCAGCACCACTCTAATCTTGACTCAAAAATTGCAAAATTAAAAATCACAAAACACCAGGTTGGAAGCACTAGCTTTCCGCGCTCTGCTCCTTCATCAGTGGACACTGACAACTACCTGACGAAGCAGTGGCGCTCTGAAAGCTAGTGCTTCCAAATAAACCTGCTGGGTTATAACCTGGCATTGTGTGATTTTTATCTTTGTACACCCCAATCCAATGCCAGTGTCTCCACATCAAAAATTGCAAAACCTGGTGACTGGGAAAGGTACAGTCTGTGGGGTCACCCAGTGGCTTAAAGTAAAACAGCAATTTTATTCGAAACAGACAGAAGTCGTTGGAGCGAGTCAGTGGTGTCTGGCAGCTTATGTTTCCAGCTGAGCTCTGCTCTCTCTCCACAGATGCTGTCAGACCCTGCTGAGTTTCTCCAGCAATTTCTGGTTTTGTTTCTTGTTTCCAGCGTCCGCAGCTCATTCCTTCATTCGGCAATTTTACCAGTTCGACTTCAATTAACAAACCGTGCCCTTAAGGCCATCCGAAGCAGGAACAGGAGCGGGCCATGTGGTCCCTCCTGTCTGCTCCCCCGTTCGGCAGGATCGTGACTCATCCCACCCTCCTCGTGTCCGTTTTGCTGCCCTTTCCTCGGATCAAGGACCTGTCTCAGCTTTCAATTTACACAAGGATTGTGCCCCACACCTCTCCGTGGCAAGGAATTCCGAAGACTCTGGGAGAAAGGGATTCCATCTCTATGAAAACTGCTGGGCTGGAAATTTGAGCAGCGTAAGCAGGAAATTTCATGGGGTAAACAGGAAATATGTTGACAGGGTTGTTAAGAAGGCGTGCGGTGTGTTAGCGTTTATTGGTCGAGGGATTGAGTTTCGGAGCCACGAGGTCATGCTGCAGCTGGACAGGACTCCAGTGCGGCCGCACTTGGGAGTATTGCGTACAGTTCTGGTCACCGCGTTATAGGAAGGACGTGGAAGCTTTGGAATGGAGATTTACCAGGATGTTGCCTGGTATGGAGGAAAGGCTGAGGGACTTGAGGCTGCTTTTATTCAAGAGAAGGAGGTTGAGACGTGACTTAATTGAGACATATAAGATAATCAGAGGGTTAGATAGGGTGAACAGTGAGAGCCTTTTTCCTCAGATAGTGATGGCTAGCACGAGGGGACACAGCTTTAAGTTGAGGGGTGATAGATACAGGACAGATATCAGAGGGAGTTGCTTTACACAGAGGATAATAGGGGCGTGGCTGCAACAGTAGACTCGCCAATTTTAAGGACATTTAAATGGTCATTAGATAAACATATGGACAAGAATGGAATAGTATAGGATATATAGGCTTCAAATTGGTTCCATAGGTCGGCAGAACATCGAGGGCCGAAGGGCCTGTACTGTGCTATAATGTTCTATGTTCTACGTGCTTCCAATGAAGTTGCAGTCAATTTACTCAAACTCCCACAGGCACAGAGCAGCTTCAGCGCTGAAAGCCATTCAGTCCATCACATCTGTACTGACTTCCCTCCCAATCAGCAGTGGACCTCATCCCTCAGGCCCTGCAAACCTGCACCTATTTCCTTTCCTGATGATTCCCTTCTGAATGTCTCAGCTGAGCTTTCCCCCACTACACTCTCTGGCAGCACGCATTCCTGATGAAGGGCTTATGCCCGAAACGTCGATTCTCCTGCTCCTTGGATGCTGCCTGACCTGCTGCGCTTTTCCAGCAACACATTTTCAGCTCTGATCTCCAGCATCTGCAGACCTCACTTTCTCCTCCCAGCACACCCCAGGTCCCCACCACTTGCCCTGAGAATGTCTTCCCTTGTGTCACCCTTACTGCTTTTCTAAGTAACCTCAAAGCTGTGCCCTCTCACCGAAAGGGTGAGCCTTTGCAGATATATTGGCCAGTTATGAGTCGGATTTCTTCCCCCAACAGGAAGTGTGAGCACTTTGCCACAGGATGGTACCTCGAAACTATTTAGAAATGGACTCAGTACACGATGAAGACTGCACTGCACTGTTTCGGAATCTATGAGATTGTATTCCTGTGCTACTGAAGTCTAGATGGTCAAATGCTACTCTGTTTTGATAAGGGTGGCTGAAGTTACCATGAATCATATCATCACAGAGTCCCTACAGTGTGGAAGCAGGCCATTCAGCCCATCGAGTCCACACTGACCCTCCAAAGAGCATCCTACCCAGACCTGCTCCATCCCTGTAACCCTGCATTTCTACTGGCTAACCCACACATCCTGGACCCTATAGGCAATTTAGCACAACTAGTCCACCCTGACCTGCACATCTCTGGACTGTGGGAGGAAACTGGAGCGCCCGGAGGAAGCCCACGTAGACACGGGGAGAATGTGCAAACTCCACACAGTCAGTCACCCAAGGGTAGGATCAAACCCACTTCCCTGAGGCAGCAGTGCTAACCACCTAGCAACCGTGCTGCCCATTTTGAGTACAGTACGGCTTTGTTTTCTCCAACACTTTTGTTTTTATTTCAGATCTTCGGCATTTTGCTCAAGAGTTCACCCCTTAGCGTCCGGTCCAATATCTATCTCTCAGCCAGCAACATCATTCAGCAGACTCTCATCTCCTTCGGATTACTGTGTGAGAATCTGTCCTTGATTGGGTAAAGTCGCTAGAGTCTCGCCAGACCATAGGGCTACTCTCTTATCAGAGAGGCAGCTGATGGGGGTTTCACCTGAAGGTAACCGTGCCTCAGGAGAGAGCAGAGGTTGAGAAGAAGAGACCTTCATGGTAACCTCAAGATAGTGTGGGAATTGAACCCATACTGTTTGCAGCACAAACCAGCCATCCAGCCAAGTGAACTACCTGAGTCCTTACCTCCTTGATAACAACAGGAAATACAGTTCAAAAACTACCTCATCAGATCTAAAGATGCACGAAGAGAGATTGGATCATTTACGACCATGTTTGCTGGTGTTTTGAAGAATACGAGGGAGGATTCTCATCGAAATCTATAAAATTCTAACAGGTCTGGACTAGGGTACACACAGAAAGGATGTTCCCGATGACCAGGGAGTCCTGAACCATACGGTCACAGTCTAAGGATATGGGGTAGGACTGAGATTAGTGGGCGGCACGTTGGCACAGTGGTTAGCACTGCTGCCTCACAGTGCCTGAGACCCGGGTTCAATTCCCGACTCAGGTGACTGACTGTGTGGAGTTTGCACGTTCTCCCCGTGTCTGCGTGGGTTTCCTCCGGGTGCGCTGGTGTCCTCCCACAGTCCAAAGATGTGCGGGTCAGGTGAATTGGCCAGGATAAATTGCCCGTAGTGTTAGGTAAGGGGTAAATGTAGGGGTATGGGTGGGTTGCGCTTCGGCGGGTCGGTGTGGACTTGTTGGGCCGAAGGGCCTGTTTCCACACTGTAAGTAATCTAATCTAAATGTATTTTTGTAAGGCCAGCCTTACACATTAGTGTTGGAGGCTGAGGGGTGACCTTATAGAGGTTTATAAAATCATGAGGGGCATGCATAGGTTAAATAGTCAAAGTCTTTTCCCTGGAGTGGGGCAGTCCACAACTAGAGGGCATAGGTTTAAGGTGAGAGGGGAAAGATATAAAGGTGACCTAAGGGGCAACTTTTTCACACAGAGGATGGTGCGCATATGGGATGAGCTGTCGGAGGAAGTGGTGGATGCTGGTACAATTACAACATTTAAAAGGCATCTTGGATAGAATGGTATATGAATAGAAAGGGTTTGGAGGGATATGGACTGGGTGCTGGCAAGTGAGACTAGATTAGGTTGGGGTATCTGGTCGGCATGGACGGGTTGGGCCGAAGGGTCTGTTTCCGTGCTGTACATCTCTGTGACTCTCTTTAATGGGAGGGTCCTGGGTAGTGTTGTCGAACAAAGAGACCTCAGAGCCAGTTGGTCCATGGTTCCTTGAAAGTGGAGTTGCAGGTAGACAGGATAGTAAAGAAGGCATTTGGTGCTCTCGCCTTTATTGATCAGGGTTAAAAACTACACAGCACCAGGTTATAGTCCAACAGGTTTATTTGGAAGCACTAGCTTTTGGAGTGCTGCTCCTTCGTCAGGTAGCTTTGGAAGAGGACCATAAGACACATAATTTATAGCAAAAGTCATGCAACTGGAATGATATATTGAACAAACTGTGTCCAGTTTTGGTCCCCACACCTCAGGAAGGACATACTGGCACTGGAACGTGTCCAGCGGAGATTCACATGGATGATCTCTGGAATGGTAGGTCTAACATATGAGGAACGACTGAGGATCCTGGGATTGGATTCATTGGAGTTTAGAAGATTAAGGGGAGACTTAATAGAGACGTACAAGATAATACATGGCTTGGAAAGGGTGGACACTAGGAAATTGTTTCCGTTAGGCGAGGAGACTAGGACCCGTGGACACAGCCTTAGAATTAGAGGGGGTCAATTCAGAACAGAAATGCGGAGACATTTCTTCAGCCAGAGAGTGGTGGGCCTGTGGAATTCATTGCCGCAGAGTGCAGTGGAGGCCGGGACGCTAAACGTCTTCAAGGCAGAGATTGATAGATTCTTGTTGTCTCGAGGAATTAAGGGCTATGGGGAGAACGCTGGTAAGTGGAGTTGAAATGCCCATCAGCCATGATTGAATGGCGGAGTGGACTCGATGGGCCGAATGGCCTTACTTCCACTCTTATGTCTTATGGTCTAAACCTAGATTGCTGTTAAGTCTTTCATCTTTTAGAATGGGTTGCAGGTTTCAGTTCATTAATATGTAATTCCCAAAACTACTTTTAAGTCCCATTGTTGAGATAACTCAAGGTATTATTAAAAAAAAGTGACATATCAGCTCAGACAACATATTAAAGGTGTGAGGTTAACATCTGTCTGTATTCTAATCGTGAGTCAGACTGGTTCTAGTCCCAAAGTAGGAGTTTATAAAATATTATTGGATTGACACCACTTTATTGACCAGTGCATAGAGTACAGGAGTTGGGAGGTCATGTTGTGGCTGTACAGAACATTGGTGAGGCCACTTTTGGAATATTGTGTTCAATTTTGGGACCTTGCTACAAGAAAGGTGTTGTTAAATTTGAAAGAGTTCAGAAAAGATTTAATCGGGATGTTGCCAGGATTGGAGAGTTTGAGCAATAGGGAGAGGCTGAACAGGCTGCGGCTGTTTTTCCCCACAGCATTAGAGGCATCATGATAATAAAATCATGAGGGGCATGGATAGGGTGGATAGTCAAAGTCTTTTCTCCAGGGTAGGGGAGTCCAAAAAGAGAGGACAGAGGTTGAGGGCGAGAGGGGAAAGATTTAAAAGAAACCTAAGGGGGAACTTTTTCCACAGAGAGTGGTGCGTGTATGGAATGAGCTGCCAGAGAAAATGGTGGAGGCTGGTACAATTACAGCATTTAAAATCTGGATTGGTATATCAATATTAAGGGTTTAGAGAGATATGGGCCAAGTGTTGGCAAATGGGACCAGATTAATTTAAGATATCTGGTCAGCATGGACAAGTTGGACCAAAGGGTCGGTTTCCGTGCTACACATCTCTATGAGTCTAAATGTCTTCACCCTGAGAGTGGGAACGTGTGGAATTCTCTGCCAAAGAAGGCAGTGGAGGCCAAAACATTGAATGCTTTCAAGGAGTTAGATATAGCTCTGAGGGCTGAAGGGATCAAAGTGTGTGGGGGAAACAAGATACTGAGTTGGGTCATCAGCAATGATCATCTTGAAGGGGGAAAGCACATTTGAAGGGCCGAACAGCCTACTCCAGCTCCCACTTTCTGTTTCTAAAGCACTTTGCTGGGGGGGGGGGAGGTTGTGGGTGTGTAAGGCGCTATGCAAATGCAATTGCTATGGGTGTGAAAGACAGATTGCATGTGCAATTTATTTTTTTCTCTCGCTTGTAACTCGGTGAATCTGAAGTAACCCACTTTAATCCTAATGGCGTTCCTTAATGAAATGACCTCCCAGCCAAATAAAGTTTATTGGACGTGGCAAGTAAACTGTTGTGGGGGAAACAATGCAGGATGAAATCCCTCCCTACAACAACGCAGGGCTAAATTCTAAAACGCCCCCTTGTTTCCCCAGCCCGATGCACGTGTGCCCCAACACATCTCAGTCACTCTTTCAATTGAAATCAAAAATTAAACACGAGAATTTAACCTTGAAGAAATTGGCAGTGATCTTTTATATAGCTAGAATGATGCAGGCGCTATGATTGTAATCTACTCTCTAGGTAAGTATGAAGAGGTGTCTGGCTTTAATACAGAGAGCGCGAGAAGGGAAAAAACTATTTTTATAACTGGGGGAAAAAAAAGTGAAAACTATTTTTTGTAACTATAGGATGTAGTTCTAGGTCTAATTGGTAGCTTTTAAACAACCGCTCTAACTCAGATCAGAAGAGGGGACTGAGCCGCTTGACAATACAAACACTAATGGATCTTTCTGGGTGTGAAAACTTCAGTAATTTCTTTTATCTCCTCTTCTAATAATTGCGCGGGGAGAGTTACTCCCACAGCATAGAGTCCGGCCCTCTGGGTGTTTGAGTTCTCTCTAACCAACCTCCTGTAGAGGGAAACCTGCACGTTTCAAGCCTATCTTACTTTTTATCTTGGTTGCAAATCTGTTCTGATTGCTGTCTCTCGTATTGGCTAACAGATGAAAATGTTTCTGAACTTCCTTTAGTATAAGGGTTACACGTAATCATACAAAAACGCTTATTTTCTGTTTAGATTTGATAGGCTGCTCCTGGTCTCTGACCTAAGCCTTTTCCCAACTTAACACTTTTTTATAAAAAACTATCCTTGTCAGATCAGCGCCATCGTTTCTGAAGTGAACAATTGAGTGACCTATTTTGTCTGATTTGTCTAGACTCCTGTAATATCACTTTTTAAGGGGCTAGTCCAAAGATGTACAGGCTAGGGTGGATTGGCCGTGCTAAATTGTCCCATAGTGACCAGGGATGTGCAGGTTAGGGTGGATTGGCCGTGCTAAATTGTCCCATAGTGACCAGGGATGTGCAGGTTAGGGTGGGATTGGCCATGCTAAATTGTCCCACAGTGCCCAGGGATGTGCAGGTTAGGGTGGATTGGCTGTGCTAAACTGCCCATAGTGACCAGGGATGTGCAGGTTAGGGTGGGATTGGCCATGCTAAATTGTCCCACAGTGCCCAGGGATGTGCAGGTTAGGGTGGATTGGCCGTGCTAAATTGTCCCACAGTGCCCAGGGGATGTGCAGGTTAGGGTGGATTGGCCGTGCTAAATTGTCCCACAGTGCCCAGGGGATGTGCAGGTTAGGGTGGATTGGCCGTGCTAAATTGTCCCACAGTGCCCAGGGGATGTGCAGGTTAGGGTGGATTGGCTGTGCTAAATTGTCCCATACTGCCCAGGGATGTGCAATTAGTGGATTAGTCAAAGGTAAATATTGGGTAGGGGGAATGGGTTTGGGTGGGTTATTCTTGGAAGGATTGGTGTAGACTTGTTGGCCTGAAGGATCTGTTTCCATGCTATAGGGATTATATAATAATGCATTTAGCTGGGATCAAACTAGGAAACTCTATTTGGAATAAGAGGAGCAAGTTTATGCATGATTACATTAATGTTTGTACATAACTTGAGTGAAGGAAGTGACAGGGGCTGCCAAATATGGAATAAGGTGAATTAAAAACTGGTAGTGTTTCCTGTTCAAAAAATTGATATCCAGACAGATGTATGATTTAAGAACAACCAATAATTGAGAAGGTGTAAAAACAAAATGCTGGAGAATTTCAAACTTACAGCAATGTCTGGGGAAAGATCACATTGGATCAAAAATGTGAATTGTCTACAGCACAGGAAAAACACCCTTTGGCCAACTGTGTGCTTGGTAAAAATTCTTCAGAGATAGATCAATCCTTGATTAATCTCCTGAGGAGTGCTTATGTTGAATAGGCCTGGATGCCACAAGTCTGGCAATGTCTGTGGGAAGAAAGCTCATGTTTAAAGTCTGACTCTTCAGAGTTCTGAGTCACAACTTGAAACATTAACTCTGCTTTCTTCCAATAGATGCTACTGGACCTGCTGAGTTTCACCAGCAATTTTGGTTCTGGATCTCTAGCATCAGAAGCTTTCACTTTATGGGGGTCTGGGTACTCTAGAATGGAAAATGAAGTGATATTACTGAAACAGGAATTTGTGGTTGATTCCTCTGATCTTGACCAGAGTCTAGACTAGGAATCCAAACAAAAACTTGACTGAATGTTTCTACCCTGAACTACTATGGAACTGTGGTGGAGGGGAGGATTGAAGTTCAAACATGGATAACAGCTGCCATCTATTAATTCTACTTGTATTGAGAATTGCCTTGGGTCAATATTTAGTCTGTAGTTTTCAAAAACTCCATTCTGTGGATGGAAAGTCTGCATAAGACAAGGTCATTACAACTAGAAGACTAATACAAGGGAGATAAAGGATTCCTGATGAAGGGCTTATGCCCGAAACGTCGAATTTCCTGTTCCTTGGATGCTGTCTAACCTGCTGTGCTTTAACCAGCAACACATTTTCAGCTAATACAAGGGAGATACCACTAACTGCCAATGATCTTGATCAACACAAGGTATCATTTATGCTAGAGAGTTCAAAAAAATTACCAGAATATTGCCAGGAACAGAAGGTTTGAGTTTTCAGGATAGGCTGGGACATCTTTCACTGGTGCATAGGAAGTTGAGTGGTAACCTTCAGAAGTTTGTAATATCATGAGGGGTATGTTAAGGTGAATGACTGTGTTTTCCCTAAGGCTGGGGGCATGTTTTTAAGGTGAGGAGAGAGATTTTAAGGATGTAAGGGGTGGCTCATTTTAGTGGCTCACATCTGGAATGACTTTCCAGAGAAATTGGTAGGTACAGTTACAACATCTAAGACACTTGGGTAAGTATATGAATAGGGAGGGTTTTGGAGGGACATGGGCCTAGAACAGGCAGATGAGACTAGTTTTAGATTTTGGCTGGCATGGACTAGTTGGACCGAAGGGTTTTAATGCTGTATGGATGTCTTTCCAAAGTGATCACCTTCTAGTTAGAATCTGAATCTTCAGTGAGGAAACAGGCTCTTGGGCCCAACAAGTCCACCTCTGAGGAGCAACACCCAGACCCATTTCCCTACCCTATATTTACCCCTTACTAATGCACCTAGTCTACATATCCCTGAACACCATGGACAACTTAGTGTGGCCAATTCTCCTAACTTTGATTTTTGGGAGGAAACTGGAGCAGCCGGATGATACCCACGCAGACACTGGGAGAGCGTGCAAACCCCACAGTCGCCCAAGGCTGGAATCGGATCTGGGTCCCTGGTGCTGTGAGGCAGCAGTGCTAACCACTGCTGCTCTACGTTCTTTCCAAATAAAATGTGGATGCTGGAAGTCAAACAAATTGCTTGGGGGGAGAAAAGCTCAGCAGGTCTGGCAGCATCTGGAGAAAGACGATTATACTTTTGGCCTAACAATCCTCCTAAAAAGAGTCTTTGGATCCATAACATTCAGTCTTCTGTCTCTACAGATGCTGTCACAGTGCTGAGTATTTCCAGCAACTTTTATTTTGCTTAGTGGTTCTTTTTAAGATGTTTTCTATTTGGAGTTAATCTATTTGAGGACTAGGAATTTGAGTTCTTAAGGAGTGAGGTTTAAATGTGTAATCTACAACTGACTAATGGAGGTCCAAACAAGGACCAGTTGAACAACAGGACTGTTAAGTGAGATGGTGGGTCAAAACAGATAGGTGGTTGCTTGTTAATTTAATGTGCCTTCATTCCTAGATCTGGTGTATAGGAGGTGGCTAATAACATGGACCTTGAAAGTAGCTTATACACTCCACTCCTGCGGACTATTGAAGAACCTCCTACATCCCCAGTGGCATCAGGTACTGGTTGTTCACTTGCATCCAAGAACAAGTCAATAGCTCTTGAGAAAGTACATGCTATAGGAAAGCATATATGTAAAATGCAATTGCCATAATAGATGTGGGTCAAGTGCCTATCTCCTCTTGTAACTAGCTTTTTAGAAAAAGTAATTATTAACCATAGGGCTGTAATCCAATGGATGACTGGTTTAACTGGAGTCCTCACCCCTTGGGTGAGGGGAGATGTTGAGAAGGAGTCCTTCATGCTAATCTGATAGCTGGGCAGCTGGTTTGCAGTGATGCTAAGTGATACTACCCACCTCAATGAGTACCATTGCATCTAAATCCCTGAGTTAAATAAAACCACTTTTTCCTCTAAGTTAATCATTGGCTACTTCCAGTCAAGAGCCAGGAAATCTCCCCTTTAAGACCCTCATTTCATAATACACTGGAGGTGTTCTTAATTTGAATGCGTGCCTGAAGTGGTGTCAGCAGAATCTCCAGTGCAGTTACTCCCCGTGAAAGATTTCACTCAGGTTTTGGAGGGGGTGGCAGGGAGAGAACTGGAGTAGTCTCTCTTGAAAGAGCAGGTAGGATGAACTGGATCACCAGCCCCTACTGTCAAATTATGTTTAATGTTACACACTTTTTAAAAAGTTCTCCAATTCCTTTTCAGCATCTATGAAAATTATGACCTGCCTGTTGGCTGTTGCCTCCATCACTATTGGTGAGATTTCAATAATAAAGAATGTTGGTGGCATGAATTTAAAAGCTGTTCACTTGGATTGTCTTTCTTTGGCAAGTTTGTTAGATTTAATGTAACCTAGTCATAGCTATGCTTGACATTTAAAATAGTTAAGCTGCAAATGGTTTGGATTCCTGTACCAAGCTTGCCTCAATATTAGGAGCAGCATTCTTTCTTTGGTTCTAAGGATTTGACCATTTCCATGTTTTTAACAACAGCTTAAAATTAAAAACTAGAGTAACTTTGTTCTTAATGTCACCATAAATCTGACTATTTTAAGCTTGCAACAAATCACTTCTGCTGACATTTTTTTCTTTTCTCCTTCCCATGTAGGTACTGTCTATTTGGATTCCTGTCCCAAGCAGTACCTGATCCCAATTTATTTGATTGTCTCTGGTAGCTTTACCCTGTTCTTTGTGATGATTTCACTAGTTTCATGTGCTCCAAATGATGAGAACAATATTTTGGCTTTTCATAGAATTGGCAGAGTTTGGAAAAGTCTCATCTCTCTGTTTTCCTTCATCTGGTTTATAACAGGTAACTGCTTAACTGAAAATAGCTTTGTTTAACTTGAGTTTGCATGTTGCTACTCACCTGTTTTTTAGAATGTTCATGGGGTGAGGTTCCTCCAATCATTCCCTTGGGGCAGCATAGTTAACACCCCCTCAGTGCTGGGGTGTCTAATTTTGGAGTCAGATATACAGCACAGAAATAGACCCTTTGATCCAACTTGTCCATGCCGACCAGATATTCTAACCTAATCTTGTCCCACCTGCCAGCACCTGGCCCATATCCCTCCAAACCCTTCCTATTCATATACCCATCCAATAGCCTCTTAAATGTTGCAATTGTACCAGCCTCCACCACTTCCTCTGGCACCTCATTCCATTCATGTACCACCCCCTCATGGAAAAAGTTGCCCCTTTTAGGTTTCTTTACAAATTCCCTTCTCTCATAAACCTATACCCTCTAGTTTTGGACTCCCCCACTCCAGTGAAAAGTCTGTCTATTTACCCTATCTATGCCACTCATGATTTTATAAACTTCTACAAGGTCACCCCTCAGCTTCCTGACACTCCAGGGAAAACAGCCCCAGCCTATCCAACCTCCCCCTATAGCTCAAACCCTCCAACCCTGGCAACATCCTTGAAAATCTTTTCAGAACCCTTTCAAGTTTCTCAATATCCCCCTGATTAGGGGACCAGAATTGCATGCATTATTCCAAAAGTGGCCTAACCAACATCCTGCACAGCTGCAATATAAGGAAAGCATACAAAACACTCGCAAGGTTTGTACCTCAGGTTGAAGGTTAGGGTATAGGTTTGAGATCCAGATGTTTCATTACCTGGCTAGGTAACATCAGTGGCGACCTCCAAGTGAAGCGAAGCTGTTGTCTCCTGCTTTCTATTTAGATCTTTCTCCAGAATGGGGTTCCTGGTGATATCACTTCCTGTTTGTTTTCTGAAGGGTTGATAGATGGTATCTAGATCTATGTATTTGTTTATGGCATTGTGGTTGGAGTGCCAGGCCTCTAGGAATTCTCTGGCATGTCTTTGCAGAGCCTGTCCCCTCGGAATTCTAGTAGAGCACAAACCCACCAACACTCTCAAACAAAAACTAACCAACTTAAAAGACCCAGTACAACCCATGGATGAAACCAACGTCATCTACAAAATTCCATGCAAGGACTGTCACAAACACTACATAGGACAAACAGGAAGACAGTTAGCCACCAGGATACATGAACACCAGCTAGCCACAAATATACAACCCCCTCTCCCTCAGCCCTACACATGGATGGAAAAAAAACACCATTTTGACTGGGACAACACATCTATCCTGGGACAGGCTCAGCAAAGACATGCCAGAGAATTCCTAGAGGCCTGGCACTCCAACCACAATGCCATAAACAAGCACATAGATCTAGATACCATCTATCAACCCTTCAGAAAACAAACAGGAAGTGACATCACCACAAACCCCAGGAACCCCATCCAGGAGAAAGATATAAATAGAAAGCAGGGGACAACAGCTTCGCTTCACTTGGAGGTTACCACTGATGTTACCTAGCCAGGTAATGGAACATCAGCGAGCAAACCTAAACCCTATACCAAACACTTTCTTCACTATCCTACTTCCAAAGAGCTGTGAACCTGCAATCCAAGATTTTTGTTCAGTAACACTCCCTAAGACCTTACCATTAAGTGTATAAGTCCTGCTAAGATTTGCTCTTGCGTAATGTAGCACCTCTCACTTGTCTAAATTAAACTCCACCTGCCACTCCTCAGCCCACTGGCCCATCTGATCAAAACCCCATTGTACTCAGGTAGCCTTCACTGTCCACTACACCTCCAATTTTGGTGTCACTTGCAAACTTACTAACTATACCTCCTATGTTAACATTCAAATAATTTTGAATGATAAAGTAGTGGACCCAGCACTGATCCTTGTGGCACTCTGGCAAGGGTGGTGATTGGGGAAACCGAAGTGCTGAAGGATAGTGTTTATGCATAACTGTTCAGTGTTGGGAGTTAGAAAATCCAGATTCTGAAAGGAGGCAGAAATGTAAGATGTTTGATTTGTGATCTCTGGGAAAGTGTCAATATTAACTTATTTCTCTACCCCTTCTAGGAAATGTTTGGATCTACAGCATCTATGAGCCAGAATATATTGACAAAACATCTCCCAATTACTGCGATAAAACTCTCTACTTTTTTGCCTTCT
The DNA here is from genome assembly GCF_020745735.1 of Hemiscyllium ocellatum. Classification (NCBI taxonomy): domain Eukaryota; kingdom Metazoa; phylum Chordata; class Chondrichthyes; order Orectolobiformes; family Hemiscylliidae; genus Hemiscyllium; species Hemiscyllium ocellatum. Next base: position 6,025,084 of record NC_083444.1, on the reverse strand, counting down.
GGGCTACCACTATCACATACATCCTCCTTGGGATTGCACTGTTTCTAGGATTCTGTGGCTTGCTTTGTGCATGTGCTTTAGGTGGGACACTGAGCATCAGGCAAAGAAACAGCTGAATTTTGGCTGAAGAAATCTTGTTCAGTTTTTTGTGGGGGGGGGGAAGAATGATCTGCTCACTGTCAAATATACATGCCTACTGTGGGTGAAATTTGGTTTGAACTCATTAGCAGTGCATGTGTAGACTTTTTTATTAAAGCTGAAAACACTGTTCTTTCTACACTACTTCATTCTAAGCTCATTGAAGTAAACTGTGCTTTGTACATAACTTTGAAACCAGTAGGTGTTTTTAAAAGTTGGATGTAAAATTTCTAATATAAGCATGACTTGATAATACTCTGGTCTTTTGTCTGTCTTTAAGGGATTTTGTGGTGTACAGCATTGTAAGACTGCTTGTCTAATTTTAGTGATGGACCCCAGCTATGTTGAATAGGCCTTCAATACCTACATAGGCACTATGCCCCAATGTCAATGACTGCATTAGTGCAGCATTCTGCACCAGGTCAAATTGGAGCAGTTCATCAGCTTTGTCCACAACATCCACCCTACCTTCTATCACTTGGTCCATCTTGGACACCACCTTTTCCTCCCCCCAACCCTTCCTTGTCCTCAGTTTCAATCTCTGATGACAGGCTTCAGGTGCATTTTTAATATAAACCCACACTTCCTCTAACTACCTGGACTAGACTTCTTCCCAGGAGTAAGTGAGGACTGGAGATCAGCTGAAAATGTTGCTGGAAAAGCACAGCAGGTCAGGCAGCATCCAAGGAGCAGGAGAATCAACATTTTTGGGCATGAGCCCTTCAGGGATGCTGCCTGACCTGCTGCACTTTCCCAGCAACATTTTTCAGCTCTAGACTTTTTCCCACCCAATATCCTGCAAGAATGCCATTCCATTCTTCCTAACTCCTCTGTATCTGCTCAGATGAATTTACATTCTAATCCCAACATCCAGATATCCACCTATTTTGAACATACTTTGCTCTGCCTGTCATTATGATAGCCCTCCACTGCACCACCTCCATGCCCTGTTCTACTGCTCTAAACCTTCCCAACCTCTGCCCCATGTAATAGAGTCCCCCATGTCCTTACCTACCACTCCACTCTCTGCATCCAATGCATCATTCTTAAACACTTCCAACTTCAACTAGACCCCACCACCAAGAACATCTTCCCCTCCTGGCCCCACCCCATCACCTTCTGCAAGAACTGCTCCCTTTGCCAATCCTTGGTTCATGTCACTCTCCCCACACTGCATGTGCCCCCACCCTAGCTACCTTCCCCTGCAACAGGAAAAGATGCAAAACCTGCTGGCCCCAACACTCCTTTCAGGTGAGACTCTCCTCCAAACCTACTTTACTGTATCCAGTGCTCCCGATGTGGTCTTCTCTACAGGGGATGACCAAAGGTAAACTAAGAACACTTTCATTGAGCATCTTAGCTGTGTCTGCAAGGGCTGACCTGCACTCCGTTATTGCCCACTGTAATTCCCCCTTCCCACTCCCTTTCTGACAGGACCATTCTTGGCTACCTCCACTGCCACAGTGAATCAGAAATTAAATTGGAGGAACGAAATCTCTTCTGTCTAGGTAGCCCAGAGGACTTGAATTCAAATTTGAAATAATCTCCCTCCCTATTCCTAGACTCCCTTTCTAGCACCTCCCCCTCCCATTCCTCTTATCAACCCTCCCTTCTACCCACTAACCAGATTCAATCCTCCCACTAACCAACCAGGTGGTACCCTCTACCTGTGTTCACTGATCCCCCACTTGGCCACCCTGCCCTGACTTTAAAAAAAATTTATTTATAAACAACCTTTATCTGTGGCTCCCCTTACATCCACCCCTCTCCTGAAGAAGGGTTACACCAATGTTGACTTCTCCACCTGATGCTGCCTGGCTTGCTGTGTTCTTCCAGCCTCCTGTTTGTCTATTCTACTTGTAAAATGAGTCAGCAAAAATTATGCACCTTTAGTATTCCACCAATTTAAATCTCTTTACTGTCTCCCATAATTGAGTGCAGTGAGCTATTTATGTTGATTTGCCGTAGAAAGAAGACCTTTGCCCTGTCAAGACTGCACTTGTCCTCTGCATCGCACCAGACAATAAAGATGTGCAGACACAGGGAAAATATGCAAACCTGATTGATAGTCAATCTGATATGTTCCTAAGTCTTTGGTTTAAGAATGAGCTGTGTTCTGTTTATTTTTGAGCTTGTTCCTAAATTGTTGCTAAATGTTCAAGTAGGAAGAGGATTTGGCCAAATACTGTTAAATTCTGCTTGCCACATAATAGGAAGGATGTGGAAGCTCTGAAAAAGATTAGGGAGATTTACCAGGATGTTGCCTGGTATGGAGGGAAGGCCTTATGAGGAAAGGCTGAGGGACTTGAGGCGCTTTTTTTTTTTGTTAGAGAAGGTAGAGAGATGACTTAATTGAGACATAGAAGATAATCAGCAGGTCAGATAGGGTAGACAGTCCTTTTTCCTCTGGTGGTAGCTAGCACAAGGGGACTGAGCTTTAAAGTGAGGGGTGATAGATTTAGAACAGATGGCATAGGTAGTTTCTTTACTCAGTAGTAGGCACATGTAACACACTGCAACAGTAGGAGACTTGCCAACTTTAAGGGCACTTAAATGGTTATTGGATAGGCATATAGATATTCCAACTCTGTGCTGTTAATGTGTCAGGGGATCATGAGTAACATCCTGCCTAAAGTCAATGAGATCCTTAGTTTGCCAGCATTGAGAGCTAGGTTGTTCTCAGTGCACCATTTTTTCCAGGTCCTCAATCTCCTGTCTGTCATCAGTTTCATCACCATCTGAGATTCAACTGACTCTGGTGGTGTCATCAGCAAACTTGTAAATGGCATTAGTCTGGCATTTGGTGATGCAGTCATGGGTGTACAGTGAGTACAGTAGGGGGCTGAGTATGCACTCCTGGGCGGGGGGGGGGGAGGCTCGTGTTGGTGACAATGAAATATTGTCCCCAATCTTCTGATTGTGGCCTGTGGGTCAGGATACTGAGGATCCAGTTTCAGACATTGGACTGAGTCTGATATCACCAATTTTGGTATTCAGTCTCGAGGGGATAATAGTGTTGACTATAGTTCAGCTTCAATGAGTAGGATTCTTACGTATACTCTGCCAATGATTCACTTGATCTAACCAGCCTATATGTAACACAAGCTTCCTTTATTTTATATAATCAAACATGTCGTCTTGGGTTTTGCTGGGTGAAAGTGAGGTCTGCAGATTCTGGAGATCAGAGCTGAAAATGTGTTGCTGGAAAAGCACAGCAGGTCAGGCACTATCCAAGGAACAGGAAATTCAATGTTTCGGGCATAAGCCCTTCAGCCGGGTGCTCCAGTTTCCTCTCTGTCAAAAGAAGTGCAGGTCAGGTGAATTGGTCATGCTAAATTGCAATATTAGGTGCATTAGTCAGAGGGAAATGGGTCTGGGTGAGTTACTCTTCAGACGGTTGGTGTGGACTTGGGCTGAAGGGCCTGTTTCCACACATCGAGAATCTAATCTAATTTCTTTAGTCATCAGCATTCCTTAAGCCTACCAGCCTTTCCTTTCACCCTAACAGGAATATACTGTCTCTGGACTCCTTTTATCTCATTTCTGAAGGCTTCCCATTTTCAGCCATCCCTTTACCTATGAATGTCTGCCTCCAATCAGCTTTTGAAAGTTCTTGCCTAATACTGTCAAAATTGGCCTTTCTCCAATTTAGAACTTACACTTTTAGATCTGGTCTATCCTTTTCCATCACTATTTTAAAACTAATAGAATTATGGTCGCTGGCCCCAAAGTGCTTCCCCCACCAACACCTCCGTCACCTGCCCTGTCTTTTTTCCCAAGAGTAGGTCAAGCTTCACACCTTTCCTAGTAGGTACATCCACATACTGAATCAGAAAATGTTCTTGTACGCACTTAATAAATTCCTCTCCATTTAAACCCTTGACACTATGGCAGTCCCAGTCTATGTATGGAAAGTTAAAATCTCGTACCATAACCACCCTATTATTCTTACAGATAACTAACTTCTCCTTACAAATTTCTTTCTCAATTTCTCTCTGACTATTAGGGGTATATAATACAATCCCAATAAGGTGATCATCCCCTTACTTCTCACTTCCACCTAAGTAACTTCCCTGGGATGTATTTCCAGGAATATCCTCCCTCAGTATAGCAGTAATGCTATCCCTTATCAAAAACACCACTCCCCCTCCTCTCTCGCCTCCCTTTTTTTGTCCTTGCTGTAGCATTTGTATCCTGGAACAGTACGTTGCCTGTCCTGTCCATTCATGAGCCACATTCCTGTTATTGCTATGATATCCCAGTCCCATGCCCCGAGTTCATCTGCCTTCCCTGATGCATTGAAATAAATGCAGTTTTATTTATCTGTCCACCCTGGTTCTCTGCTTGGTCCTTGCCTGTTCTGACTATTTGACTTCTTTTCTCAACTGTACCAGTCTCAGATTGATCTCTTTCCTCACTATCTTCCTGGGTCTCATCCTCCCCACATTACTAGTTTAAATCCTCTCGAGCAGCTCTAGCAAATCTCCCTGCCAGTATATTAGTCCCCTTCCAATTCAAGTGCAATCTGTCTTTCTTGTAGAGGTCACTTCCACCCCAGAAGAGATTCCAATATCCAAAAATGTGAATCCTTACCCCATACACCAGCTCCTCAGCCAAGCATTCATCTGCTCTATCCTCCTATTCCTACTCTCACTAGCTCAAAGCACCAGGAGTAATCCAGATATTACTACTCTCGAGGACCTCATTTTTAAATTCCTGCCTAACCTCTCTATATTCACCCTTCAGAATCTCCATCCTTTGTCCTTCCTACGTCACTGATTCCAATGTGTACAATGATCTCCTGCTAGGCTCTCTTTCCCCCTTGAGAGCATTCTGAGACACCCTCCATCCTGACACCAGGGAGGCACCACACCATTCTGTCTTTTTGTTGTTGGCCACAGAAACGTCTGTGCCTCAGACCAGAGAGTCACCTAACACAATTGATCTCTTGGAACCTGACATACCCCTTATTATTTCTTCTTATTATTATTATTAGAGGCAGTCTCGATACCAGAAACTTGGTTGTTTGTGTTGCATATCCCTGAGAATCCATCACATACTACATTATGCAAAACAGCATACTTCTTTGAAATGGGGATAGCCACAGGAGATTCCTGCACTACCTACCCCTCTCCTTACCTTTCCTGTAGTTAACCCATCTACCTGACTGTATCTGTGGGTTTTCTCCCTTTCATCACATCCCCATTGCTCTTGTAAATTCCTCACTGCCTTTAACTGTCACTCCAAACAATCCATTCAATCTGATAAGATTCGCAATCAATGGTATTTATCGTAGATATAGTCCTCAGTGACACGTAAACTCTCCCTAAACTCCCACATCGACAAGAGAAGCATATCACTCTACCAAGGGCCATTTTTGCTGCTTCTAATCTGCAGACCCAGAAAATAGCCCTATCTTATTCCTCTACAAAACACTGCTCCAGGCTAACCTCATAATTATGGCTTATATTTTTAAGTTTAATCAAGAGACATTTCTCAACAAGACATATAATCAAGAAGAACCCACTCTACTCACTACTGCAGACTTACAGCAAGGCCGCACTTAAAACTATTCACTTATCTATTTTCTGTGTTGTGACCTCTCCAAAACCGGTTCCTCCAAGATCAGTTGTGAATTTCACTGTTTGTTAATTTTCCCAGTCACACTCTGCTGTCCCAGAGATACACGAATTCAACAGCAAAGGCAGTAACTGCGCAGGTTCACTGCTGTGTCAGTTAGCAGTGCAGGTTTCTTTTTGCTATCCTGCACTGACCTGACCCTGTGCTGCCTATTTCTGTTCCTCTTTCCCTTTTAAAAGTGCTGTTGTTTTGACTTTTCTTTTTCTCAAGTTCCAAAACAATGCAACAGCATATAAAACTAGAATTGCTGCTCCTGGAATTCGAGAAAATCACCTCCGGCAACTCAAACAAAAGGAGCAGCCTGTTGCAGTCAGAAATGTTCCCATCCTCTGTCTTGGATTATGGATGAAAATGGAATAGTGTATGTTAGATTGGTTCCACAGGTCGGCACAACATTGAGGGCCAAAGGGCCTGTACTGCGCTATAATGTTCTATCACAGGTCTTTTGTTATTTTCTCTAGGTAGTACTCAGTCTATCCACTTACTACTCCCTCCTCTCTGTCAACAGCACAAACACTATTTTTTAGGTTCGACTGGACTCCATGTTATCTCTTTCTATCTCTGCAAATGCTGCTAGACCTGAGCTTTTGCCTACGCTCTGGTTGCATTTCTGGTTCCCAGCATCTGTAATATTTTGCTTTTACTGAAAACTCCTGATTTCTTTATCTTGGGTGCTACAAAAGGAATTTCAGCATTTTCAGACATGGATAGCTAGTACAAAAATACCTTGCTTCTGCTGTTTGGTTCTGAAGAAAGGTGATGGCACTTAAAATATTAGTTCTTTCTCTTTGCACAGATGATGCAGACACTGCTGGCATGGAGGCTCAGTGGTTAGCACTGCTGCCACACTGATCTAGGGACTCTGGTTCGATTCCAGCCTCAAGTGACTGTCTGTGTGGAGTTTGCACATTCTCCCCGTGTCTGTGTGGGTTTCCTCCGGGTGCACGGGTTTCCTCCCACAGTTCAAAGATGTACAGGTTAGGATGAATTGGCCATGCTACGTTGCCCATAGTGTTCAGAGATGTGTATATATAGGGTAGGAGGAATGAGTCTGGGTGGGTTACTCTTTGGAGGGTTGCTGTTGGGCCATATGGCCTGTTTCCACACTGTAGAGATTCTATGATTCTTCACCAGCAATTTCTGATTTTGCTTCACATCTGTAGTCCTTGGTTTTACAAACAATTTTGCTGTTGTTCCTGAAGCTATAATATACTAGTTTGCCTGCTCTTAATCTGGTCTTAACCTTCCTGTGAATAATGGGGTTTATTTCCCAGTAATTTCACAATCAAATACCTGCGGCCAACCTAAAAATAATTCCCTAGTACATCATGAATTGTATAATCCGTGAATTTGTACCACTCAGTTTCAACATGTGACTTCCAGGAAATCCATCAGTTTCGGTTTAGGGAATAAAAGTCATTCTTTTTACAGCCTTCCACACATTCACATCGAACCTTGATTACTTTTTTAAGCACGTCACCAGGTCAAAGTCAGAAATTACACAACACCAGGTTATTGTTCAACAAGTCTTTTTGAAATCACTTCACCCTGAGGAAGAAGCAGCTCTCCGAAAGCTTGTGATCAAATAAACCTGTCGGATTATAACCTGGTGTCATGCATCTTCTGCCTTTGTCCACCCCAGTCCAAAACCGGCACCTCCACGTTTATCCTTGAGGAGTTCTTGTTTTTGATTTGATTTATTCTTGTCACATACTGAGAGACAGTGAAAAGTATTGTACTGTGTGCTAACCAGATACATCATACCTTACGTAAATACATAGGGCAACAGAACACAATGCAAAATATAGTCTAACAGTTATAGAGAAGGATCAAGTCCAATATATGACAGGTCCGACGATAAGTCTGATAAGAGCGTGGATGGAGCTGTTCTTGAACCTGTTTGTATGTTTTTTCAAACTTTCATGTCTTCAGCCTGATTGAAGAGAATACAACTGGGTGGGGAACACTGGTGGAACACTTGCAACTTTTTCTGGGAAGTTCCATTCAGCTCCTGGAAAAAACAACTGCCTTATTGAGTGGTTCATATATCAGGACACTCGGACTTTCACTGTACATCTGCTTGTGGAGGTGATGGACGACTGGTATCATCATTAGACTATTAATTTACAGACCTAGGTAATGTTCTGGGGACTTGGGTTTGAATAATGCCATGGCAGCTGGTGGTGTTTGAATTCAATAAATACCTAGAGTTGGCAACCTAATGATGACCATGAGACCATTGTTGATTGTCAGGAAAATCCCATCTGGTCCACTAATGTCCTTTAGGAATAGTGGACAGGTTGTAGAAGGACTTGGGCAGGCTAGGAGAGTGTGAAAAGAAATGGTAGCTGGAATACAATGTGGAAAAATGTGAGGTTCTGTACTTTGATAGGAAGAATAGAGACATGCATTTTTTTTAAGTGGAGAAAGGCTTTGGGAATTTGAAGCACAAGGGAGTGCTAGTTCAGGGTTCTCTGAAGGTTAACACGCAGATTCAATAAGGAGTTAAGAAGGCCATTCAGCCCATCGAGTCCGTTCTGGCATTTGATCATCTAGGAAAGTGAGGACTGCAATTGCTGGAGATCAGAGTTGAGGGTGTGGTGCTGGAAAAGCACACCAGGTCAGGTAGCATCCGAGGAACGAGAGAATCAATGATTTGGGCTTATACCCTTCATCAGGAATGAATCTGATGAAGGACTCCTGCCTGAAACATCGATTCTCCTGCTCCTCGGATGCTGCCTGACCTGCTGTGCTTTTCCAGCACCACACTCTCGACTGCCACTTGATCATGGCTGTTGTTTCTCAACCCCCTTCTCCCCATAACCCTTGATCCCCTCACTGATCTACCTATCACTGTCCTAAAGACACTCAATGACTTGGCCTCCACAGCCCTCTGCGGCAATGAGTCCCACAGATTCACCACCCTCTGGATTAAGAAATTCCTCCTCATCTCAGTTTTAACGGGTCATTCCCCCGCCCCCCCCCCCCCGCCGAGGCCATGCGTTTGGAGTTTGCATATTCTCCCTGCATCTGCATGGGTTTCCTCTGGGTGCTCTGGTTTCCTCCTGCAGTCCAAAGATATGCAGGTGAGGGTGGACTGGCCATGCTAAATTGTCCCATTGAGTCCAGGGATGTGTAGGCTGGGTGGATTAGTCATGGGAAATGCAGGGTAACAGGGATGCAGTGGGTCTGGATGGGATGATCTGTGGAGTGTTGGTGTGGACTCAATGGGCCAAATGGCCTATTTCCACACTGTAGGAATTCTATGACTTCTATTGACTGTTGGGATAAGGACTGGGGGAACACAGATTTCTGAATTTATTCAAGAGGGAGTGAGAATTAACCTGTCTTGGAGGGAGTGATAATGATGTGCAACTCACCACTCGAGTGTGGTGGAAGCAAAGACAATAATTCAAAAAGAAAATTGGATGAGCACGTAAAAGAAACAGACTCATGAGGCTACAAGGTTAGAAAAGGGAATGTGCTGGACTGGATTGCTCTGGAGAGCAGGCATAAATTCAATGGGCTGAATACGTCCCATAAATCACTCTTTGATTCTCTTGGTTCACTATATATTGTCTCTGTCAGTTTTTGCCCTGAGAAAATTGGTTGCCATGGGTCCTAGATACACTTCAAAGCCATGTTTTTGGCCATACAGAGTGTGGAAATGTCTTGAGGTTGTGAAGGATGCTTATAAATGCAGGTACGATCTTCCACATTGTTAACTACGGAACTGCCTTGCTTGCAATTGTGTTTGCAATTCCATTCTCAAATTTTCTATCGAAGCTGATCCAATCCATTATCAAAAATGACAATTGCTATTATTTTAATCTTTATTCCTCTTACAGCAAGGGAAATCAAAGATTGGATTTTCTTGTTCTGTAGGGTTAATTTGTCCTGAGATAAGCACTGTAATCCCCATATATCATTGATACTGTAGTGCAAAGTAAAAGGAAAGAGAAGAAACATCCAGCCTTTCAAGTATAGATTCTGAGGAATTATCCATACATTGTGTTCGTAACTATTTCCCAGGAGTGACGTATGCCAGCAATAGAAACGACACTCAGTGTTTACTGGAAATCACATGTTACTGTTTTGCAAAAGGTGGGAGGATCATCAGGGAATTATATTAGACTCTCTGAAAGCACCAATCTTTCAGTTGATAACTTGGGAGTTCAAAACAAAGCCTGGTGCCTGCCAATGGATGGAAAAGTTAAAGGTTTGGATGAATCAAAGAATTGCTACTTATTTTTTCTTGTTGTTTTAACTGCAGCAATTTCTAGGCTTTGTCATCGAGTGTTTTTAAGACAGAGATGGATAGGTTCTTGATTGGTTGGGAAATCAAAGGTTACGGGGAGAAGGCAAGAGAATGGGGTCGAGAAACATATCAGCATTGATTGCATGGCAAGGCAGACTTGATGGGCTGAATGGTCTAATTCTGCTCCTATATCTTATGGTCTTTAAATGTATACATGTCAATTTAGCATAATAGAGACATCCAGCCTCAAAGGTTTTTAAAACTTGTCCCATGCCTTGTTATTGGCATTTGAAGTACCTGCTGGAATATTTTAGATTAGATTCCTTGCGGTATGGAAACAGGCATATCCATACTGAAGAGTAACCTACCCAGACCCATTCCCCTACATTTACCCCTGACACTCTGGCATTTCAGCATGGCCAATTCACCTGACCTGCACATCTTTGGATTGTGGGAGGAATCTGGAGCACTTAGAGAAAACCCACACAAATACAGGGCAAATGTGCAAACTCTACACAGAGAGTCGACCGAGGCAGGAATCGAACCCGGGTCGCTGGTCCTGTCAGCAGCAGTGCTAACCAGTGAGCCACCATGCCATCCCGAATTTTAATTGTGGTTCTGCAAAATTAATTCAGAAATTATAGTAACTGACTCCTTTAGAGGTCCACATGTGTGAAATGATATGCAGCAAATAGCTTTATGGTGATACAATTAAGACAGCCAGAAGATTGACTGCAGCATGTGCCAACATGAAGAAAGCAAGGACTGCAGATGCTGGAGATAAGAGTTGAAACGTTTGGTGCTGACAAAGCACAGCCGGTCAGGCAGCATTTGAGGAGCAGGATGGATATGCCAACATGGACTTATTCATTCATGAGATCTGTGTCTGCTGGTGAGTCTAGCATTTATTGCCCATCCCTAATATCTTTGAGTGATGCTGAACCTACTGAAACCTGTGTTGACAGGGCTGTTAGGAAGGGAGTTCCAGGAGTTTGAACATATGAATGAAATGAGAGTGGTGAGGCCATTTGTGCTTTCAAACCTGTGCTGCTATTCCATACGATCACAGCTGATCTGATTGTAGCCTGCAGTTCTACAGGACTGGTAAACAGGGAGTCAGGTGATGCCCAGAGGAATTGAATGCTGCCAAATAGGAGTTGGGCTCAGAACTCACTCCATGATGTGAGGGGTGTTCCAGGAGCCTCTGAAGTGGCTGATTTGGCAGTCTACTGCAGATCTGGACCCCACCTGTTTTAGTGTCATTCGAAGCAGGCTTCCTTGAAGAGTTCAGGCGGCCTTTCGAGGAGTGAAGTGGATGCACTATGTGCTCTCACTGTGAATGCTGCTCTCCCCCCCTCCAACTCCACACCCGCATTAAGTGCAGCATCACTTCAAAGCTACACTCAAGTTTACACACTACCCAGCGCCACAGCAACAGGCACTTGGTGGGTAGAGGACCATTTAGGCAGTTCACCAGTAGCTTCTCTAAAGGCAGTTATGCATAATATGACATAGCACATAAGACTATAATATATAGAAGCAGAATTGGGCCATTCAGCCCATCGAATAAACAATTGGTTTAACAGGGCAGCGTGGTGGCTCAGTGGTTAGCACTACTGCCTCACAGCACGACGGACCCAGGTTCAATTCCAGCATTAGGTGACTGTCTGTGTGGGCTTCCTCCCACAGTCCAAAGATGTGCAGGCCAGGTGAAATGGCTACACTGATCTGCCCATAGTGTTCAGGGATGCCTAGGTTAGGTGTATTAGTCAGGGGTAAATATAGAGTAGGGGGAATGGGTCTGCACAGGTTACTCTTTGGAGGGTTGCTGTGGACTTGTTGGGCTAATGGGCCTGATTTGCACACTATAGGGTTTCTAAGATACCCCACCCTCTGGCTGAAGAAATTCCACCTCATCTCAGTTCTAAAGGGTCATCCCTTCACTCTGAGGCTATGACCTCAGGTACTAGTCTCTGTGACTAACAGAAATGCCTTCTCCTCTTCCAGTGTTCTATAATTTTCAATCAGATCCCCCCGATTCTTCTAAGCTCCATCGAGTACAGACCCAGAGTCCTTAGTCACTCCTCACATGTCAAGCCCTTCATCCCCAGGTTTGTTCTTGTAAACCTCCTCTGGTCTTCCAAAGCCAGTGCATCATTCTGAGCTTTCTTAAGTGTCTTTTATTTTTAAACAATTACAGTTCAAACACAACTAAATTAACTTTTGTAGTTTTCATTGGTATAGTAGGAGCACTGGTTCTGAGTCTACCAACAAGCTTCAGATTTTACCTTGTTATAGAAGGCGGCAAGAATAGCACAGAGAGAATTAATGTTTCCAATTTATTGCTTCAAAGTCTATTAACGATTCGGCTAACAACTTTGAATTTTCTCACAGGTGTTGCTAACTAACTGTCCCACAAAATGGCTTCGGAACAGAGTCCATCAGACATTCTACGGAAAAGTCGCAGAACGCTCATTGACAATCTGAAAGAGCAACCAAACGTTCTCCTTGATGAGTTTGATGCAAAGCTCATCTTCACAGTGGATGAGTATAATCGTATTGATGACATCACAGATCCCAAGGAAAAGATCAGAACAATTATAAACACTGTGGTTCTGAAGGGAGAGGAGACTTGTGAGATCTGTCTCAGGGTTCTGCAAAGTTTACAGAGTGAATTCCCAGGAGTGGATGAAATATTGGTTGGATTTAATCTTGCCACAAGAGGTGAGTTGGAGCTTGCAAGTCAGTATTACTAAATTAACAATCAGACCCTGTAAGTTTCAAAATCATATGGAAAGAGATAAGGATAGTGCAGAAGTTAGGACTCTAAATTGGGGAGGAAGGCCGATTTCAATATCAGTAGAGAGGATCTGGCAAACGCACACTTGTAGCAGCTACTTGCAGTTAAGTCTACATTTGGAAAAGTGGGAGTCTTCTAAAAGCAGCATAGTAAGAGTTCACGGCCAGCTAAGAGTGAAGCACAACAACCCACACAGTCTTCTTACTTAATTTAATGAAGTATTAAATGGTATCTCCCTGCAACAATTTTCATTGTGTTTGTAAGCTTCCATTCAGAAGTACTGACATTGTTAAACAGATTTGTAGGCAGTATTTTGGTAGTTAACATTAAGAGATACCATAGAAGAATCATAGAATCTGTACAGATTGAAAGCAGGCAGATGGCCCACTAAGTCCACAGCAACCCAACCCTATAAACTTGCATTTCCTGCGGCCAATCCACCTAGCCTGCACATTCCAGGATGCTCCGTGCAATTTAGTACAGCCAATGCACCTAATCTGCACATCTTTGGACTGTGGGAGGAAACTGGAAACCCATGCAGACACAGGGCCTGCATACAAATTCCACAGACAGTCACCCAAGGGTAGAATTGAACCTAGGTCCTTGATGCTGCAAGACAGCAGTGCTAACCACAGAGTCACAGTGCTACCGAGGACATTGATATACAGAGTCAAGCTGTGGGTCAGCAATGACCTCATTGATGGTAAACAGCCTTGAAGGGAGAACTCACTCCTCCTGTTCCTACCTTCCTGCTGAACTAGTGCTATTTCAATGCTTTGTATGGTTTATAGGGTTTGTTTGTTCTCTTGACTCAGGTGAATCTTGCTGTACTAATGCAAGTGGAACTCCTGCTGCTGAGAAGGACTTGCTCAATCAACAAGAAGAAAACCGACAAAGAATTGGGGAAAAAGGTGCATCATTTATTGAATTAGGTTGGCTACAAACAGTTTATCGGTAAAAACAAAGACTGCAGATGCTGGAAACCAGAGTCTAGATTAGAGTGGTGCTGGAAAAGCACAGCAGGTCAGGCAGCATCCAAGGAGCAGGAAAATCAACGTTTCGGACAAAAGCCCTTCATCAGGAATTAGAATAAACAAATAGTTTATTCTGAGGGGCTGCAGAGATTTTACTGTAATATCTACAATGTTAGGGTTGCTCAAGAATCAAACTTCTTTCCTTAACCAAATCAGAAATTTCTGGAGAATTGCAGTAGGTCTGGTAGCATCTGTGGAGAGAAAGTGTTATTGTTTCTGTCCAGTGAAACCTTCATTTATTTAATATAGCACAGGAATGGACTGTTTAGCCCACCATGTTGTGCTGAACATGATACCAAATTAAACTAATCCCTTCTGCCTGCTCTTGATCCATATCCCTCCATTTCTTGCAGATTCACGTGCTTATCTAAATGTCTCCTGAATGCCTCTTTTGTATGTGCTTCCACCATCATCTCTGGCAGCACATTCCAGACTCCTACCACACTTTGTATAAAACTTTCCCTCCATCATCTCAAATGCATGCCCCTAGTATTAGATATTTTAACTCTGGGAAAAAAAGATTCTGACCATCATCCCTATCTATGCATCTCATAATTTTATAGACTGCTACCAAATCTTCCTTCAGCTTTCGCTGCTCCAGAGAAAACAACCGGAGTTTTTCTAGCCTCTCCTTATAGCTCATACCATTTAATCCATGCATCATCCTTCTGCACCCTCTCTAAACTCTCCACATCCTTTCTGTAATGTGGCGACCAGAACTGAATGCAATACTCTTCAGTGTTTGGCCTAACCAACTCTCATAAAGCTGCAACATGACATCCTGACTCTTGTATTCAATTCCCCAACCAATAAAAGCAAGCATACCTTATGCCTTCTTTACTAGCCTATCTATTTGGGTGGCCACTTTCAGGGAGCTATGGACTTGAACCCTCCGATCTCTGTACATCAATGCTGTTCAGGGTCCTGCCATTAACTGGATACACTTCCTTCACATTTATGTCCCAAAGTACAGCACCTCATGCTTACTAGGATTAAACTTCATCTGCTATTTTCTTGCCCATATCTGCAGCTGATCTATATCCTTTTATCTGTATCCTTTGATAACATTCTACAACCCCATCGATCTTTGTGTTTACTGCAAACTTGCTAAAATCTACATTTTCATCCAAGTAATTTACATATATCACAAATAGCAGAGTATGGGATCCATGCAGAACACCACCAGTCACAGATCTCCAGCCTGAAAGTCAACCTCCCACCACTATCCTCTGCCTTTTATGGGCAAGCTAACTGATTGCAAATGGCCAAGTTACCATGGATTCCATGCATCTTAATCTTCTACACGAACCTACCATTGAGGTACCTCATTGAAACCTTATTAAAATCCATACAGACAACATCCACTGCTCTACCATCAACGATCACTTCGCCATCTCCTCGAAAAATTTAATTAAGTTAGTAAGACATGACCTGTCCCGCTCAAAGCCAATACAAGGTTCAGTATGGCCCCTCCAGCAGTTGGACTATCCACATACTGTTCAAGAAACTCTCTTGGATGTACTTAATTAGGCCACACTTTTCCAAATATGCGTAAATTCTATCCCTAAGAATTCTCTCCAATAGCTTCCCAACTGCTGAAGTGAGACTCACCATCCTCAATTATCACTATTTCCCTTCTTGAACAGAGTAACATTACCTAGTTGCCAGTCCTGCGGAACCACACCAGTGACTAGTGAGGATGCAAAAATCCTGGTCAAGGCCCCAGCAATCTCCTCTCTTGCCTGTCTCAATAACCTGGGGTAGAAACTATCAGGCCCTGGAAATTTATCTACCTTAATACTCTTCAAGAGACCCACTACCACTTTTTCTTTGATCTCAAAATGCCCTAGCATATGAGCATGTTCCACTCTAATCTCACTATCCTCCATATCCTTCTCCTGGGTGAATACCAATGCAAAGCACTCATTTAGGATCTCATCCAAACATAAGTTCCCTCCTTTAATGTGGAGTGGTCCTACCTTCTCTTTAGCTTTCCTTTTATTTTTAATGTCAAGATAGAATGCCTTGGGATTCTCTTTAACCCTACTTCCCAAGGTAATTTCATGGCCCCTTCTTGCTCTCCTAATTTCCTGCTTGAGTACTACTCTGCTTTCTTTATATTCCTCATGGGCCTTGTCCAATTTTTGAAAACTTACATATGCCCCTTTTTCCCTTTTGGCTAAATTCAGAGCCTCCCTCATTATCTAAGGGTCCCTTACCTTGTCATCCTTGTCTTTCATTCTTAAGAACATGCCAGTCCTCAACTCTGATCAGTAGGTCTTTAAATGCCAAATGTGGACTTACCCAATAACAAACTCCTCCCAATGAACACTCCCTTGTTCCTGACTAATACTGAAATAATTTGCCCTTTCCCAGTTTAGTACATTCCCACAAGGTCTGGACTTATCCTTATTCATATCAATTTACAACTTAAGGAGTTGTGACCACTGTTTCCAAAATGCGCTCCCACTAAAAGGTCAGTCACCTTGTCAGGCTCACTAGCCATTACAAGGTCCAGTCTGGCTCCTCCTGCAGTTGGACTATCCACATACTGTTCCAACTGGATGTACTTAACAAATTCTGCACCATCTAGGCCTTTTGCTCTAAGGGAGCCCCCGTCAATATTGGAGAAGTTAAAGCCACTCACTATGACAACCCTGTTGTTATTGCATCTTTCCATAATCTGCCTACATATTTGTTTCTCAATGTCTCGGTGGCTGTTACGGGGCAATTGTATGATCCTATCAGAGTGATTGCACCCATCTTATTTTTGAGCTCTACCCTTCTTGCCTCAGTGGATGAGCCCTCCAGTATGTCCTCGCTGAATGCAGATGCGATGTTCTCCCTGACTTGAAATGCAATTCCTCCACCTCTTTTACCTCCCTCTCTATCTCATCTAAAACAACGAAACCTGGGAAAGTTTAGCAGCTAGTCCTGTGACTCTCTCAAGCAAGTCTCTGTAATGGCCACAACATCATATTTATTTTTATTCTTTCCTTAACTTATTGGTTCAGATTTCTAATGGATCTCATAGGCCATTGATTGGATCAAACCCAGGTCCCTCAGTGCTAACTACTGAGCAACTGTACCATGTAAGATAGGCACTTAATTAAGAAATCTCTAGTGTAACTTAATGTAAACTTGAGGGAACATATTCTATGCTGAAATGGACTGCAATATCCGAAGAGAAATATGTTTAATTTACATATTTGAAGCATCTTCTTTATTTTTCATTTCACAGTCAAAGAAAACAATTTTCAGGAAGTGCTTTCCAAGCTGAAACTACAGAAGTACTTGAGAGAGAAACTTTCTTTAAGCAAAATTCTTGAAATTGGCCCAGAAACCATAGTGTGTGCAAAGCCACAAAACTTGGAAGATATTCCGTGGTATTTTCTAAAGAAACTTATGATTCTCAATTTGACAGCCAGAAATATCAAATGCTCAGCAGACATTCCTAAACTGACCGTTGATCAAACAAATTTTTCTGACCTTTTTGATATCACGGGAAAAGACACTGGCAATGCATGCAATCTGCTGGATGTCATTACTGCAGTTTTCCTTTGTGCTGACAGCATCCTGCAGCAAGAGATGATGATGAAGATGTCTATGTGTCAGTTTGCACTGCCTCTCTTACTGCCAGATTACAGCAAGGACAACAGCACCCTACTGCTGTGGGCCATGCGTTTCATTGTGAAGAAGTGGAGACCTCAGTCACTCGAGGCGAGTAAAGGATTCAAAGAGGCAACAATAGCAACTACGCCAATGCACGTTATTTCATTTATTCGCCTGGGTGAGTGCAGCACTTCCAAATCAAAGATTCTCAACGAGGTATTAAGTAACCCCCACCATCATCACAACTTCTTTGTCACTCACAGCATGGAATGTGGTGATATTCCTCGGAAAATTTCGGATGGATTAGTGGAGTTCTGCTGCTACCTCCCCTGTGGCAAGAGAAATATTGATATCTTCACAGAACCCGTCCTCATTGCCAACCTCCGTGGTGATGCAAGTACGCTACGCTCCCAAGTTCATTTCCTGGCTCAGGTATCCTCAGCAGTCTTTATATTTGTCGATCAGGTCGGTGCCAACGAGTTCGCTTTTTTGGAGTCTGTCGCTGAATTGGAAATGCGATACTTCCTCATCATCAATCCACAGCCGGACCAGCAGGTTGTTACAAGCAGATTTCTCCAGAAATTGGCTCCATTAATGAAGTTGGAACGAAACCACATTATTGTTAAAAATAAGAATGTGAACACATCATTGTTTGTTGAAGAAATCCGATCGAGAATCCAGGAGACTTTGGAAAACGCCACAGACTGTGTGAGCATTGAGGGGATGGCTGATGTAGCTCGCAAATTACAGATTTTAGTGGATGAAGATGAGCCACGCTGCCACAGTGCTAAAGAAGTGGCAGAGGCTGCCATGGGAGACATGCGAAGTGTGGCAGCGTATAAGATGGAAAAACTACCCTTACAGGGAGAGCTCTGGAAGAAATGGTCGAAGATAGACAAGGAGCTTTGTCGCCAGAAGAAGCGTGGTGATACGCCCGTTGAGGCATACAACTCCGAACTCAGACTTGAACTAACAAATTTGCGGAAGAAACAGCAAGAGTATGACATTACGGAAAACCTTTCTGAGTTTGTCGCAGTAATGGTAAATACGAGCCACGATGAAAGACACTTGTTCCTGAAATGGATCAAATATCTTCTCGATGCCACCGCACGAGAAGAGCTTTCTGAATTACGTGAAGCTTATAAACAACTATATAAAGCATCACCTGGTGCAACCAAAAAACTCTCAGAGCTCGACAAACAAATATCAGACAGTTCTCTAGGGCTAGAACACTTCATGCGGGAAATAGGACAGATTTATGAAGCTGAGGCAACTCTAGTTCAGGAACACATTGTGTCAGAAAACAATCGTCAGTATACATCGCTTCCTAGTGTGGTTGCTGATCTCATGTTAGATGGCTTTCCACTTGAACTTCTAGATGGTGATGCGTCCAGCATTTCTGAACAATGGGTCAGCGCTGTGCTCACACATCTTTCAGAGAAACTAGGACCAGATACTAAAATAGTTGTTCTGACTGTCCTGGGTGTACAGAGTACAGGGAAGTCTACCCTCTTGAACACTATGTTCGGTTTGCAGTTTGCAGTGAGCAGTGGGAGATGTACAAGAGGAGCCTTCATGCAGTTGATCAAAATTACAGGAGACCTGAGCAAGGAGATTGGTAGTGAGTACCTGATGATTATTGACACTGAAGGATTAAAAGCTCCAGAACTGGCAAAGCTGGAGGACAGCCATGAACATGATAACGAACTTGCTACGCTGGTTGTTGGACTAAGTGACGTTACATTAGTCAACATGGCGATGGAAAACTCTTCTGAAATGAAGGATGTCTTGCAGATAGTGGTGCACGCCTTCCTGAGGATGAAAGAGGTAGGGCACAAACCAAACTGTCAGTTCATTCATCAAAATGTGGGAGAAGTGTCAGCACATGATCAGAACATGAGAGACAGGAAGCATCTCCTGGATCAGTTAAATGAAATGACAAAGGCAGCAGCAAAGATGGAGAAGAAAGACCATGAATTCACAAAGTTTTCAGATATCATGGAATATGATCCTGAAAAGAACAACTGGTACATTCCAGGCCTCTGGCATGGTGTTCCTCCCATGGCACCGGTAAACACTGGCTACAGTGAAAATATATTTGACCTAAAGAAATATCTGTTTGATTTGTTTAAGCAACGCAGAGAAAGAAAAGAACCATTTACGATTCACCAATTCACAGAATGGATGAAGGCTTTATGGAATGCAGTCAAGTATGAAAATTTCATTTTCAGTTTTAGAAACAGCCTAGTTGCTGATGCTTATAGCCAGCTCAGTTTGAAGTACTCGGAATGGGAGTGGCAATTTAGGAAAAGCATTCATTCCCAGGTAGAAAAGGCCGAGAACAACATTGGGAATCACCCTCTTGATCAGCTTGATGATTTGTACCAGACTCTGATACAAGCAACAAATAAAATTCTTCAGGCGCAAAAGCAAATGATTCTCACACATCTGGAAAAATACTTCGACAGCAAAGTAGACAACATCCATCTTGTGGAGAAATTCAAAATGGATTTCACCCTGAGTGCTGAGAGTTTGCGAAATGAGCTTGAGATTTACAGCAAGCGCAAATGTGAGGATGCAATTCAGAGGTGCAAAGGCATGGCCAAACTGGATAACATACAGAAGGAGTATCAGGGGATTATTCAGAAACAGGTCTGTGAACTGCTACAAATGTGCAAAGAGTCGAATTCTGAACTCAATGACAGTAAACTCAAGGAAAAGTTTGAAAAGATGTGGACAGAAACAGTAAAACCACTTCAAGCAATGTCATTCAAAAAACAGAACATCGAAATTGAGTTTGAAAATCAACTGCAACAAAATCTACGCCATCGGGGCAGTGCAGTGTGCCAGAGATTACATACCGCTGGGAAACTATTTGAAAAAGGACAAATCAAGTTTAAAGTTACCAAGGATCATATTGAGAGGGGTTATTGGCAAAGATTTAAAGACTTTTTTACAAATGGGTCTAGCAATGAAGTGCAAGTGTTTGCAGATCATTTAATTGAATACGCTGAGCAGTTTGCACTGGAAAAGCAGAAAGCAAAAGTTGACTTCGATCCAACTTACTGTCAAACATTGCTGAAAAATACTGATGAAACGTTACTCAGTGGGAAATGGCGCAACTTTCACATGAATGTTAACTTTGAGGTAGATCTAAAGCTGCATATGTGTGGTTATGTCCTGCCGATTTTCCAAAAGATGCACCAAGATTTCTTCAGAGAGAACGATCCACTGACTTGTCTGACAGCAATGAAGGATGTCTACTATTCCACTTTTAAAGATATTTACCACGAAAAAGATCAAAGTCAGAAAAGGGCTCAAGCTCTGTGCAGCAATTGCCTCCAGCCCGCACTTCAGAAAGCCATTGACAAAAAGCTTGGTGTGGAGATTGTCGAAGATGTAAAAACCAGCTGTACAAACCATGAAATGAGCAACAGAGCCTATCTCCAAGCTGTGATTCTACTGGATTTGCTGGATGAGCACCGTGTGGAAAATTACATACAATATATCAAAAGCTATGAGCATTTTGCAAGACAGTGGATCAGGAAAAGAATAATAAAGAATTACACGGGAACAACTAAAATTATGGAGATCATCACAAAAATAATCCGAGCACTGATACGAAAGACAAAAGATGCCATAAAACAAGCAATGTTGACGGAGAAGGAGAACGTGTCAGAATTTTTAACAGAATTTTGTGACATTTTGAAGAATGATTTTGTGATTAACAAGGAGAGTTTGGAAATTGTACTCTTTCAGAATGCTGTCACAGCCAGAGAGTTTGCTGCTGATTTTACTGCAGCCCTGGATGACGTGGAGCAGAAACTCACATCAGACTTTCACAAGAATTGCGACATTGAAGAAGTTCTGCCACGTCTGCCAGTGCAGCCAGATGAAGAGATCTTCCGCCAAGTTCTCGGCTGTGGGAAGCTATGCCCATTCTGCGGAGTACCTTGTGAGCGTGGAGGCTCAGGACATAAGGAGCATTTTGCTACAACACATCGGCCTAAGGGACTAAATAGTTATCGCTATATTGACAACAACAAGCTTGTGGCGACAGTGTGCACTTCTGCAGTAGCATCTGACAGTTCATTCCGCTGTGCAGCGACAGAATATACATTCCATCCCTATAAAGACTACCGCAGTGTAAATGATTATTTCGCTTCCTGGGATATTCCACCTGACACAAGTATCCAAGCAGCAGCCTACTGGAAATATGTCCTGTCTACTTTTAATAGCGAGTTTGCAGAAGCTTACAAGGTCAAAAAGGCTGATATTCCTGTTGACTGGAAAAATATACAGAAAGAAACTGTAAGGGCAGAAATTGTGAAAACATACAACATGTTTAGGAAGAAAGAACTGAAATAGTTAGAAATACAGGATGATCAGACATCCACTTTTAATACTATTAACTCCAGTTTCAGGTGAGGATTCTTATCATTACTTAGGACTCAGGTGAACTTATCCCTTCACAAAATCAGGATGCAAAGAACTTCAGAAATTGTGCAAAAATACTAGTGAACTGAACTGAAAAATGTGTTGCTGGAAAAGCGCAGCAGGTCAGGCAGCATCAAAGGAGCAGGAAAATCGACATTTCGGGCATAAGCCCTTCTTCAGCCTCACTTTCTCCTAGTGAACTGAACTGTCTAGTCTCCTACAAGAGAGTTAATTGTTCCTCTCTAGATTTGCAATGTACTGGTCAATGTTATTTTAGTGATTATAGTTTGCTTTAACTATATTTCTGAGATTGAAGTTGAAGTAGTAGAGGGAATCCCACAGAGGCTGGGCTAGAAACAATGGTTAAATTAGGATAGATTGAATTAAATAGAAGGAATCAATTGTCATAATTCTGAGCTCTTACTTTATTATCCTGCAATACGTGGACATATTCAATAAAATTTGTTATGCATCCTTCTGTGTACCGATTAGCTCCACTTTCTGTCCTGTTTTGCTTTATGCACACCTTCTGTTACCAAAATAACTCCCTTACAATTTGGCTACAATTGTTAGGAAGCTGTGGATAAGCCTGTCCACCCCTAATTGCCCTCAAAAGATGGTGGTCGGATTACTTGGGGGTGGGGTACAGAGAAGAGTTATGAAGATGCTGCCAGGAATGAAGAATTTTAGTTAAGATTGGAAAGCCACAAAAAAGATTCTTACCTACATACAAACAATACATAACCACTACAAACTGTGTTAAAATAAACACATTAAATCTGAACTTAAAAACAATTCCCTGGTTCAAATCCAAAATTAAATTGCTGGATGGCTTAAAGCATATCCTTGCCTTTATGCATTTGTTTTCTTTGGAACAAAAGAGGCTGAGAAAAGATTTAATCGAAGTGTATAATATTATTTAGATTTATTTAATACTGTCACGTGTTCCTACAATGAACAGTTTTGTTTTGGAGTTATTTGCAAAGTGTCACCACTCTCTGGCATCATCTCGGATTTGTTTGCATTGCATGCTATTACTGCAACAGCTTTTGGTTCAGCAATTCATCTTCGTCTCAGTTGGCTTCTCCTTCTTCTTGCCCTTCCCCTGCTGCTCTTCCAGTCACTGCTGCTTATCATTGGCCTGGGTCTGAGCTAGAGCAGGCCATGGTCTGGGGCTGCATGCATCTCCTCCTACCTCCTGTTCCATCTCTGATGCTCCTCCAGACACTGATGCTGAACAGCAGCTGCAGGGGCTTTGGTGCCAGGCACATCCTCCACTCCTGCTCCTGCGGCATGTCTGAGCTGGAGTGGGACATGAGCCTGGTGCTACACAGGGCCTGGTCTCTCACAGAAGGATGTGGCCCAGGGGACAACAGGAGAAAAAGGAAGACAGACTGTAGAGAAAGGACCTATTTGCCTTAGCGGGATTGGTGAAGCATCCAGAGGTGTCGCAATTTGTTAGATTGGAGAGGAGTTGAGAAGATGCTCATCCAAAGACTAGTGCCAATGTGGAACTCTCAAAAGTTCTGTAAAGAATCAAAAACCTGCACTGTATTTAAAATTTAAAAAAAATCTTTTTGGATAGACATTTGGAAGTGTTATAAGCTACACGGTTATGGAGACAGGGCTGGTAAGAGGGATTAGGCCGAATGGTCCCTCTTGCTCAGCACATGGAAGATGGGCCAAATGGCATCACTCTGCTCAGTAAAACTCTGTACCTTCATTCTTGAAACGTTGCAATTCAAGTTGTGAAAATATTCTAGATACTGCTGAATTTTTGGTGAGTTGCCTGAAATGCATCTTGTAGATGGTGTTCACATATTGCAGTCGTGGTGGAGGACATCGATGCTTAATGAGTGTTAAACAAGCAGGCAGCAGGCACTGGTAAGACAGCTTGTACAGAAGCACTTCTCTGGGGAAAATGATACTCCATTCCATTTCTGTCTTGTGCCTTGGCGAGTCAGGAAGTGAACCAGTTACTGCAGATTACAGTGTGTGATCCACTCTAGCAGCAACATCATATATCTGTGTGATGCAGTATCGTTTCACAGAGTCATAGAATCCCTACAGTGTGGAAACAGACCATTTGGCCCAACAAGTCCACATCAACCCTCTAAAGAGTAACCCTCCCACACCCATTCTCTTACCACTCTACATTTACCCCTGATTAGTGCACCTAACCTACACATCCCTGAACACTATGGGCAATTTAGCGTGGTCAATTCATCTAACGTGCACATCTTTAGACTGTAGGAGGGAACCGGAGCACCCAGAGGAAACCCACGCAGACGCAGGGAGAATGTGCAAACTCCACACAGACAGTCACCCGAGGTTGCAGTCGAACCCGGTCTGTAGCGCCATACGGCAGCAGTGCTAACCACTGAACCATTGTGCTGCCCAAGTATCTAGAGTATGGTAACCTCGATTTGTTACAGTAGATAATAGTAATGCCATTTAAACATTATGGGTGAGGCTGGGGATGGGCAGAGTGTTGGTTATGATCTCTATTGTTAGAGTCAGCCTGAAACTTTATGTGGCGTGAATGCAACTCATTGCTTATCCAGCCAAACATGGATATTGTCTAGGTCTTTCTGCACTGAGGGAAGCAGTATGTCTGAGGAATGCATGCAGGTGTGAACTATTTCATTAACAAAGGGACTGCAAATGAAACTCTCTGGGAGGCTGCTCAAACAACCACCTGCAGAAAAGTCTTGGGCCTGAAACCAATATTAGAAACATAGCAAATAAGAGCAGGCCATTCGGCCCTTCAAGTCTGCTCCGCCATTCAAGATGATCATGATTAATCACCTAGCTCAGGGCCCTGCTCTCAATTCCCCACTCCTCCCACCCCATACCCTTTGATCCCTTTAGCCCTAAGAACTACAATCCACTTCCTTTATGAAAACATTCAATGTTTTGGAATTATAGAATCATAAAATTCCTACAGTGCAGACACAATTGTGTCTGGTAATGACTACCGCTAGTGGAGAGCAATCCACAATAACTTCAGTTTCAATAACAATTGTCAATATCACATTGGTGTTAACTCATCTCTGTAATTCAACTTGTGCCTACAATTTGACTGGAGCTATAATGAAGCCTGATGAAGTTCAAACTGAGCATTGTGGGCAGACTATTGGTTAAGGGCCAGTCGATAGCACCTTCTGGTGACTCTTTCTGTCACCTGCTGAAGATATGGCAGTCATAGACTGGCTTGGATTTGACCGGCTTGACAGGACAAAGCTGAGCAATTTAGCGCATCGTTTGGTATGTGCCTGTGTTGCTGCAGTACTGGAACATGTTGGACGTGGCATTTTCCATGGCATCACAATGTATGAAAATCAGAGTCAGACTCCTCATCACACAAAACAATAATCACGAGTGGTAAAATTTGACAGATTGTTCCCACATATTAATCATTTCTCAACTTTCAGAGCAGGTGACTAACAGTGTCACGCACTGATTTACCAATAGTCTCTGGTGGGACTTGAACCAAACCCTTTCTAGCTCGGGGTGAGGAGAACACATTCAGCTCTAAGTTCAGGAAAGAAATTATCAGAAAACACTTTCCAATTGCCTGTAATTAAAACCTGTGTATGTCACTTTCTTATGCCTTAATGAGGTTTGATAATTATACAATAATACAATGGAGAACAGGAACAGGCCCTTCGGCCCACCTAGCCTGTGCTGATTCCTAATCCATATTTAGACCTGCTACTTATTGCCCATTGGCGGTTTCTATCCCTCTGATCACTTCCCATTCATCTGTTAATCAAGACATGCCTTAAATGGTGCTAACATGCCTGGTTCTGCAACCTCCACTGGCACTGTGTTCCAGGCACCCATCAACCCCTGTGTGAAATATTTTCCCCCTCTCACCTTGAATCTGTGTCTTCTTGCAGTTGACTTTTCCCCCCAGGGAAAAGCCTCTGACCATCCACCCCATCTACACCTCTCATAATTTTGGAAACCTCTGTCAGGTCACTATCTCAGCCTCCATTTTTCTAGTGAAAACAATCTGGGATTATCTAGCCTCTCCTCACAACTAAAAACCTCCAGACCAGTTCTCCAGCACACTTAATCCACAAACACTTGCCCCTCACATCCACGTAAAGTTTCCATTTATGTTGAATGATAGAATCCCTAGTGTGGACAGAGGTCACGTGGCTCATCTGATGAAGGGCTTTTGCCCGAAACATCCATTTTCCTGCTCCTCAGATGCTGCCTGACCTGCTGTGCTTCTCCAACACCACTCTAATCTTAATTTGGAGATGCCGGTGTTGGACTAGGGTGTACAACGTTAAAAATCACACAACACCTGGTTATAGTCCAACAGGTTTAATTGGACTATAACCTGGTGTTGTGCGATTTTTAACTTTGTAAAATCTAATCTTGACACAGATTGGGGAAAATGTTGAGTAATAGGGTTAGAGGAATGGGTCTGAGTGGGATACCCTTTGGAGAGTTGGGCCAAATGGCCTGTTTGCACACTGTAGGGATTCAATGATAAAGTTAAAAATCACACAAGACCAGGTTATAGTCCAACAGGTTTAATTGGAAGCACACTAGCTTTCGGAGCGACGCTCCTTCAACAGGTGATGTGGAGGGCTCGATCATAACAGAATTTACAGCAAACATTTACAGTGTGATGTAACTGAAATTATATGTTGAAAAATTGATTGTCTGTTAAGCCTTTCATCTGTTAGAATACAATGATAGTTCCACTTCTTTCATGTGTAAATCACAAAACCCTTCTTTTTAAAGTTGCATTCTCGGGTTAGCTGTTAATAATGGTGATAGCTAGACAATATGTTGAAGGTGTTAGGCCCCTGTGTTCCCTGTCTATGCCATGGCGTTTAGATTGATTCTAATCTAAAAAGTGAGATAACAGAGTTTTACATAAATTCATGCAGTTTTTGAGCTCAGAGTTCTACATGAATGTATGCAGTGTTTGAGCAAAGTGCAATGTAACTCTGCAATAAAAATTCACCCCACAAAATATATGTGTGCATGTGGGTCTTTGTCTGTCTGTGTGTGTCTGTCTATCTGGGCTGGGGATTGTGAGTGTGTGTGTCTGTGTGGGGCAGGAGTTGTTAGTGTGAGAAAGTATGTGTGTGTCTGTCTGTCTGTCTGGGGTGGGGTTTGTGAGTGTGAGAAAGTGTGTGTGTGTGTGTGTCTGGGGTGGGGGTTGTGAGTGTGTGTGTGTCGGGTGGGGGTTGTGAGTGTGTGTGTGTCTGTTGGGTGTGGGGGTTGTTTGTGTGTGTGTGTGTCTGGGGTGGGGGTTGTTTGTGTGTGTGTGTGTGTGTGTCTGGGGTGGGGGTTGTTTGTGTGTGTGTGTGTGTGTGTCTGGGGTGTGTGTGTGGGGTGGGGGTTGTGTGTGTGTGTGTGGGGTGGGGGTTGTGTGTGTGTGTGTGGGGTGGGGGTTGTGTGTGTGTGTGGGGTGGGGGTTGTGTGTGTGTGTGGGGTGGGGGTTGTGAGTGTGTGTGTGTCTGGGGTGGGGGTTGTGAGTGTGTGTGTGTGTGTGTGTCTTTGTCTGGGATGGGGTTGTGAGTGTGTGTGTCTGTCGGGGGTGGGGGTTGTGTGTGTGTGTGTGTGTGTGTGTGTGTGTGGGGTGGGGTTTTGTGTGTGTGTGTGTGTCTGGGGTGGGGGTTGTGAGTGTGCGAAAGTCCAAATCAGGGATTCAATGAGTACATGTGGGTAATTTAAGTCTTCTATTAGAACTATCCAGCTGATAGTTCTCTGTGTGGACTGTCCCTTAAATGTTTCCCGACTGGTACCTGATTCGGTTTGGTTCGGCTCAGCTCATTCCCAAGGTCCAGGTCTAACAATGGGCATCCATTCTGGTTGGTCTTGGACATCAGTCACATCACCATCCATCTCATCCCCTCTCCCCCCGCCTTCCCCACGGCAGGTGGTCCAGTCCCATTTACCGCCAATGGCCCTCGCACGTACTTTGGGCTCTACCACTCTCTTTTAGGGGGATCGAGGAACAGCTTCTCTCACACACATCGCCAGGACTTCGCGGGCGTGCCCCCGCCCCAAGGGGCAAGATGGCACAGCCCAGCTGAGCTTCTACGGAGAAGGGGCGCGACCATTCCGCCCTACAGGGGTGCGCATGGGAAGAGGTGAGAAATTTCACACTTCCGTACACGGACACAGTAACTAGGAATAAAAGACGAGTTTTATTTATTCCCCTGACACTGAGATCCTCAACGGATCTCTCTCTGGTAAATGGAATCCTCAGATATATTTACATCGCTGGGAAGGAGTCGGTTGGCAAACGTTTCTAAAGTATTGAGCGCGATCGTTGTCTTTTCAGGAAAGAGGAATTTAAAGTCTTAAACGGTCTGACTTCGTAAAAACAAAACTTACCGCCGAAAATAAATGTTAGGGTGTGATGTGAGAGACTGAGGAATCCTCCCTTCCCACATCAAGCGGACAGCCTCCGCGCGGGGGACGGGATGATTGACGGCGGGACGGTCCAACCGGAGTGGAGCGGGTCCTTTGGCATCGGCCAATCGGTGAACGAAGCAGGCGGGGTGACTTCCACTTCGGCCAATCGGATATCAGGTGCGCTCATCCCGCCAATCGGCTGGGAGGAAGGTGGGGCCGGGCCCCGCGAGACCGACGGTTGGTGAGCAGGAAGGCGGGCCCTCGGTCGGTGAGTGATCGGCGCGCGCGAGCGGTGGGCGGGAAGAGGGACAAGTATCATCCAATCAGTGAAGTGGACGTTCGGGGCTGAATGTCATGTGATACACAAAAGGGGCATGGTGCTGCGCGATGAGCTGATTGCCAGCTCCTAGAACCAATAGAAACGTAGAGGTGTGCCCAATCGTTCAACCACCAGTGACGTAATGGACGGGTGACGTTTGACGGATGATGGACGGCTGTATTGATCAAACAGGAGGTAGGGTCGCTCGGTAGTATCCAATCGCCTTTGAAGAAGGGGGTGGACCCGAGGCGAGTGCCAACTGCGTGATGATGGACGATCATTCAGACCAATCAAAAATAAATGACACGCCGGTTTCTGTCCAATCGCCGCGTTCAGACTGGTCCCGGCCTCCCAATGGCGGGGCTTGACGGACGGATCGACGGGCCAATCGGAAATCGGCGACGCTCGGGTCGAACGAATCAGAACGCGGCGGAGGGCGGGATGCGAGCGTCATGTGACGCGGGCCGTCGGCGACGGATGGGCGGAAGGTGAAGCGGTGTCTGGGCTCCGTGTTGATGGTGAGTACGAGCCCGGGGTGGGGGGGTGTGGGGAGTGTGGGGAGTTAACCCACCCTGACACGACTCGGGGTGTTCACCTTGTCCGGGGGCAGCCGCTTTCCGAAAGCCGTTAACCTCCCCTCCCCCTCCTTCCCCCTTTTCCCGGGGTTGGCCAACCCCGGGAGGTCATAGGTCACGGCCATTGGCCATTCCTTGTTTAAAGTTGGAACAGGTTCTGGCCACAACAAAAACCGAGTGGGCTTCAATCCAAACATTGCAATTATTTATTTGCACCACCCCCAATCGTTTGCATTGCGCTAAATGCACTAATTCTTGCTAACATTAGCTTGCACCAATCTGCTGTTGCTTTGGGGATTTTGAGTGGGGGAAGGGGGGGGTCAATCTTTTGCAAGGGGAGGGATCTGAAAAGAAAAGGGGTATCTCCAATCCAGATCTGGAGATGGGTCCTGCCTTGGAGATTCGTGTGCAAAATGGTGTATTCTTGGCACCAAATTGAATTGAATTGAATTTATTTACCTGCTCAGGTCCACGCCCCCCTACAACCCACCCTCCCATCCTGGCACCTTCCCCTGCCACTGCAGGAACTGTAAAACCTGTGCCCACACCTCCTCCCTCACCTCTATCCAAGGCCTAAAGGAACCTTCCACATCCATCAAAGCTTTACCTGCACATCCACTAATATCATTTATTGTATCTGTTATTCCCGATGCGGTCTCCTCTACATTGGGGAGACTGGGCGCCTCCTAGCAGAGCGCTTTAGGGAACATCTCCGGGACACCCGCACCAATCAACCACACCGCCCCGTGGCCCAACATTTTCACCTCCCCCTCCCACTCTGCCGAGGACATGGAGGTCCTGGGCCTCCTTCACCGCCGCTCCCTTACCACCAGACGCCTGGAGGAAGAACGCCTCATCTTCCGCCTCGGAACACTTCAACCCCAGGGCATCAATGTGGACTTCAACAGTTTCCTCATTTCCTCTTCCCCCACCTCACCCTAGTTCCAAACTTCCAGCTCAGCACCGTCCCCATGACTTGTCCTACCTGCCTATCTCCTTTTCCACCTATCCACTCCACCCTCTCCTCCCTGACCTATCCCCTCCCCCACTCACCCATTGTACTCTGTGCTACTTTCTCCCCACCCCCACCCTCCTCTAGCTTATCTCTCCACGCTTCAGGCTCTCTGCCTTTATTCCTGATGAAGGGCTTTTACCCGAAACGTCGATTTCGCTGCTTGTTGGATGCTGCCTGAACTGCTGTGCTCTTCCAGCACCACTAATCCAGATTATTGTCATGTGTATCGAGGCAGAGTGAAAAGCTTTGTCTTGCGAGCAGTTACAGGCAGATCACAGAGTTAAATAGCATAGATAAGTAAACAGCAGCAAAAACAAAAACACAGGTACAGGCACAAGGTGGGTAAAACAAGAGTTATTAGTAATTTTTAAAAGTATGCTCTTAAGTTTTTAGAGTGTTGAATGATTGTAGGAAATAGGAAACTTATTGTTGTGGTTCTGTTCGCCGAGCTGGGAGTTTTTGTTGCAAATGTTTCGTCCCCTTTCTAGGTGACATTCTCAGTGCTTGGGAGCCTCCTGTGAAGCACTTCTGTCATGTTTCCTTCGGCATTTATAGTGGCCACTATAAATGCCGAAGGAAACGTCACAGAAGTGCTTCACAGGAGGCTCCCAAGCACTGAGGATGTCACCTAGAAAAGGGACAAAATGTTTGCAACAAAAACTCCCAGCTCGGCGAACAGAACCACAACAACGAGCACCCGAGCTACAAATCTTCTTCCAAACTTTGAATAGGAAACTTAGATCTGCACTCAGGAGCTGACCATACCCGTTGCCATCTTGCTTCAGGAATCCAGGCTTGAAGGGCCGAATGGCCTGCCCCTCCTGTTCCTTTCTTCTCTTCATGCAGTAACTTTATATGTTTCTATAAGATTTCCCCCCCCACCCACCTCACTCTTCTAAGTTTCAATGAGTATAGTCCCAATCTCCTCAATACCTCCTCAAAAGCCAACCTTCTCCATTCTAGAATCGACCTAGTGAACTCCCCCCAGTGCCAGTACATCCTTTCTCAAGTAAGGAGACCAAAGCTGTGCCCGTTATACCTTGAAATCTTCACCGTCTATAAATTTGTTGAACACACTTGGTGGTTGAGCCTCCACGGCATTCTTGGGGAGACCATTCCAAGGATCCCCCACCCTCTGAACTGGTTGGATTTTAATTGCTGGTTCTTTCTGGGGTAAGTGGGACCTGCACAAACGGGACGGTCTTCACCTGAACCAGAGGGCTACCAGTGTCCTGAGGGGGGGAGAAATTTGCTAATGCTGCTTGGGTGGGTTTAAACTAATTCTGCGGGAGGTGGGGGGGATGAGAACCGAAATTGTAGTTTGGGTAGACAGGAGATTGAGCGTAGTGAGGTCAGAACTAAGGTTTCAAGGTTGCAAGATGGCACCGGCAAGCAAGAAGTAGGTTTGAAGTGTGTCTACTTCAATGCCAGGAGCACCCAAAATAAGGTGGGTGAGCTTGCAGCATGGGTTGGCACCTGGGACTTCGATGTTGTGGCCATTTCGGAGACATGGATAGAGCAGGTACAGGAATGGTTGTTGCAGATTCCTGGATTTAGATGTTTAAGAAAGAACAGAGAAGATGGTAAAATGGGGTAGGTGTGGCATTGTTAGTCAAGGACAGTATTACAGTGGCAGAAAGGGCATTTGAGGACTCGTCTACTGAGGCAGTATGGGCTGAGATTAGAAACAGGAGAGGAGAGGTCACCCTGTTGGGAGTTTTCTATAGGCCTCCGACTCGTTCCAGAGGAAAGGATAGCAAAGATGATTCTGGATAGGAGCAAGAGAGCCCTTTCTGATGAAGGGCTTATGTTCGAAACGTCGATTCTCCAGCTCCTCGGATGCTGCCTGATCTGCTGTGTTTTTTCAACACTACACTCTCGACTGGAAATATTATAGTTCATATACTTTAAACGGGTCAGTTTTTGTCCAACGTGTGCAGGAGGGATTTCAGACACAGTATGTAGACAGGCTGACAAGGGGTGATGCCATATTGGATTTGGTACTGCGTAATGTATCTGACCCGGTGTTAGATTTGGAGGTAGGTGAGCACTTTGGTGATTGTGACCACAAATCGGTTACGTTTACTTCAGCGATGGAAAGGGATAGGTATATACCACAGAGCAAGTGTTATAACTGGGCGAAAGGCAATTAAGATGCAATTAGGCAAGATTTAGGATGCATAGGATGGGGAAGGAAACTGCAGGGGATGGACAGAATTGAAAGTGGAGCTTATTCAAGGAACAGCTATTGGGTGTCCTCGATAAGTATGTATCTGTCAGGCAGGGAGGAAGTAGTCAATCAAGAGAGCTGTGGTTTACTAAGGAAGTTGAATGTCTTGTCAAGAGGAAGAAGGTTTATGTTAGGATGAGATGTGATGGCTCAGTTAGGGCGATTGAGAGTTGCAAGTTAGCCAGGAAAGACCTAAAGAGAGAGAGCTAAGAAGAGCCAGGAGGAGACGTGAGAAGTTGTTGGCAGATCGGATCAAGGAAAACCCTGAAGCTTTCTATAGGTAAGTCAGGAATAAGAAAAATCATTAAAGTAAGATTGGGGCCAATCAAGGATAGTAGTGGGAAGTTGTGCGTGGAGTCAGAGGAGGTAGGGGAAGAGCTAAATGAATACTTTTCATCATTATTCACACTAGAAAAAGCCAATGTGGTCGAGGAGAATGCTGAGATACAGGCGACTAGACTAGATGGGATTGAGGTGCAGGAGGAGGAAGTGTTAGCAATTCTGGAAAGTGTGAAAATAGATAAGTCCTCTGGGCTGGATGGGATTTATCCTAGGATTCTCTGGGAAGCCAGGGAGGAGATTGCAGAGCCTTTGGCTTTGATCTTTATGTCATCATTGTCTACAGGAGTAGTGCCAGAAGACTGGAGGATAGCAAATGTGGTTCCCCTGTTCAAGAAGGGGAGTAGAGACAACCCGGGTAATTATAGACCAGTGAGTCTCACTTCGGTTGTGGGTAAAGTGTTGGAAAAGATAGGATTTATAATCATTTAGAGAGGAATAAGTTGATTAGGGATAGTCAATGCAGTTTTGTGAAGGGTCGTGCCTCACAAACCTTATTGAGTTCTTTGAGAAGGTAGCTAAACAGGTGGATGAGGGTAAAGCGGTTGATGTGGTGTATATGATAAGGTTCCCCATGGTACGCTATTGCACAAAATACAGAGGCATGGGATTGAGGGTGATTTAGCAGTTTGGATCAGGAATTGGTTAGCTGAAAGATGACAGAGGGTGGTGGTTGATGGGAAATATTCATCCTGGAGTTCAGTTACTAAATGACCTGGATGAGGGCGTAGAAGGGTGGGTTAGTAAATTTGCAGACGACACTAAGATCGGTGGAGTTGTGAATAGTGCTGAAGAATTTTGCTGGTTCCAGAGGGACATGGATAAGCTGCAGAGCTGGGCTGAGAGATGGCAAATGGAGTTTAATGGGGAAAAGTGTGAGGTGATTCCCTTTGGTCGGAGTAACCGGAATATAGAGTACTGGGCTAATGGTAAGGTTCTTGGTAGTGTAGATGAGCAGAGAGATCTTGGTGTCCTGGTAGATCCCTGAAAGTTGCCATTCAGGTTGACAGGGTTGTTAAGAAGGTATATGGTGTGTTAGTTTTTATTGGTAGAGAGATTGAGTTTCGGAACCAGGAGGTTATGCTGCAGCTGTACAAAACTCTGGTGCGGAGGCACTTGGAGTGTTGTGTACAGTTCTGGTCACCGCATTATAGGAAGGATGTGGAAGCTTTGGAAAGGGTGCAGAGGAGATTTACCAGGATGTTGCCTGGTATGGAAGGAAGGTCTTACAAGGAAAGGCTGAGGGACTTGAGGCTGTTCTCGTTAGAGAGAAGGAGGTTGAGAGGCGACTTAATAGAGACATACAAGATAATCAGAGGGTTAGATAGGGTGGACAGGGAGAGCCTTTTTCCCCAGATGGGGACATAACTTTAAATTGAGGTGTGATAGATAAAGGACAGATGTCAGGGGTAGTTTCTTTCCTCAGAGAGTAGAAGGGCCATGGGATGCACTGCCTGCAATTGTCATAGACTCACCAACTTGAAGGGTGTTTAAATGGACTTTGGATAGATATATGGACGGGAATGGAATAGTGTAGGTTAGATGGGTTTCAGATTGGTTCCACAGGTCGGCACAACGTAGAGGGCCGAAGGGTCTGTACTGCGCTGGAATGATCTAAGATAGTAGAGGGTCAATACGTTATGGTTGGTCCAGGTGTCAGGGAGGGGGATGAGAGCTTCTCTGTTTCAGCTGCTTGTCTTTGGGAAAGGTCAGGGTGGGAATCTGGGTGAGTGTGGGAGATGGAGAGAGAGAGCAGGAGGGCAGGCCAGTCGGCAGAGCTGATCCCAGGTCTGGGTGTAAGCTGGAGCTTGGACACTGGGAGGTTGGCAGGACAGTTTAGCCTGACTGCTCACTATTGGGGTCTGTGCCTGGCAGACCTTGGGAGGGAGTGTGCAGTGTTTGGGGCACGTGTGTGGGCACCGCAGGGGCTTCTGGGCATTATCAAAATGACACTTCAACCTCCGTTTTGTTGTTGGTTTAAAGTTTGACTCTTTGATCCCTTGCACGGGCTGACACCCTTTTAGTTTGTTTTTTTAAATTCAAATGATTTTGAAAGAGCTCCAGCCTCTAAAACCTTAGAGGGACAAGGGCAGCAGGTACGTGGGCACACTCCCCTTCCCCATCCTGAAGTGGGAATATATCGGCCGTCCCTTCAGTGTCACTGGGACCGGATTCTGGAACAGTTTCCCTACACCGCGGTGTCTCCCCCCCCCCCCCCGCCAAACCTCCTCCAGGACAGGGAGGGGTGAGTAACAGCTGCTGGTCCAGCCAGCTATACCCACGTCCCGTGAACAACTTTCCTCCCAAGTGAAAGAGAGAGGAGGTGGGCCGAGGCTAATGGGGAGCAGAAACACTGATTCAGTCAGTGGGCTGAATGGTCTGGAATGTCTGTGTGTGTGTTTACTGCACAGCCTGGGATCAGCCTTTGTCATTTTGTTTTCCATTCGGCACCCCAGTAATGTCATCACCTTTCTTAATGTCCACTATTCATACAAGCTTTTTGTTTCTAATTTATTCCAACAAACTGCAATGCTGCACGTCTTTATTTTCCTAATTTATTTTTCCTGAAAATTTAGACTGAAGAATGTGCACTGAGGTACCTTTGTATGTTAATGCCAACTCATAAAGTTTTCACTCTCCTCCTCTGAGTACTAGCGGCACGTTGGCACAGCGGTTAGCACTGCTGCCTCACAGTGCCTGAGACCCAGGTTCAATTCCTGACTCAGACGACTGACTGTATGGAGTTTGCACGTTCTCCCCGTGTCTGTGTGGGTTTCCTCCGGGTTCCTCCCACAGTCACAAAGATGTGCGGGTCAGGTGAATTGGCCATGCTAAATTGCCCGTAGTGTTAGGTAAGGGGTAAAGGTAGGGGTATGGGTGGGTTGCGCTGCGGCGGGTCGGTGTGGACTTGTTGGGCTGAAGGGCCTGTTTCCACACTGTAAGTAATTGAATCTAATCTAAAGCTCGTTTGATTGGAAGTTGCTGAGGACCCAAGCCTCTATGCTGTTCCTCGTTACTGCTGCTGCTGTAACTGTACGTTGTCTCTCCTTGTTGTAACCAGGCTTCGACTTTAACTCAAGGCCTGGAGAGGATTCCAGACCAGCTGGGTTACCTTGTCATCAGTGAAGATGGAGTCCTGTCTGTGAGTCTGACTCAGGGCGGCGGGGGGGCCACGGTGTGATCAGAGAACAAAGGGGAGGGAACTCCCCTCGGAGTTTGAGGGCTGCTGCTGGAGGGGGAGAGGTTTAGGGTATGGGTCGGAGCTGGCTGGAGCTCAGGAGAAGGTGTGTGTGAGGAATGGCAGGATAGCTGAGGCATCAACTCGACATCTCTCTGTCAACCAGGAAGGGCCATCGAAATGGAGCAGACAGGTGCGCCCCCTCCGATAGGGTAGTGCTTCCCCGGCGCTGGCCCTCCGGCGGTGCGGCACCCTCTCGGTGCTGATCCTCCGACAGGGCGGCGCTTTCCCTCCGATGGTGTGGCGACCCCTCAGCACTGACCCTTCGGTGCGGTGCCCCC
This sequence comes from Hemiscyllium ocellatum, assembly GCF_020745735.1. Lineage (NCBI taxonomy): Eukaryota > Metazoa > Chordata > Chondrichthyes > Orectolobiformes > Hemiscylliidae > Hemiscyllium > Hemiscyllium ocellatum. Next base: position 5,988,775 of record NC_083444.1, on the reverse strand, counting down.
TCGGTGCTGACCCTCCGACGGTGCGGTGCCCCCTCGGTGCTGACCCTCCGACGGTGCGGTGCCCCCCTCGGCTATGACCCTCCGACGGTGCGGCGCCCCCCTCGGCGCTGACCCTCCGACAGGGCGACATCGTGTTGCCTTTGGGAACTTTATCCTGAAACTTGGAGCGTTGCTGTGTGAGGTGGGAGCTATAGAACCTTCAGAGCCAATAGACAGTCACCCAGCAAGGGGATTGGGGAGGGGGGCGCGTTGGGAAGGAGGGGGAGCTAGCCAGCAAGGGAAGGGCTGTTTCCGAAGGGCTGCCCATTGACTTGCAGCCTGGTGTATGGCGCTGATTGAAGCCAGGCTCCAGCCTCTTGGCTGCCGAGGTGTGAGCTGGGCGCAGCAGCAGTGTTAGCGAAGGGGCGTTGCTCTCTGACAGGTGTGTGTTTGGGTTCAGTCGGCAGGTGAGATGGAGAACGATGAACACGCTGCTGGAGTGATCATGCGCATGATGCAGACGGCTGTCAAACTCTGCATGAACGGCAGCAGCGAACCGTTCTTCAAGAGAATGTCCGGTACGTTAGCGTGCTGCGCTGTCCCTCAGGGTGGGACTGAAAGCCGAGAGGGGAACAGGAAGCAGTGGCGTGCTCCTGTGCATGAAACTACCCTCTGACTGAGGATGACGGCCAGAACACTGTGGAACAGTAATAAGATATCCACATGGGCAGCTCTCCTCGGTCAGTGTGGGATTTCAGCTCCCCTTCACTTTTTTTTTTGTTTTGTTAATGGGGACAGGGAGGGGAAAGATGGGGAAGGTCACTCAGCCCTGACCTGCCATTCGGGGAGATCACAGCCAATCTCTGCACCCTAGCTCCATCTACCCACCTTGGCCAGTCAACCCTTCCCCAACGCAGAGAACATCTAGCCCTGTCCGCTCTGAAGTTTGCAGTCAGACCTGAGAATCTGCTCATTTTTTTTTTTAAATTTGGGGAGAGGGGCGAGCAGGAGAGAGACAGGATTTCCCATTCATAGTGTCTCCGACCGTGTGGAAACAGGACATTGGGTCCATTTGAGGACATGTCAACCCTCTGAACGGTACCCCACCTAGAGCCACCCAAGGCCTGGAACCTCACATTCACCACGGCCAATCCACCCTAACCTGCACATCCTTGGGCACTATGGGACAATTCACCACGGCCAATCCACCCTAACCTGCACATCCTTGGGCACTATGGGACAATTTAGCACGGCCAATCCACCCTAACCTGCACATCCTTGGGCACTATGGGACAATTCACCACGGCCAATCCACCCTAACCTGCACATCCTTGGGCACTATGGGACAATTCACCACGGCCAATCCACCCTAACCTGCACATCCCTGGGCACTATGGGACAGTTTAGCACGGCCAATCCACCCTAACCTGCACATCCCTGGGCACTATGGGACAGTTTAGCACGGCCAATCCACCCTAACCTGCACATCCCTGGGCACTATGGGACAATTTAGCACGGCCAATCCACCCTAACCTGCACATCCCTGGGCACTATGGGACAATTTAGCACGGCCAATCCACCCTAACCTGCACATCCCTGGGCACTATGGGACAATTTAGCACGGCCAATCCACCCTAACCTGCACATCCCTGGGCGCCATCTGGTGTTGGCTTAGAGAACTGGTTATGTGCCTTTAAAAGGGTGCGCAGTGCGGTGAATAAGAAAGTGAGGAAAATCAACCGTAGTACCGATGAAGCAAAGAACATTAAATGTTTATGTTGGGATGGAGAGGAAATAGACCCTTCAGTCCAACCCGTCCATGCCGCCCAGATATCCAAACATAACCTAGTCCCACCTGCCAGCACCCGGCCCATATCCCTCCAACCCCTTCCTGTTCATATCCCCATCCAGATGCCTTTTAAATGTTGTAATTGTACCAGCCTCCACCACTTCCTCTGGCAGCTCATTCCATACATGTACCACCCTCTGTGAAAAAGGTACCCCTTAATCCCTTTAATATCATTCCCCCTCCACCATCTATGTTTGGATTCCCCTATCCTGGGGAAGAGAGCTCATCTATACACCCCATCCACACCCCTCACGGTTTTAATAGACCTCTATAAGGTCACCCCTCAGCCTCCGCCCCTCCATGGAGACAAGTTTACCAACTAATTAACGGGTGAATCAGACTTAGAAGGATGTGACGCTGAATGGGGAATGTCAATGGTGATTTAACCCATGTTATCACTGCAGTGGGATCTGGGTAGAGAATCCGCTCCTGTTAACCACATCGTTGGGTCACCATTTCTCCTGTGCTAAGCAGCGGGAGTGGCCCCTCAAACCTGCTGTAACATTTTGTACACACACCTCGGCCTCCACACCATGTTCCTGCCTGTCCACTACTTTTCAACTTGTTTCCAAATTAAATAGCCATCACTTCAATAAGGCATTCGACAAGGTTCCCCATGGGAGACTGATTAGCAAAGTTAGATCTCACGGAATACAGAGAGAACTAGCCATTTGGATACAGAACTGGCTCAAAGGTAGAAGACAGGATGGTGGTGGAGGGTTGTTTTTCAGACTGGAGGCCTGTGACCAGTGGAGTGCCACAAGGATCGGTGCTGGGCCCTCTACTTTTTGTCATTTACATAAATGATTTGGATGCGAGCATAAGAGGTACAGTTAGTAAGTTCGCAGATGACACCAAAATTGGAGGTGTAGTGGACAACGAAGAGGATTACCTCCGATTACAACAGGATCTGGACCAGATGGGCCAATGGGCTGAGAAGTGGCAGATGGAGTTTAATTCAGATAAATGTGAGGTGCTGCATTTTGGGAAAGCAAATCTTAGCAGGACTTATACACTTAATGGTAAGATCCTAGGGAGTGTTGCTGAACAAAGAGACCTTGGAGTGCAGGTTCATAGCTCCTTGAAAGTGGAGTCGCAGGTAGATAGGATAGTGAAGAAGGCGTTTGGTATGCTTTCCTTTATTGGTCAGAGTATTGAGTACAGGAGTTGGGAGGTCATGTTGCAGCTGTACAGGACATTGGTTAGGCCACTGTTGGAATATTGTGTGCAATTCTGGTCTCCTTCCTATCGGAAAGATGTTATGAAACTTGAAAGGGTTCAAAAAGATTTACAAGGATGTTGCCAGGGTTGGAGGGTTTGAGCTACAGGGAGGGGCTGAACAGGCTGGGGCTGTTTTCCCTGGAGTGTTGGAGGCTGAGGGGTGACCTTATAGAGGTTTACAAAATTATGAGGGGCATTGATAGGGTAAAGAGGCAAAGTCTTTTCCCTGGGGTTGGGGAGTCCAGAACTAGAGGGCATAGGTTTAGGGTGAGAGGGGAAAGATATAAAAGAGACCTAAAGGGAAATGTTTTTACTGAGGGTGGTACGAATATGGAATGAGCTTCCAGAGGAAGTAGTGGAGGCTGGTACAATTGTGACATTTAAGAGGCACTTGGATGGGGATATGAATAGGAAGGGTTATGGGGATATGGGCCGGATGCTGGTAGGTGGGTTGGGATATCTGGTCAGCATGGACGGGTTAGACCGAAGGGTCTGTTACCGTGCTGTACATCCCTACGACGACTGAAAGTTACTCAGTGTCCCAAAATCCACCGCACTGCAGGGGAGTGAATGCCGCAGATTTGTGACCCTTTGAGAGAAGCAGTTCCTCCCCATCTCTGTTTTAAACCAGCTGCCCCGTGTGCTGAAGCTCCGACTCTCGTTCTACATTGCCTCACCTCAGGAAACATCCTCTTTCCTTCTACTCTGTTAATCGCCTTTAGCATCTTATAGACCTGATGATGTGGGCAAAAGTGGGATCAGTTTGCTATTTACCGAGTGCGGTACCCATTTTGGTTAACACACAGTAAAGATATTAGCAGATTAAGGGGATAGTGTGCGGAAACTGGCGGGGAAGGGGAAAATTAGCCACAATCTAGTTGGAAGGCAGAACAGGTTGATGGGGAAGGCAGGAGGGCTAATCTTCTCCATGGATCCTGTGGTAATGGGATGAGTGAGAGGCCTTGTAAAGGTAGGGTCAGCACTTGGGCACTAACTCTAACAGGACTCTGTCACCTGCAGTGGTATTCGGAGAGCACACATACATGGCAACCATCTCTGGTCAGAAAGTGTTTGTGGTGAAAAGGCACAATAATCCTCACGAAGCGGTTGAGGTGTGACAGTGAGAGAGCGAGCGATGGAGCTGCTCCTGTTCCTGACGGCGTGGCTCGTGTTTCCTGCAGACTTTGGACACCAATTTGTTTCCTGCGGTGACTCCTGAACCCTCTGTTTCGGAGCAGCTCACTCCTTCGCAATCAGCCAGCGAGAACCTTAACATAACGTGGCGCATCTTCTCACTGACTCCTTTCGCACGGTTTGACAATCACTGAAACTGTGAAGCTGTTCGACTAAATTATTTTTCTTCCCCTCAATTTTTTTTGCATTAACCAGTTAAAAAAATATATTTCAAAATGCATTGGTCTAAATCCCACCAGACTCTTCCTCCATCGTGAGAGTGGGTGAAATTTAGACAGTTACTGTACTGTGGAACCCACTGTTGTTTCTTAACTTGTAACTTGCGATGTTTAAGTCACAATAAACTTGTGATACACACATGATTTCCATTATTTTTTCTCGTTCCCATCGGGGCTGATGTTTGGGGGGAAGAGGGGCAAACATTTAGGCTGCAGATGTGAAAAGTATGTCCCCAAACTTGCAATCTGTCCAAACCCAGAACAACAAGGGAAGCACAGTCAATGGGACCATACAGCACGGCCAATCCACCCTAACCTGTGCATCCCTGGGCACTATGGGACAATTTAGCATGGCCAATCCACCCTAACCTGCGTATCCCTGGGCACTACGGGACAATTTAGCACGGCCAATCCACCCTAACCCGCGCCTCCCTGGGCACTACGGGACAATTTAGCACGGCCAATCGACCCTAACCTGCACATCCCTGGACTGTGGGTGGAAACTGGAGCACCCAAACAATCTGTTGTTTGCACAGTTGCTGTGAGGTAGCAGTGCGAACCACTGAGCCACCGCATCATCCATGGGCTGGACAACAAATGGGCCTGTGTGTTAATAAAGGCACGTTGCTATCATTTGCAGTTACTACCAGGTTTAAAACAAATTTGTACGAGATTTTTTTCTGTAAGAATAATAGGATGGTTATGGTAGGGGATTTTAACTTTCCAAACATCGACTGGGACTGCCATAGTGTTAAAGGTTTAGATGGAGAGGAATTTCTGAAGTGTGTACAAGACAACTTTCTGATTCAGTATGTGGATGTACCTACTAGAGAAGGTGCAAAACCTGACCTACTCTTGGGAAATAAGGCAGGGCAGGTGACTGAGGTGTCAGTGGGGGAGCACTTTGGGGCCAGTGACCATAATTCTATTAGTTATAGAATAGTGATGGAAAAGGATAGACCAGATCTAAAAGTTGAAGTTCTAAATTGGAGAAAGGCCAATTTTGATGGTATTAGGCAAGAACTTTCAAAAGCTGATTGGGGGCAGATGTTCGTAGGTAAAGGGACGGCTGGAAAATGGGAAGCCTTCAGAAATGAGATAATGAGATTCCAGAGGGCCGGGTGCTGGCAGGTGGGACTAGATTGGGTTGGGATATCTGGTCAGCATAGACGGGTTGGACTGAAGGGTCTGTTTCCGTGCTGTACATCTTTATGACTCTATGATCCAATCTCTCTTCATACACCTGTCCTGCAAACCAACAGAGCTGCCCCTGAGAAGGGCACTGCTTGTCACAGGCCACTCCGGTGTTTCCTTTCTTCCTGGTGGTGGAAACTGGATAAAGATTCGTGCACCTTGTGTCTCACGCCTGCACACACCCAACATGGGGGCTGGGGGAAAAATAAGCACTACCGCAGTTAGGTGGTAGTGTGTGGGGGGAGGGGGTTAAAAATAAACAGGAGGGTCGGACATCCAACAAAAGAGGAAAAAGAAATAGAGCAACAGAGCTAACCCGTTCTGCCTTTTGCAGCCATGCTGAAGGGAAAGTAGATTTCCAAGTCAAGATGGAGTGTGGCTTCAAAGGGAACTCCCATGTTCCTGCTGCCTTTGTTCTACAAGTGCGTTTGGAAGGTGCTGTGGTGAGTTTCTGCAGAACAGATGGTACACACTGCTGTGACTGAGTGTCGGGGGGAATGTTTGGGGACGTGCTCCCAATCAAGCAGGGGGCTGCTTTGTCCCTGGATGGTGTTGAGCTTCTTGAGTGTTGTTGGAGCTGCTCCCCCCCACCCCCCCATCCAGGGGCAAGGGGGGAGTATTTCCCTAACCCTCCCTGACTTGTCGATGGTAGGACAGGCTTTGTGGGGGGGGGGGGGGGGGGAAGTCAGGAGTTACTCGCTGCAGGATTCGCAGCCTCTGACCAGCCCACCCAAAGTGAGGTGGAACCCCTTGGCCCTGTGGAAGGTGGAGAGGCATGTGGGGGCAGTCAGGAGGTGAGTTGCCCCCCGCTGCTGCCCCTGACTTGCTCTTGTAGCCACAGCGTTTCTATAGCAGGAAGCAAAGTAGAATAAACTGACTGCGGAACGTCCAGGTGATGAACAGGCATTTATTTCCAACAGTGCGACATACCATGACCAGAACATACGAGCAGTTAGGACAGGTCCAGCGAGCAGCACAGCCCCACGGGGAGGCAGCAGGGAAGGGAGTTCTGTGCAGTGACACGGATTGTTACAACCCCCCCTGACCCTCCTCCCCCCCGTGACAGTAAACACAGCAGCTCGAAAAAACATCAGACATACACAAGAGATTCCAGTTTTCCCAATATTAAAACAATATCACACAGTGAATAAGTTACATTTAAATAAAGTGCATTTTATCATCAAACGTATCTTTCAAAAAAAAAAGTCTTTGTACCAAAAGCCTGATGCTTTTTGGGGGATCAGATCCTTTCAAGTATACAGTGTACTTGCTTCAGTAGTGTAGTCCACGGTAATGGGTTTATTCCCTTACAAACACTGCGATTGGGGGAAAGGAGAATATTAGAGCTGCTTAGCCTGACCACTGGCTCTGGATTCCTGCAATTATTCCAATCCTAGTAGCTCAGCACAAGGGCTTCCCAGAGGTAGCTGATGGGAGTGATCTCACTGAACAGGGCTGACCCCTGGACTGCTGCAGCAAACACAACCACTGTCTGCAGCGAGTGGGGGACCGTGCTTTCTGAGAGAAGGTGCTCACGGTGTGGGAAGGATGTTGCTCCCAGGTACTCTCCCCCCACCCCCTCCCTCCCCACCCTGTTCGCTGTTGTTAGCTCTCCCCACACCCTCTATGTGCATCTGGGGGATGGGGTAATCTTTCAGGGATCAGGGTAGTTGGGTCCTTCTGACCCCCCTCCAAGGGGAAACGAGAGCAACGTTGGGACTGTTGGCGATCTGAGGAGATCTCAGATTTCTCTGACTCTGGCAGACTCCCACCCTTCTGCTTATTCCTCAACCCCAGTGGTTTCTTGGATGGGTACAGGCCGTTGTTCAGAACGCAACGGTTCTCTGCTCCCCGTTCGGCGTTGGGCTCTGTTCAAAGACAAAGCTCTCCAGCCACCACGGAGTGAGCTGTGGCCCTGGGGGTGGAGGGGAAGGACGTGTGTGCACGGGCAAAAGGGGGCCGGTGAACTGTTATCTTCAGCCCTCCTGCACCAGAGATTCGGGAAGGAGGTGTGAAACCCCAGACCTGCTGACCTCTGGGGCAGTGCACTGGTTTGAGAGGTACCAGGGGAACACCACAGTGTGTGTGTGCACCGAGGGACGGCCCCTTTACTGTGAAGGCTCCTCAAAGGCAGAGAGTAGGCAGGCCCAGGCTCCCCCTCCCTTCACCACTGGCTGCACCGCCTCCCCCTCCCCCTCCAGTGAAAGCACCCAGCCCCACCGCACTGGCGACCCTGGGGTCACCGGACAGAACCCCAATTCCCCGGGAAACCGGCCTGGCCTACCTGACCAGCAGGTCACTGGGTCCTCACCCACCTCCGATCCCAGCAACACTCTCGCTCAGGGGGACCACCTCAGTGTCCATGGTGAGTGGCAAGAGGAGAGGGGGGGGTGGGCGGGGAGGGGGAAGAGGGTCTCACAAATTGTGAGCGTAACTGGGAGCAGCAACAGGGCATTCAGCTCCTCGATGCTGTGGCCTCGACTCCACTCTCCTGTTCACCCTCCGAGACCCTCGTTGGTCAAACATTTGGCTGAAATCTTTCCAAGGACCCTGCCTCCCTCACTGGAGTAAGAGTTTCAGATGCGTGCCTCTCACAGATACACATCTCTTCCCCTCACTCCCCCTCTCTGAAATGACAGGGCCCTAATTTTTAAGAGATTTAGGAAGTCAGGCCACACGTCCCACCTCCTCGGCTTTGGGCAAATCTCTCCCCAGTGGGTAGGGGCAGCAGAGGCCAGGGTTCGGGTGAGCAACCCGGGACAAGGTAGCAGAATACTGTAGGGTTTAAAAAAAAGGGACATTGACTGACGAGAGGCAATCCCTGATCGGCTCCTATCGCACGTTGGCATCTCTCTTGTTGGTCAGGACAACACTGGTGTTGGGCAGTTGTGTGTGTGTGTGTGTGCGCGCGCGTGCGCGCGAGCACACGCTCGGATCAGCGATCGTAACTCACATTCACAGCTCAGTGTTAGAACTCAAGTGCAAAATTCACTTTCCAAAAACAAAATAAAAAGATGCTTGATTATCCATCGTGAGTACAGACACATCATCACATTTAGCAAGGTAAAAAAAAACATCAAACAACTTAATATCCTGGGTGACCACCCACCACCACAAACATTTAGGTCCACGGGATTAGCGAGGAGGCCATCACACCTTTGTTTTTAACGCTCCTGCTCCTTGGTTGGCTCAGGGGGAGGGGGGTTTGAGAACCCACTGAACACTTTGCCCACTCTGTTCACAACTGGATCATCTGGAGTGAGGCCACAGCACTGGGCAGGAGTGTGCAGTAAACAGAGACCCAGGGGGCAGGGCAGAGGGCAGACAGAGACGGTGTTGGGAATGCACTCGCGTTAGACAGTACGAAACGGGAGCAGGGGAGAGGCCACGTGGCCCCTCCAACCCTGCTCCGCCATTCAATCATGGCTGATGCGATGTTCCTCACTCTCCCCTCGATGGATCAAGAACTGGTCTTTTGTTTATTGGCACGGCTCAGCAGTGAGGAGAGTGCCGTGTGATTACATTAGATTAGGTTACTTACAGTGTGGAAACAGGCCCTTCGGCCCAACAAGTCCACACTGACTCGCCGAAGCGCAACCCACCCATACCTAACACTACGGGCAATTTAGCATGGCCAATTCACCTGACCCGCACATCTTTGGACTGTGGGAGGAAACCGGAGCACCCGGAGGAAACCCACGCAGACACGGGGAGAACGTGCAAACTCCACACAGTCAGTCGCCTGAGGCAGGAATTGAACCCGGGTCTCTGGCGCTGCGAGGCAGCAGTGCTAACCACTGTGCCACCGTGCTTGGGTGAACGGTGCATTTGCAAACATGCCAGGACAAACGGCAACTGGGAACGACGAGACCTGACGCTTGCCCAGCCAACACCGCGGTGCAGGAATGGGCTGGACCCCTCGCTGACCACAGGGCTAACTCCCACCACGGTGGCTGGGGGAGGGGGCAGGCCAGTGCAATGTACGCAGCGAGCGCTTGGGAACAGGGGCTGAGACTGGCTGCTCGCCTGTGGGATGGGAGACGGTGGTGGTGAGGGGCTCTGGGCACCTTGCAGCAAATGATAAAACTGGGGGGGGGCAGGGGAACGGTTTCATTTCTGAGCAGCTGCTCCTCCCTAGAGTTTTGATTGTACCCTGTCTGTCCACGTTTAACAACGCGCCCTCCTCCTGCCCTTCCTTCCCAACATAAACCTCCGATAGCTCACGCTCTCTACCCCCAATCCCACCAGGATGGAAACTCGACGCACCCACAGCAACCTCGATTATCCAAATTTCAGATTATCCAGCAAGCTCCCGATGCTCGGCTGCACTGTGTTATCTGGCATTCGATTCACTGAACAAACCACTCCTCACCCATGCCTTTCAGATAATCACGGTTTCTCTGGTAGGTTTAAAATCACAGCAGCTGCCGTTTGATGTCAAAGACAAGTGCACACTGATCTCCTATCTGCAGGGGCTTGTCCACAAGAGAGTGGGGAGGGGTGGAAGGTACGCTGGAATTATGTAAACTTCTCCTCCAACCCCCACCTGGAGCTGGTGTGTTCAGCTGAGTGCTAGATACCTTCGGAAGGGGGTATTAGCCTCAGATGGGGAGATTTACCAGAATGAGCCTGGGGACTCAAAGGGTTAAAAATGTGTTGCTGGAAAAGCGCAACAGGTCAAGCAGCAGGAGAGTCGACGTTCGGCCATGATTCATTCCTGAAGAAGGGCTTATGCCCGAAATGTCGATTCTCCTGCTCCTTGGATGCTGCCTGACCTGCTGCGCTTTACCAGCAACACATTTTCAGCTCTGATCGCCAGCATTTGCAGTCCTCACTTTCTTTTTGACTCAAAGGGTTAAATTGCTTTAATGTGCTCAAATCCGGGCGATCTGGGGGTAAATGTTTGAGATGATTGAAGAAGCTGACAGCGCAGATCAAGAGAAACCCGCTCCCCTCTGCTGGTGGGTTAAGATGATGTCAAATAGGAGCAGGAGGCGGCCATGTAGCCCTTCAGTATGGTCCATCAGGGCTGACTGCCTCTCTCCCCTATGTTAAATTGAATGAGGTTTATTGTCTCATGTACGCTGATGGGTCCAGTGAAATGTGCCCCCGTGAGGTTTCGGTTGCAGGGAGCTGACTCAATGACGTGTCAGCACAACACCACACTGCCAACCTCTCGCCAAGAGAGGGCTTGGCAAAGGATTGCAGATTCTTCAACAAACATTACTCGAGGTTTTGCACCACAGTCTCCAATCAGCCCCCTCCCGGCTCTCTCAGACTGGGGGGGGCAGCACAGGCTCAGAGAGATGGACAGCACGGAAACAGACCCTTCGGTCCAACCTGACCAGATAACCCGACCCAATCCAGTCCCACCTGCCAGCAAACACGTACGGGCGTAGATGTAGAGGAAGGAAGAAATACAAACGGAAATTCCTGCTATCGAGAGTTGCAGAAGGTGGTTTGATCAAAATTCTGCTTCCCTCATTCCTGGGGGAATTGGTGAACTCCCGGAGACCCTCACAGATCATTCCCAATACCTTTAACAGCAGGGCAGGGTGCAGCGGAAGGGCAGGGATATACACTCTGCGGAGACCTCGCGGTGCAAACCTCTCTTAACTGGCCCTGTGGCGGTGGGGTTTTTAAAAAGGTGATTTTGTCCTTTTTTTTCTTAAAACAGAGGCAGAGGCGTCGAGGTGTCTACTCGGAAAGGTTGGAACAGTAGAAGCAGCCTGGCTGGGTGTGGCCAGCTCTCACAAACCAGGAGTTTGAGTTTTATTTTGTAATGTTTAGGTTTTAGCTTTAGAGCAGTTGCTCCTATGGGTCTGAAGTAGTGGAACCTACTTTTCCCCCGTCGCTCAATTCGAGCTAGAAGCTGGGGGGCTCGGTCGGAATCTGCTTTTATTTTTAACCAAGGGGTGCGTTTATGAGATGTTACGATATTGGAACAGCTTTTTTTTTTAAGCAGTAGATTTAGAATCCCTACAGTGTAGAAACAGGCCCTTCAGCCCAATAAGTCCACACCGACTCTCCGAAGAGAAACGCACCCAGACCCAATTCCCTAACCAACATTTACCCCTGACTAATCCACCCTAACCTGCACATCCCTGGGCACTATGGGACAATTTAGCACGGTCAATCCACCCTAACCTGCACATCCCTGGGCACTATGGGACAATTTAGCACGGTCAATCCACCCTAACCTGCACATCCCTGGGCACTATGGGACAATTTAGCACGGTCAATCCACCCTAACCCGCACATCTTTGGACTCTGGGAGGAAACCAGAGCACCCAGAGGAAATCCACACAGACACGGGGAGAATGTGCAGACTCCACACAGACAATCGACTGAGGGTGGGATCGAACCCAGGTCCTTGGCGCTGGGAGGCAGCAGTGCTAACCACTGAGACACCGCGCCAACCTTTAATTAATTAGCAACAGGCATCTGCTAATCGGTTAAGTTTTCCAATAGAGTTAAATTCTTCTTGTATTTTAACCATAGCATTTGAATAAATGGTGTTTTGTTTAGCACAGAGTAACGTGACCAGTCAAACTGCATCTGGGACACAGCACTGCCTTTACTGTAACAGGAGGTCTGACTCCAGGCTCTCTCCTTCAGATATTTCAAGGGGATGCGATCTGGTCTAGAACAGACCATGGTCACTATCAAGGCTAGCTGAGATGTTGGTCATTGTTAATGTACACGGCCTGCACTGAAGGGTCAAATCCAAAACCCCGACCCGTCCAAACACTGTCCTGTCGTCGGGATCTCCTTCCTGCAGTCACCCGCAATGTTACATGGGCTGGAACTGACTATTCCAGGCCAAGGTAATAGCTGCAGTGCTTAGCTAAACCCGTCAAGGCCGTCAGGTTAATGACCATCACATTCTCCTGGTGCTGCTCAGGGTAAAACACTCCCATTACATCGAGACACACACCATCTCCAGGCATGGTTTTACACTGTGAATGATTCTGGTGGCAGTGTGCAGCTGTATTCATTACCCACCAGGTAAGACGTCTCAAACTGAGCAGGGGTCAGCGATTTGTTTGGCTGGTGTTTGCCGGAGAGATGTACCAACCCTTCGGCCCGACTCGTCCACACCGACCAGATATCCAAAATTAAGCTAGGCCCGTTTGCCAGCACTTGGCCCATCTATTGAGCCGCTCTTGCAGAGAGCAGTGGGCTAGCACAGACAGGATGGGTGAATGGTTTCCGCTGAGGGCATTCTACTGATCTTTTTGTAATGCAGAGAGGGGGGGGGTCAGCCTCCCCCCACTGGAACCAATGGGATGGGAGCCTCAAGCCATTTGGTGTGATAGGTACGCAATCATAGAATCCCGACAGGCCATTTGGCCCAACCAGTCCTGGCTAACCCTCCAAACAGTAACCCCACTGTGGGAAAAGATCTGCCACCCTACCTACCCATAGCAGGCCCACACTGAACATAAGAAAGCAAACTTGGCCAGACTATACCAGAAACACCCAGAATACCTCAGCAATGACCAAGCAGGCTAACAAGTGAAACCAGTCAGCACTCACAGACAAGGGAATACACTTCCCAACACCCACTAACAATGCCACATCAACACAACTGTCCCAGGGCAGTCTCATACCCTGGCAATACCAAAGCCACACAAAGAACAAGTCAGACAGAGGGGCACCACCAAAGACCTCCCTCCCAGGACAGGACAATGGAAACACCTTACTGGTTCAAAAGAGATATTCTCCCCAACCTACAAAAGAGAAAGGGAATCTCCTGATCCCATTGATACTGTTGGGACGTTACGTTGCATCGAGAATCAGGACATTGTTCCAATAACTGGTTTCCAATTGTCCCCATTGTAACTGGATTACTCCAGTTCAAATACACTGTATCTTTCCCCATTTTAATTAACCTTCTTGTACAAGATTACTATAAAACCTGGCTTCTTCCTCAGCTCGAGGAAGAGAACCCTTAGTCTACCTGCACAGACCGTCAGTTCTGGGTCAGCCTCATCAATTTCTCTTCCAGCCATACTGCTTGTAATAAATAACCTGTCAGTTTCACCCGATCTGGTTTGTGAGATCTCGGCTTTACTGGGCTAATTTCTCTGACATATCCCCATCCAGATGCCTTTTAAATGTTGTAATTGTCCCAGCCTCCACCACTTCCTCATTCCATACACGTACCACCCTCTGTGTGGAAAAAGTTGCCCCTTCGGTCTCTTTTATATCTTTCTCCTCTCACCCTAAACCTATGCCCTCTAGTTCTGGACTCCCCGACCCCAGGGAAAAGACTTTGTCTATTTACCCTATCCATGCCCCTCATGATTTTATAAACCTCTATAAGGTCACCCCTCAGCCTCCGACACTCCAGGGAAAACAGCCCCAGCCTGTTCAGCCTCTCCCTGTAGCTCAAACCCTCCAACCCTGGCAACATCCTTGTAAATCTTTTCTGAACCCTTTCGGGTTCAATAACGCCTGATTGCAGGCTCTGGAGCAGGACAACTGAGGGTCAGTGAATCTAGTCTGTGCCACGGGAGCTGACTCAGTCAGCTTCCTTTCTCAAACCTGGAGTGCAGGGTCCAGTCACAGTCATCATTCTTCAGGGCAGAAGGGATTGACCAGAAAATGTTCCAGGGATCAGCTGCAAAAGCTTGGGCTGTCTTCCGAATGAGGGGGAGATTCTGATGGAGCCGCACAAGGTTCTGACAGGATTTGGAGAAGGTGTGTATACAGAAGCTGCTCCTACAAGGACCGGGGACACACACACACACGCGCACGCAGACACAGACACACACTCGCCTGCGCACGCAGACACACAGACGCACACTCGCACGCACACACACACAGTGACACACACACAGTGACACACACACAGTGACACACACACAGTGACACACACACAGACACAAGGTTTTGGATCAATGGGTATGGGTGGGGTGGGGGGAGGGAGATGAACCAACCTTCCGTCCGGCAGCAAGTGGCAGTGATGTGGAACAGAGGGGAGGGGAAGTGCAGACAGTGAATGATTTCCATAAGATAGAGGACAGACATCGTAGGGAAGGAAACTGGAAGGGATACCGCAGTCTGGGAATTCTTGGCACCGATCGGGTGGATGGTGAATACAGCCGCACACACCACCCAGAATCGATCGAAACCTTAAACCATACCTGTAGATGCTGAGTGTGTTAATTTAATTTTAAGCTGAGCAGCACAGAAAAAAAATTTCCATCAGAAAAATCCATATCCCTTTAAACCCTTCCTATCCATATCCCCAGCCTTTTAAATGCTGTAATTGTACCAGCCTCTACCGCTTCCTCTGGCAGCTCATTCCATACACGTACCACCCTCTGAGTGAAAACATTGCCCCTTAGGTCTCTTTTATATCTTTCCCCTCTCACCCTAAACCTATGCCCCTCTAGTTCTGGACTCCCCCACCCCAGGGAAAAGACCCTCTCTATTTATCCCAATGGGATGAGAGGAGGTTGGGGTATCTGGGGATGAGTTGGACTGAAGGGTCTGTTTCTGTGCTGTATATCTCGGTGACTCCACGTCACATTAACCAGAGACTCTCTACAGCTTTGGCTGCCATTACCCTCAACGGGAATTTCACAAATCATCAACTGTTCGGGGGGGGGATAGACAGACCCCCCGACAAAGACTGAAGCTCAGCATTGTTGATGGCGGGGGGAGCGGGCACCGTGCCAGGTGAGATCCCTTTGCCTGGGCGTCCGGCCTCTGCCCATGACATGACGTTCAAGACCCCACGCGTGCCAGGGAAGGGGAACAGAGATTTGGCGATCTCGATGGAGTTGGCAGCGCAATGCTCTGCCCCGGGGGGGTGGGGGTGGGGAGATGGAGGGGGAGCTGGGGTACTGGAGCAATGCGTAACAGCAGAAAGGTGGGAGGAGTTTCTACCAGCGCGGGAGACGGAATTGGAGCCCCGGGGTGGGGGGGAAAGAGGGGGATGCTGGCTAGGATTGTCACCCAAGCATTCAGTCGGGGGACCGGGGGAGGGGTTGGACTTTGATATTTCAACCCCCCCCTCCCCCCTGAAACACAAGGCGGGGGGCCATTTCGCTCGTGGACGCAGCTGATCTGCAGAGGGACATGTTTCTGTGGCACCCTCCCCCCATACAAGATGACTTTGGACACCACCCTGGGGGGGTGGGGGTGGTGGTTTCACCCAACACGAGACACGCGCTCACGACGGCCCGAAAGCGAGGGGACTGAGGGGCTTCCCAGGCCGCCGTGACGCAGGAAGAGCGACGGCCATTCAACAAAAACCAGCCCGGGGGGGGCCTCTCCCCGAGGGAGGGAGGGAGCGGTGAGCAGCGGGATGCTTGGCGCTGTCCCCTAGCTTCGCTGGAGGAGACAGCACCGGCCTCACTCCCCCCACCCCGCGCCCCCCTCCACATTCCCTACTTGACGGGCTCCACCACCAGCACCTTGCACTCTCGCTTGGCGATCTTGTCGACGGACAGCACGGCCTTTTCCGAGGGGAGGTAGAGCGGGCGGCCGATGGGGGAGCCCACGGGCGGGGTGATCGCTCGGCGCTCCATCACGCTCCCGGTCCTGGGGGGTGGGTGCAGAGAGAGAGAGACCTGGTCACTGAGGGCTGAGCATACAAAGATGATCAGAGGGTCAGATAAAGGTGGACAGTGAAGGCCTTTCTCCTCGGGTGGGGATGGCCAGCACGAGGGGACAGAGCTGGAAACTGAGGTACAGGACAGATGCCAGAGGTAGGGTCCTTACTCAGTAGTAGTCAGGGTGTGGAATGTCCCGCCTACAACAGTAACAGACTCACCAACTTTAAGGGGATTTACATGTTTGTTGGATAGACACATGGATGAGAATGGAATAGTGGAGGTTAGATGGGCTTCAGATTGGTTTAACAGGTCAGCACAACATCGAGGGCCGAAGGGCCTGGACTGTTCGATGTTAATAGCAGACAGCCCGGGATGGGGGGAGAGCACCTGGGAAGGTGACGTTCCCAATGGACAGAGGCCTGGATGGCGGACAGACTGGTGGGTGGGTGGGTGGGGGGGGGGGGGGGGGGGGAAGAGGGAATGCAGGTGGTCACTGGGAGAAACCGCCTCCAGGGGCCAAAGGGGGCAGAAGCAGAGAGCCCTATGCTGGTAGGGAGGCGGAGCGAGGAAGGAGCGTTAGTTTTATATAAACACAGGGAAGGGTTAGGATCTAGAGTGGACCGGGGTGGGGGGGGGGGGGGTCGGGGGGAGGGGGGTGGAGGCAGCTCTAACCCCCGGCTAACGGGAGAGAGCCGGGTGTGAGGAAACGAGCTGGGCCGGAGGGGGTTAACAGCCATGGATCCAACAGACTCACAACAGATGGGCCAAAGGGTCTCCGTCAATCCTTCTCTGAAGGAGATGGAGCGCGATATCCAGCTGGGGGAGGCCGGGGAGGGTGTCTGAGATCCTGAACCTGCACAAATTGGATGAGCAGTGCTGCCGTCAAACCCTGAACCCAACCGGACCCGGTGACCGGTGCGATCCTGTCCAGCTACATCACCCTGCGAGGTATCGCCCTCCCTATCTCCAGCCTCCTGAATCCAACATCTCCCTGGGGGGGGTCTCAGAGAGAGAGAAAAACACAGAGCGTGGGGCCTCAAGGCAAGCCCACCAAGGGCGCAGTGATGGCTATCGGATCAGAGGGAGTTACAGAGATGGGGGGGGGGGGGGGGGGGGGGGGGGGGGGGGGTGACAGAGATAGGGAGGGGGTGTAGAGGGTGAAGGGGGTGACAGCGATAGGGAGAGGGTGTAAGGGGTTACAGAGATAGGGAGGGGGAGTAGGGGCTGGAGGGGGTGACAGAGATAGGGAGGGGGTGTAGGGGCTGGAGGGGGTGACAGAGATAGTGAGGGGGTGTAGGGGTCGGAGGGGGTTACAGAGATAGGGAGGGAGTGTAGGGGCTGGAGGGGGTGTAGGGGCTGGAGGGGGTGACAGAGATAGGGAGGGGTGTAGGGGTTTGAGGGGGTAACAGGGTTAGGGAGGGGTTTACAAAGATAGGGTGGGTGTGTAGGGGATGGAGGGAGTTACAGAGATGGGGGGGGTGTAGGGGGTGACGGGGTAGGGAGGGGGTGTAGGGGGTGACAGGGTAGGGAGGGGGTGTAGGGGGTGACAGGGTAGGGAGGGGGTGTAGGGGGTGACAGGGATAGGGAGGGGGTGTAGGGGGTGACAGGAGGTGTAGGGGGTGACAGGGATATGGAGGGGGTGTAGGGGGTGACAGGGACAGGGAGGCGGTGTAGGAGGTGACAGGGATAGGGAGGGGGTGACAGGGACAGGGAGGGGGTGTAGGGGGTGACAGGGACAGGGAGGGGGTGTAGGGGGTGACAGGGACAGGGAGGGGGGTGTAGGGGGTGACGGGGACAGGGAGGGGGTGTAGGGGGTGACGGGGACAGGGAGGGGGTGTAGGGGGTGACGGGGACAGGGAGGGGGTGTAGGGGGTGACGGGGACAGGGAGGGGGTGTAGGGGGTGACGGGGACAGGGAGGGGGTGTAGGGGGTGACAGGGACAGGGAGGGGGTGTAGGGACAGGGAGGGGGTGTAGGGGGTGACAGGGACAGGGAGGGGGTGTAGGGACAGGGAGGGGGTGTAGGGGGTGACAGGGACAGGGAGGGGGTGTAGGGGGTGACAGGGACAGGGAGGGGGTGTAGGGACAGGGAGGGGGTGTAGGGGGGTGACAGGGACAGGGAGGGGGTGTAGGGGGTGACGGGGACAGGGAGGGGGTGTAGGGGGTGACGGGGACAGGGAGGGGGTGTAGGGGGTGACGGGGACAGGGAGGGGGTGTAGGGACAGGGAGGGGGTGTAGGGGGTGACGGGACAGGGAGGGGGTGTAGGGGGTGACGGGGGTAGGGAGGGGGTGTAGGGGGTGACGGGGGTAGGGAGGGGGTGTAGGGGGTGACAGGGACAGGGAGGGGGTGTAGGGGGGTGACAGGGACAGGGAGGGGGTGTAGGGGGTGACGGGGGTAGGGAGGGGGTGTAGAGGTTGGAGAAGGAGCCCACCCTGAGGCCCCGGGTGAACGAACCCTCCCCCCTCCCCGTTACCTGATGAGCTGGGTGCTCCGTGCTGGCTGCTGGTGGGAGAAAGACTGCGATCTGCCCAGGTTGGCCTGGTACCGCTCCATCAGGTCCCGGACTGCGGGGCTGCTCGGGCTGTTCCTGCGGGACACCGGCCGCGCCTCAGGTGGTGGGTTTGTCACACTCGCTGTGAACTGTAACTTCAACTTCATGTGCTGGCTCAGCTGGGCACGGGGGGGGGGGGGGGGGGGGGGAGACAGAGGGGGAGGGAGGAGGGAGACGGGGAGCGAGGGAATGTGAATGACACATGGGGGAGAGGGAGAATGTCATGAAAAGGGAATAGGACAAGGGGCACAAGCAGGAACAAACTTTAACATCGCGCCACTGATTGTGTTTCGAAACCTCTTCATTAAGACAGACAGTCAGAGGCACAGAGAAGTAATACAAGGTCATTATCATTCACAGTTTGCCTGGGATTAAATCGCATCAAACACCTGGGTTCAATCCCACCCTCGGTCGATTGTCTGGGTGGAGTTTGCACATTCTCTCCCCGTGTCTGTGTGGGTTCCCTTCGGGAGCTCCAGTTTCCTCCCACAGTCACAAAGATGTGCAGGTTAGGGTGGGTTGGCCGTGCTAAATTGTCCCATAGTGCCCCGGGATGTGCAGGTTAGGGTGGATTGGCCGTGCTAAGTTGTCCCATAGTGCCCAGAGATGTGCAGGTTAGGGTGGATTGGCCGTGCTAAATTGTCCCATAGTGCCCAGGGATGTGCAGGTTAGGGTGGATTGGCCGTGCTAAATTGTCCCATAGTGCCCAGGGATGTGCAGGTTAGGGTGGATTGACCGTGCTAAATTGTCCCGTAGTGCCCAGGGATGTGCAGGTTAGGGTGGATTGACCGTGCTAAATTGTCCCGTAGGGCCCAGGGATGTGCAGGTTAGGGTGGATTGGCCGTGCTAAATTGTCCCATAGTGCCCAGGGATGTGCAGGTTAGGGTGGATTGGCCGTGCTAAATTGTCCCATAGTGCCCAGGGATGTGCAGGTTAGGGTGGATTGACCGTGCTAAATTGTCCCGTAGTGCCCAGGGATGTGCAGGTTAGGGTGGATTGGCCGTGCTAAATTGTCCCATAGTGCCCAGGGATGTGCAGGTTAGGGTGGATTGACCGTGCTAAATTGTCCCATAGTGCCCAGGGATGTGCAGGTTAGGGTGGATTGACCGTGCTAAATTGTCCCATAGTGCCCAGGGATGTGCAGGTTAGGGTGGATTGACCGTGCTAAATTGTCCCATAGTGCCCAGGGATGTGCAGGTTAGGGTGGGTTGGCCGTGCTAAATTGTCCCATAGTGCCCAGGGATGTGCGGGTTAGGGTGGATTGGCCGTGCTAAATTGTCCCATAGTGCCCAGGGATGTGCAGGTTAGGGTGGATTGGCCGTGCTAAATTGTCCCCTAGTGCCCAGGGTGAGTTAGTGGGAGACTGTCCTTACAGAGAGTGGGGACGGTGTGTTTTAGCCGTGTCCCCTTTACCTCGAAAAGGCCGGCGCGCAGCACCTGGAAGGCGACGGTGTACGTCACGGAGCTGCCTTTCTTGCAGTAGCCCAAGTGGTTGAGGGGTGTGTGGCACACCACGGAGTTGGTGGTGGTCTCAGCAGCTCGGAGATCCTCCTCTGACAGCTTCTTTCCTGTCACGGGAGACAGAGACTGAGACGGAGAGAGAGGATGACTCTGAACACCGAGGGCTGAGGGAAGCGAGCAGCAGCTCCCAGTCACTCGGCCATGTTTCAAACCCAGCACAACCACAGGAGGAAAGGGTGGGCGCGTCGCTGCGGTTTGGCTGTGGCGTTACCACAGGAGGAAAGGGTGGGCGCGTCGCTGCGGATTGGCCGTGGCGTTACCACAGGAGGAAAGGGTGGGCGTGTCGCTGCGGTTTGGCCGTGGCGTTACCACAGGAGGAAAGGGTGGGCGCGTCGCTGCGGATTGGCCGTGGCGTTACCACAGGAGGAAAGGGTGGGCGCGTCGCTGCGGATTGGCCGTGGCGTTACCACAGGAGGAAAGGGTGGGCGCGTCGCTGCGGATTGGCCGTGGCGTTACCACAGGAGG
The DNA here is from genome assembly GCF_020745735.1 of Hemiscyllium ocellatum. Classification (NCBI taxonomy): domain Eukaryota; kingdom Metazoa; phylum Chordata; class Chondrichthyes; order Orectolobiformes; family Hemiscylliidae; genus Hemiscyllium; species Hemiscyllium ocellatum. The sequence continues at coordinate 5,968,013 of NC_083444.1, read as the reverse complement.
AAAGGGTGGGCGCGTCGCTGCGGATTGGCCGTGGCGTTACCACAGGAGGAAAGGGTGGGCGCGTCGCTGCGGATTGGCTGTGGCGTTACCACAGGAGGAAAGGGTGGGCGCGTCGCTGCGGTTTGGCCGTGGCGTTACCACAGGAGGAAAGGGTGGGCGCGTCGCTGCGGATTGGCCGTGGCGTTACCACAGGAGGAAAGGGTGGGCGCGTCGCTGCGGATTGGCCGTGGCGTTACCACAGGAGGAAAGGGTGGGCTCGTCGCTGCGGATTGGCCGTGGCGTTACCACAGGAGGAAAGGGTGGGCTCGTCGCTGCGGATTGGCCGTGGCGTTACCACAGGAGGAAAGGGTGGGCGCGTCGCTGCGGTTTGGCCGTGGCGTTACCACAGGAGGAAAGGTTCAACAGCATTTCTCTCCCTCTTCACCAACCGCCAGGCTCTGCCTTCGTCTACAGGTGCTAAACAAACGCAGCGATATTATCGCACAAGCTGGGCCACTCCGGCTTCACTACAACCAGCGTGCTGCCCGAAAGGCCATGGGACTGGTGCAGTAGGTAGCCATTCGGCCCATCGTTGCCGAGCTGGTTCCCCAGGAACTGTCTCGCCTTCTCCCTGGACGGACTTCCCTCTGAGGGAGCTGCCGGGCTCTCCTTGGGACACCTTAACGGAACCTGCCTA